>NC_084480.1:280819468-281137252 GCF_030035675.1 Rhineura floridana
GGATGATGGGAGTTGGAGTCCAACCACACTGGGCAGGTCACAGGTTCCCCATCCTGCAGTAGGGACTCTGGCTGCCAATCCCTGGAGTCTCCTGGCCCTGATGCTGCTCCACCTTGTTGTTTCTTCCTGTTCTCCTGCCCTCGCTGAAAGAGCAAATAGTGAAAGGGGAGAGGAGAAGGAGCAGCAACCTCTGCACACATTGTTCTGTCTCTGGGAGGTGGCACCTATTGGCCCAGATGGACAGGTAACCTAGTGGCCAGCCATAGCAGTGAAAAGGAGAGGGGGGATCACTGGAAGCATCTTACCCAAGGGTCCCCAAAATCTGGAACTGGCACAGAAGCTTCAGAAGACATCTAAAACATGCCTGCCTTTTACAGTGCATTCTTAACCTTGTACATAAACATGATTTTAAGTAGCCTTTGCAGCCCAAATTCTTTCTGCATAGGACAGATGAGCTATGCATATTTAAAAAAAAGAATGTTCCTGTGTTTACTTATATTTTATTTGTGAGGCACCCATAGGATATAGTTCATTGGATTAGATCAGGTGTGGGGAGCCTTTGGCCCACCAGATATTTGCTGAACTACAACTCCCATCAGCCCTAACAAGCATGGCAAATGGCCAGAAATTATGGGAGTTGTAGTTCATCAACTTCTGGAGTGCCGAAGGTTCCCCACTCTGGGATTAGATAGATGGATAGATGGATGATGTAGATAGACAGACAGACAGACAGACAGACAGACAGACAGACAGACAGATAGATAGATAGATAGATAGATAGATAGATAGATAGATAGATAGATAGATAGATAGATAGATAGATAGATAGATAGATAGATAGATAGATAGATAGATAGATGTTCTGCCGAGTTTAACGGGGCTTATGCTCAAGTGTAGTGTTATGCATGTATTCTCATGTAGAAACTGCACAGTGTTCAACGACACATGAATATAGATGACAAACCCTTTAAATGAAGTCATCTATCGTTATGTCTCTCACAACCTGTGTAATTATATACTAAAATGTAGCAATTGGAACTTGATGCATTATGCACAATTTTGCCTTCATGAAGGAAGCAGCTTTAGAAATAGCTATTTAAAAAAACTAGGTAATTTTATAAAGGACAAACTTCAGTTTCCAGCATTTTCTGGAGAGACTTTTAATACGTGTTCTGTCATTTACTTGAGAGGACAGATATTCCCCTCCTTACCAAGCTGTGGCTCAAAATTGCAGCCGAAATATAATAGCCATAGTTCTTGGAATCAGTTTCACAAGGCCTTAGCATAACCCAAAATAAATATTGCCTTTATAGCCCTGCATATCATTCAACATGTTATTTTGTCTCAGTGAATTTTAACTTTCTAAAAAAAAACTCTGTATGTTTCATAGATAACTGATTGGGTTGAATTACTGTGGAAAGTTTTGGCACAGCCAAAATTTGAGTGGATTGTGGAATCAGTATGGCTCAAGTCTTAGCGTGACAAGAGATGATGCTTTGTATGGCTTGAATCTTCTGATCTGGTAAATGGGGGAAGTGACAACAACATCCTGTCGCAGTTCTGGATACAAGTCTGGCCAGGTCCAGCTCAATGCATTTTGCTGCCTGAAGCAAGTTACATCCCGCTCCCACTCCACTGCATTTACAAAACTGACCAGACTGACATTTGAATCTTACTTGGATATTGGCAATGGGACAGCATCCTATACTGCACACACAGCTCTGTCCACTCCCCACCCTTTAACATCTGCTGCCTTCCTCTAAGAAATTGTAGGGCTAGCCCTGAAAATTAATCGGAATCACAATATGCCTTCAGAACTTCCACTATATCACCAATCTTTGGCTGTTTGGTATGCCTCCGAGTATTCAAGACATATATGGCATACCCAGCTACTGTGCTATTGGAGGTCCAAAAGCTTTCAGGTCCTGGGTCTGCTCCATGTTGGAAGTGGGGCAAGAGCAACTCCTGTTTTGTTCTTTTGTTTATGTTCCAGAAGGGAGATAGAGTTAGGGTCCTCCAGATGGATAGGCTTGATTACCTTTACCTGTGATGCTCTGACTGACTTCCTTCCGTCAGACTGATATGTCTTAGGGAAGCTTATCTGCCCCTCCTCCTTCCGCCCTTTCCTTCTCTTCTCTTCTCTGACTGTCCGAGAGGGAGAAGCCACCTTGCCTCTGCTCTCTCTCTCCTGAGCCATGAGGGCAACTCCCAAGCCTGGGCGTTGCACCTCCTAGTTAGTTAGTTAGAACTAGGTATGCCTTTCTATCTACTATGTATTTTTATAAATAAAGTAGCTTTTCTTATTCTACTAAGTCTTGAGTCTCAGTGATCTCAATGCAGGGTAAAAGCCTGCTTTCTTAGGTAAATGCACACAGTGGCACACACACATTTCAGACCATTGCTGTTCTCTGCTAACAAATATACAAATTTAGACAACACTCCAGAGCAGTGTCTGTCCCAGCATAGATTCAAAATGGTGAGTGGACTATACTGGTGAATGAACAGAACAATTCTGACCCTTATTAATTGACTATTGTGAACTGCACTTGCTTATGTTTCTGACACACACAAAAGTTAATCAATATTACCCAAAGAAGACTGCTAAAAGAGCAGAATTCAGGTTCTAATGCAAACATCCAGATCAGCAAATTATTGGATGTGGATCTAGCACAGAGGTACAGCACAAGCTTTGAATGCAGATGGTTGCTGGTTCAATCCTCAGTACATAGCAATATAGTAAGCTGCCTTATACCACGTTCGATCCTTCGTCCATCTAGCTCAGTATTGTCCACACTGACTAGCAGCCGCTCTCCAGGGTTTCAGGCAGCATCTTCCCCAGCCCTATCTGGAGACACCTGAAATTGAACCTGGGGCCTTTTGAATGCAAAGCAGTTGCTCTACTACTGAGGTACAGCCCTTCCTTAAAAGTATATCCAGTTTTAAAGGATTGTGTTAAAGGGGTCCAACTATGGAACCAATTGTCTAGAGAGGTGGTGGGCTTTCCATCAGTGGAAGCATTCAAGAGGCAGCTGGATGACCACCTGTCGGGGATGCTTTAATTTGGATTCCTGCATAGAGCGAGGGCTTGGACTCGATGGCCTTGTAGGCCCCTCCCACCTCTACAATTGTATGATTCTAAGTGGTTGGTGATTGAAAAAGACCTCTGCCTGAGCTGCTGCCAGTCAGGGTAGGCAGTATTTGACTAGATGGATAAGTAGTCACATGGTAGAAAGCAGCTTCCTATATTATGTATAGATAGTTCCATAAAGGAAGCCACAGACCTGAATGTACAAGATCTGAACAGGGTGGTTCATGACAGATACTCTTGGAGGTCACTGATTCATAGGGTCGCCATAAGTCGTAGTCGACTTGGAAGCACATAACAACAAACCCCAGATAGAATAAATCTACACATGTATCTTAGGGGTTGGGTTGTTCTTTCATCTTAATAATAATAATAATAATTTAATTTATGTGTCGCCTATCTGGCCAATGGCCACTCTAGGCGACGTACAAATCAGTTGCAGTAAATGCAGCACAATAAAATACACATAAATACAATATAACAAGGAAACTATAAATAGAAATGATAACAGTTCAGAGTAATAGGCAATTAGTCCTGAAAATTAACCCTCCCCGGAAGTCCCGAAGGCCTGTCTGAAAAGCCAGGTCTTCAAGGCTTTGCGGAATACATTCAGGGAAGGGGCATGCCGAAGATCGTATGGGAGGGAGTTCCAGAGAGTGGGGGCCGCCACTGAAAATGCCCTCTCTCTAGTCCCCACCAACCTAGCTGTTTTAGTTGGTGGGACTGAGAGAAGGCCCTGAGTGGCTGATCTTGTCGGGCGGCATAATTGGTGACGCTGGAGGCGCTCCATCAGGTAAACTGGTCCGAAACCGTGTACGGATTTAAAGGTTAGTACCAACACCTTGAATTGAGCCCGGAAAATAACTGGAAGCCAGTGTAGATCGAATAACACTGGAGTGATGTGTTCCCGGCGGCGACAATTTGTAAGTAGTCGAGCCGCAGCATTTTGTATAAGTTGTAATTTCCGGACCGTTTTCAAGGGTAACCCTATGTAGAGTGCATTGCAGTAGTCTAAACGAGAGGTGACCAGGGCATGTACTATCCATGTATTGTTTTTTTTTACTTTTTAGTTGTGTTAGTTTTAATTTGGTTTTAATCTTTTTATTGTACTTTGCTCTCGGTTTGTTTTTATGAAGAAAAGCAACTAATAATAATAATAACAATAATATAAAAATTTAATAATAATAATAAACAACTTGTCACCCATTTTTGCAGTCCCAGGAGGCAGCAAAAATCAGGATACATATTCTCATCCCTTATGACAGTCTAGTAGGACCTCAATAAACCTCATGGTTTTGCTGTCTAGGGCCACATTCACACTATACATTTTTCCATTATTATTTGACGTTAAACAGTCGTCGCTTGCCCCAAAGAATCCTGGGAAGGGTAGTTTGTGAAGGATACTGAGAGCTGTTATTCCCCTCACAGAGCTACAATTCTCAGAGTGGTTTAACAGTTAGTCCCTCTTATTATAGCTCTATGAGGGGAATAGAGTGTCTCCTTCAGAAACTACCCTTCCCAGGATTCTTTGAGGGAAGCAATGACCGTTTAAAGAGGACAAATAGGGGAATAAATGTATGGTGTGAATGTGGCCTACCTGCAACTGAAAAGCAGCAGGGCTGCTGAGCACCAGATAGGCTGCATGGATTACTGATGGATTATTCATGGTTTCCTTTAGGAGTGATAGGAGAGAGTTTGTCATTTCTAGAGAGGAATTCATTCTCTTCTTTAATGAAACTGGTTTTTCTTTCACTTTCTTATATTGATTTTACTAAGTGAATTCCTAGTTTGCATATAGATAGACAGCCAGATAGAAAGATCGATAGATGAGCTAGATCACACACACACACTTTTAAAACAAAAAAACATGGGGGGGGAAGACTTGAAATTTCCAACATAATAACCCTTCCCCTATTACCCATCCACCTTTCCCTAGTAGAAACTGCTCTTAAATCATTCAAACATGGAATGACTGCAGTCTGGAAACCAGTGACTGAACAAATAAGCTGGAGTGTTGGGAGGGGGACCTTTCAGAAGAACAAGTGACTTGTCAAATTCTACACATTAGCCCTAGGGCAGTGGATAAAAGCTCAGGAATATACCACACTAATGCACGCTCCTGAAGATGCCTGGAGAATCTCCCTTCAGCAGCACTTTTCAGGTTGCCTTTTAATTATTTCAAAAGATCTTCCCACAAGACTACTTATATTTTGAAAACAGAAGATCTTGTGGGCTACCTTTGAGGGGGAGAATAATAAGAGAAAGTGAGAGGTGAACTAGCCTGCCTTCTTAAATGCTCCTTTAAATTAGAAGAAAGCTGCACACACACAAAAACCCTTCTACTACAGCATTCAAAGCTACAGTACTTTCAAGGCTCTACGTGATTTGAACTATGTCTGTAAAATTTGAAGTATGAATCATGCCAGTCTCATTTTCTATTGATCACTGAAGGATTAGCTGATGGTTTAACTAATGATCAGACAATCCTACATCCCAGTCCTTTCTTGGAGGTAAGACCCACTGAGTTCAGTAGGATTTACTCCTAAAGAAGTGGTTTTTAAGTGCTGCTTCCTGATTTTATGCTGTTGCATGGTCTATGTTGTTTTTTAAAATTAATGTTGTGCTGGTGCTGCTGTTATATATTGATTGTTTTTAGTAGTGTTTGTATTTTGAGGGTTTTAAACTGTGAAGAGCTCAGTTGATTGAGTGGCACAGAAATAAGTAAATAAATAAATAAATTCAAGCCTAGACATGTCTGCTCAGAAGCAAACCCTACTTATTTCAATGGAACTTGCTCCCAGGTAAGTATGTATAGGATTGTATAGTTACAAGATTGAATCTTCCATTACAGTGATTACAAATCAGGGATTAGTCATGTTTAGCAATTCCTAACATGATGATGATGATAATGATGATGGTGGTGGTGGTGGTGCTATGTTATTTATTTTATTTATTTATTTATTTATTTATTTAGTTTAATTTATATACCGCCCTAAGCCCGAAGGCTCTCTGGGCGGTGTACAAAAAGATAAAAACAAGCACAATATATAAATACAATAAATACAATAAATAATAATAATAATAAAAAACAATAACGAACCAAACAACATCCAAAATACGGAAATGCTGTTTAAAATACACTTTAAAATGCCTGGGAGTATAAAAAGGTTTTCACCTGGCGCCGAAAAGATAGTAGCGTCGGTGCCAGGCGCACCTCATCAAGGAGACTGTTCTACAGTTCGGGGGCCACTACTGAAAAGGCCCTGGTTCTAGTCATCACCCTCCGAGCCTCTCGATGGGATGGTACTCGGAGGAGGGCCTTAGATGTTGAGCGTAGTGTACGGGTAGGTTCATATTGGGAGAGGCGTTCCACCAGGTATTGCGGTCCCATGCCGTGTAGGGCTTTATAGGTCAAAACCAGCACTTTGAATCTAGCCCGGAAACAAATAGGAAGCCAGTGCAGACGGGCCAGAACAGGTGTTATATGAGCGGACCTTCTGGTCCGCGTCAACAATCTGGCCGCTGCATTCTGGACTAGCTGTAGTTTCCGAACAGTCTTCAAGGGCAGCCCCACGTAGAGCGCGTTGCAGTAGTCCAATCTAGAAGTTACCAGAGCATGAACAACTGAAGCGAGGTCGTCACTGTCCAGATAGGGACGTAGCTGGGCTACCAATCGAAGATGGTAAAAAGCATTCCGTGCCACCGAGACCACCTGGGCCTCAAGAGACAGGGAAGGATCGAAAAGAACTCCCAAGCTACGAACCTGTTCCTTCAAGGGGAGTGTAACCCCATCAAGAACAGGATGAACATCCACCATCTGAGCAGAGAAGGCACTCACCAACAGCGTCTCAGTCTTGTCTGGATTGAGCTTCAGTCTGTTAGCTCCCATCCAGTCCATTATCGCGGTCAGGCAAAGGTTTAGCACGTTAACAGCCTCACCTGAGGAGGATGAAAAGGAGAAATAGAGCTGCGTGTCATCAGCGTACTGATGACAACACAGCCCAAAACTCCTGATGACCGCACCCAGCGGCTTCATGTAGATGTTGAAAAGCATGGGGGACAGTACCGATCCCTGCGGGACTCCACAATAGAGAGTCCAGGGTATCGAGCAATGTTCCCCAAGCACAACCTTCTGGTGGCGACCCACCAAGTAGGAGCGGAGCCACTGCCAAGCAGTACCCCCAACTCCCAACTCCGTGAGTCTTCCCAGAAGGATACCATGGTCGATGGTATCAAAAGCAGCTGAGAGATCAAGGAGAATCAACAGAGTCACACTCCCCCTGTCCCTCTCCCGACAAAGGTCATCGTACAGGGCGACCAAGGCTGTTTCGGTGCCAAAACCGGGCCTAAAACCGGATTGAAATGGATCAAGATAATCAGTGTCATCCAAGAGCCCCTGGAGCTGGCCGGCAACCACCCGTTCCAGTACCTTGCCCAAGAACGGAACATTCGCCACAGGTCTATAGTTGTTCAGGTTATCTGGGTCCAAGGAGGATTTCTTCAGGAGTGGTCTCACTACCGCCTCTTTTAGGCAGTCAGGGACCACTCCCTCTCTCAAAGAGGCGTTTATTATCTCCTTGGCCCAGCCGGCGGTTCCGGTCCTGCCAGCTTTCACCAGCCAAGAGGGGCAAGGGTCCAGAACAGATGTGGTCGCCCGCACCAGTCCAAGGATCTTGTCAACATCCTCAAGCTGTACAGACTGAAACTCATCCAATAAATAAGGACAAGACCGCGTTCTGGATGCTTCGTTGGAATTCACTGTCATAACATTGGAGTCTAAGTCCCGGCGAATGCATGCGATCTTATCCTGGAAGTGCCTCGCGAACTCATCACAGCGGGCTACAGATGAATCCATAATATCCCGAGGGCCAGAATGTAAAAGCCCTCGTACAATTTTAAAGAGCTCCGCCGGGCGGGAGAGAGATGCCTTAATTGTGGCAGCAAAATATCTCTTTTTTGCTGCCCTCACCGCTACTATATGCCGCTTAGAAGAAGCACTTACCAAAGCATAATTGCATTCGTCAGGAGTTCGCCTCCATCTGCACTCAAGCCTCCTCCTCTCTTGATTCATCACTCTCAGCTCCACGGTATACCATGGAGCTGTATGAGCTCTACATAGGAGGGGGCGCATGGGAGTGATCGTGTCAACCGCCCAGGTCAGCTCCGTATTCCACAATCCAACCAGGGCTTCGACAGGAGCGCCAGTCTTCTCAGTCGGAAAATCCCCCAGAGCCCTTTGGAAACCCTCAGGATCCATTAGTCTCCGGGGGCGGACCAATTTAATAGTTCCCCCACCCTTGCAGAGGGAAAGGGTCGCTGTGAGCCTAAACTTCAGCAAGCGGTGATCTGTCCATGACAATGGGGTAGATGACAAATCCCCAACCACCAGATCACCATCTCCATGCCCAGTGGCGAAGATCAAATCAAGAGTATGTCCCGACACATGCGTTGGGCCGGTAACAACCTGAGACAGCCCCATGGTTGTCATGGAGGCCATGAAGTCCTGAGCCACCCCAGATAAAGCAGTCTCGGCATGGACCACTGTACCAATTGGGAGGAGGGGAGAAGCAAAGGAGCTGGAATAAGGGGGTGTTTTCTGTTGCCTGAGGATTCACTTCTTCTGTCTTTCATATAATCCTCTCCTCTTTCCTTTCTAGTTCCCGTGATATTTTTTTAATGGATGGGGCTTAGCTATCTCCTTTTGTATCTGTATAAATATATGACTCTGCCTTGAACGTTTGGATTCACAATTCACAGTTGAATCAATAAAAATAAATACATAGTTCTGTGAATTTGATAATTGTATTGTACATGCACAACTCTTGTGAAGCCTGATTCTATGCATGTTTACTCAGACAAAAGTTCACATTTATTGATAACTTTCTATCCCACATTTTTGTGCATTATAGCTTAGATCATAGTTCTCATTGAAAGGCTATTCTAATATTCAGATTAATGTCAGCAACCAGCTTCTTGGTATCTATCACCCTTACTTATTGACAGCAATGACTGTTGAAAGCATTCAGTGCTTTTAATAGGGCAATCACAATGTTCAAGATTAGATCTTATATGTTTTGATCAGTCTCAAGTGATGAGCTATTGGAGAAAAATTAGAGCGCAGAACTCTCATTTCTTGCTTACTATTGTGATGACTAGCATATTTCTGAAGTGATGATTGTTTTATCACAGATACTTTAAATAACAGTAGCAAATTTCTAGATCAAGATAAACTAGTTTGTAAAACAACATCTGTTTTCTATCATTCAGCTTCAAAAGCTTTTAAAAAGAATATTATATCACCAATCAATGGCTGAAGCTGATGTACAAAGCCATATCCAACACATTGGCCATGATCCAGCCGATCCTTAGCATATTTAGGTCCTACTGAGCAGTATGCAGCAAACTCCGAAAATAGACAAGACCATCTTTTTTATCACTGTTTGAGTCAAGCAAGTCTACTCAAAAAAGTCTAGCATCTTTGCTATGGAGGATTCCATTGAAAAATCAGTTTTAGGAAATCTCAAGCTAAAGTATTATTTAAGTATTTCAACATTTTCAGCCATTTAGATTTCTTAAAAAGAGATGCTCTCTGATCTTCATAGAGCAATGCATATGGGGAAGCAGGCAGCCATGTTGGACTGGCAATCATGCATATAAAACTGGTGCTAAAGACCAGTTTCATCCAAGCTTCTGGAACTCTGTGTGCCTGGTTGCCATCACTGATGAGGAATGGTAAGCACTGATCCAATACAGAAAGCTTGTGCTGCCAGCTCGGCTCACACCAACACTTAGTTGCTAGAGAAAAAGTAATACATCCCAGTGCTCTTAGTGTGAGATTTCCAACTTTCCTGAATGGCAAGTAGGTCCATGCAGCTAAGGTGCTCATACAGATAGATCAGAGCCATGGATTTTATCTGTATTAGGGGATATTTTAACAACAACAACAACAACAGTCCCAGGTTCACATGCCATTGAGAACTGCCTTGTTTTTTCATGGATAACTTCAGAATGGAAACAGCCAAATGTTTTCCTAGTAAAATGAAGATAATTTCATACATTTCATAATAAAAAATAATAAAATGAAGAAAGCAGCTTTCCGAGAAACATCAAGGTAAAATAATACAGATATTTACAGACAGGTTCGTATCATTGCAGAGCTTTGACCAACAGGCATAAACAAATTCATTAAATGCCATTAAATAAACCAGCTAGCTTACCTCTACTATTCCTATTTTTCCATCAGAACTCTGCGAAAACTGGTCCACAAATGTTTTCATTTCTGGGGTTAGGTCCTGCAAAAGTACAGTACAGTGATTATTACCTAAAGTCCAAATAGGAGCCAAGGGCACAATCTATTCCAACACAAATTCCACATACTGTAAATGAATGGTTTTATTGGAGAACTTCCCAGTAGGTTGTGCTCTAAATCATTTTTTTAAAAATAGTGAGTCACATAATTCATTAAGAAGCTATCCTGCTAGTTCTGTCACATCTAATGATTTCCTGAGCCTAAAGGCATGTGTTTTCAAGGCATGAACTGCTCAGAAACTAACCAGTGAACTGCAACATTTCTTCTTTCACATTTTCCAAACTTCTCTTTGAATGTAAAATTATGAACATACAAATATAAAAACAGACCTAGTCTTCTTTTATTTATGATGCAATGAATGCAAAAACATTGATTCTTGTGTTTTCCTACCATTTACACAATTTAAAGGTGCCTCCTTTTAGGTGATTTTTGTATCTCTTTGCAAAAGGGTGTGAAGAGGGGGGCACATTCATGTTGCTGAGGCAACCAGGTCAGCTCTCCTTCAGTCCTGCCTAATTGACTAGTTGGGACAGAATATGGATATGGATATGGATGTGCATTTGGATTCATATCGGAATACACATCCTCATCTGAATGTTCGTCTCCATCTGCATTCTGCCCTAAATGGTTTATGGAGGTGGATTCCCTTTTTCCTCTCCATTCAGAGTGAGGGCAGCAGGAAGGGTACATTGTCACGGAACTGAAACAGCCTTGGTCGCTCTGGTAGATGATATGAGGAGGGCATTAGATAGGGGAGAATTCATCTTTCTTGTCCTCCTTGACCTTTCAGCGGCTTTTGATACTGTTGACCACAGTATCCTTTTAGATCGCTTGGAGGGATTGGGAATTGGAGGCACTGTATTACGGTGGTTCCGTTCCTTTCTCTCTGACAGGTACCAACAGGTGGCATTGGGGGAGGAGGTTTCAGACCCTTGGCCTCTAAATTGTGGTGTGCCACAGGGTTCTATCCTCTCTCCCATGCTATTTAACATCTATATGAAGCCGCTGGGGGCAATCATCAGGAGATTTGGGTTGCAGTGTCACCAATATGCGGATGACACTCAGCTCTATCTCTCGTTTAAATCTTCACCAGAGTTGGCTGTGGAGACCTTGTCCAAGTGCCTGGAGTCCGTGAGTGGATGGATGGGAAGGAATAGGCTGAAGCTGAACCCCGACAAGACCGAGGTACTACTCGTGGGGGACAAGAGAAGGTTGGGAACTGTTGACCTGAAGTTCAATGGGGTGAGTTTACCCCTGAAGGACCAGGTCCGCAGCCTCGGGGTTGTACTTGATTCCAAGCTGTCCATGGAGGCTCAGATTTCAGCAGTGAGCCGGGCAGCTTGGTATCAACTACACCTTATACGTAGGCTGCAACCCTACCTTCCTGTTCATCAGCTCCCACTGGTAGTACATGCCCTGGTCACCTCACGATTAGATTACTGTAATACGCTCTACGTGGGGTTACCCTTGAAAATGGTCCGGAAACTACAACTTATACAAAATGCGGCGGCTCGACTACTTACAAACAGTCGTCGCCGGGACCACATCACGCCAGTGTTGTTCGATCTACACTGGCTTCCAGTTGTTTTCCGGGCCCAATTCAAGGTGTTGGTATTAACCTTTAAATCCCTATACGGTCTCGGCCCAGTTTATCTAAAGGAGCGCCTACAACGCCACCAATTATGCCGCCTGACAAGATCGGCCACACAAGGCCTTCTCTCAATCCCGCCAACCAAATTAGCTAGGTTGGCGGGAACTAGAGAGAAGGCCTTTTCAGTGGCGGCCCCCACCCTCTGGAACTCCCTCCCACAAGATCTTCGGCACGCCTCTTCCCTGAATATGTTCCGCAAGGCCTTAAAGACCTGGCTTTTTCAACAGGCTTTTGGGACTTCTGGGGAAGCTTAATGTTCTTATGATTGAAATGCCTCCTACCCTGTATTGTTGTTATCTTAATTTATATTGTTATATTGTATTTTATTTTATTGTATTTTGCTGCATTGTACTATATGTACGTCGCCTAGAGTGGCCATCGGCCAGATAGGCGACACATAAATTAAATTTTATTATTATTATTATGTCTTCAGCGAAATTTTCACATGGTAAAATGTAATTAACTACATGGCCCATGAGGTCATCATGGTCTGGACATGATCCCTGATTAATTAGAGTCAACAATGAAGAAGGCATTTCTTGTAAAAATAAAAACAAAAAGCACCAGGAGATTGGGAAAACAATGGTTGCAAACAGACTTGATAAAATGTGCAAAACAGCCAAAGGTAGAGGTTTTTCACTGACTGTTTCACCTGCCTCAGAATGGCTGCTCTTCCTTACAAAAATTAAAACTCGCTAGTTTAAACACACAATATCTCTTTCTCTCTGACACACAGATGATTAATACTTTGTTTCCAAATAAGTATGTATGTATAAAGAAGATATGAAGTTTCTAAAATATATTTTTCATAACTCATAAAACACCATCATTTTAATTGTTAGTGTACATGTTACAGTAAATGTTCAAAATTTGTTCTAGCTTTACATTTGCATATGACTGCTGATCATCTCAGACATATTTAATAAATAAATAAGTGTGTGTGTGTTATCATCCACACTACAAATTTAATTTAAAATGTGGTGTGTTTTTTCTAGTTTACTAAACAAAACCTTTCAGTTCTCATTTTCACCCTAGCTATGAGAAGCTTTTCCTTTAGTTGTACAAAAAAAGAGAGAAATCATGTATCAAAGGCTGCATAGGCACCATAGCTTTTAAAGCACCCCCTCCCCAAGAATCCCAGGAACCGTAGTTTGTTAAGGATGCTGGAAACTGCAACTCTATGAGGGGTAAACGATAGTTCCCTGGATTCGGGTGTGCTTTTAATATGCTTTAAAGGTATGGTGTATATGCATGCAAAGACAGTACAGGAGGGCCCCACTTATACAGTGGGTTACGTTCTGGACCCCCGCTATAAAGCGAAAACTGCTGTAAAGTGGAACTCATTGAATAGAATGGCGCGCGATGCTTGAAAACCGCCATAAAAGCGGAACAAGCACCGTATGAGTGGGTCTTCAGTCTAATTGTGTCTAAATGAGACCTGTATTAGCGAATCGCTGTAAAGTGAAGCACCGTAAAGCGGGGCCCTACTGTACTTCTTTGTCAATTGGGTGTCATTGCTTGTTCAGCCTGAATCTATGCATGTTGATTCAGAAGTAGGTCCCATTGAGTTCACAGAGACCTTCCTTCTGAGAAAGCTTGCATAGGATTAAGCTGCTGGATCTTCTTCATCATTGACTTCAGTGCCATTTTTCAATCAAAAATCCACACTAGCGATTCGAATGAATAGCTGGGGGTTAAATGTGCAGTGAAAACAAAAAATGCTGTATTCTCAAAGATAATGAAGTGAAAAAGCTTGTTACTGGGAGGCATAATATTAGCACAATTGTGGAAGGCATCTACAGATGCTGCTGCAATATGTTCTTAGATCTTATTCACGATGAATAATGAATCCCTGACCAATACACACTTCACTATGATCTATTTCCCAGTTCCATAGTGAGTACTTTGAGTCTTTAATGTGTCTCCCTCCCCCCAACAAATGCGCACTTGTAACCTTAGATGCCTTGTACTGGAAAGTCAAGCAAATACAGCAAAATGGGGAAAATGGGACCTCTACAACTCTTACCATTTCGAAGGACCCAAAATGGAGTGCAAGCATCCATATCTCAGAGGAAGTAAATCCCTGTGCAGGGGTTCAAAGAGTGTGAGGGGGAACAAAAATTTGGAGGGGCTGCTGGATCATGTGCACCAACTCTGCCCCCAAGTTCTCTGCGGCCTCCACCCTGATCATCACGTACTGAGCTCAAAGGCCTGACAGGAGGATTCTTCATTTGTTTGGCTAAACATGCCAAGAATCCTTCCCAAGACCAGGAACCCTAAGCAGCCAGGATCTATCTATCTATCTATCTATCTATCTATCTATCTATCTATCTATCTATCTATCTATCTATCTATCTATCTATCTATCTATCTATCTATCTATCTATCTATCTATCTATTATTTGATTTATATCCCGCCCTTCCTTCCAGCAGGAGCCCAGGGCAGCAAATTTCAGGAAGGATTCTAAGTGTGTTCAACCGAATGCATGAAGAATCCCCTTTAAGGCTTTTTGCCCAACATGGGAAGGTCAGGGCTGGAGTTGGCAGGGCTGGAGTCAGCAGGGCTGGTGTTTACACTCCCACACCTGCTCTACACTTAATTTCCCCAAACATTCTTTGAATGCATGAGTAAGGCTGGAGTGAAGCATAATGAAAATTGTATCTTGAGGTACAACTAGTTAATGATAAAGCAGCAACTCTTGTTACTTAGCTGCTGTGTTCATTCTTCATTTACTGGGCATTTGTTAGGTTTAAACCACAACTGAAAGCAAGTCTTTAGACAGATTGTCCCCACAAGTCACTGCAGATTGTTCCTGGGAATATTCAGCAAGATTATGCCCAAAGCAATGCATTTCCAGAATTTATCTGTCAGGTAAACTTGGGACATAGAAGATTAACTATATAGATTTTTTAGACCTGCTTAAACATTTTCCTGTAGTATACATACAGTTCAATCCTATGACTGTTGGTTCAGAAATAAAGTCCACTAAAATCAATGAGACTTACTCCCAGGGAAACATACATAGAACAGTAACAGCCTAGGGGTCAGGAGTTGGGAAGGAAAATAATTTTTCCAGGGGGAAACTTTTGGAGGGCCCAAAGATCATAAATTGCATATCCTACAGAGGAGTATCCATTTTCACCCTTTAATCCTACACACCAAGTCTATGCCAAAGCATAATTTAGGTTAAGCCAAATCTCTTACAAAGGTGTGAATATTGAGGGGGGGGGGAGAGAATTAAGATGTCTTTTTAGAAACTGGAAATATAGAAAAATATGCAGGGCTGATAAGATTAACAATTAAGTTGTAAAAGACGCATTGAGTATTCTCATCAGAGGAAAGATAAACTTTCTGAAATGCAAAGTAAATAGAAGATTTGGTGCACGTGTGAAAAAATAATGGCACAACCACAAAAACTGCTTAGAACATTGGTTAATTTCACCACACCTCTCTTCTGGAAAAGGACATGAAATTCAAAGGTACAGAAACTGTATCCCGTGAGAGAAGATATGGGAACTAGGGAGGTGCCTGTTTGGGACATAAGACTTAAAATCCATGAATCGGCTTAGATTTGAAACTGCTAATGGGCTGGCATGCAACAAAAGACTTCAGGGATGATGACCCAATGAGAGACCTTAAGTTTGGTGCTATTCTTTTCAGAAGATTCCAGAAATACTCTTGTCCACAAGCAATGTCAATGGGAAACTGAACAAGAACACCTGAGTATTGAAATCAATCCTCAGCAGGAGACACACAGGCAGATTCTATAAAAAGGCATAAATGACACTGTGGGTGGAACACTAGAATGTGCCTACAGGGATTTTGTATATCACTTTGAGAGTGCTCTTATTTTTTAAGTAGGAGTCTGCCACCAATTTCAAACAGAGAAAAAATGGAAAGATTTTTTTTTTAAAAAAATGCAATATTTTCAATTGAACTTACAATTTATTAAACAGGGAGTAGATTTAACAGAGGTTACTTTGAAAAAAAAAAATTAAGTATTAATCTGTTTCCCCCCCCCCCTTATGGATAGCCTTACAGTGACTGATATTGCAAAGCCAAGAGTGAATACAGTATGGAAGACACAACAGCAAAAAAGTATATGACAGGGACCACCCACTACTTAATTTGCAAAATAATGACAGTTATAATAAATCCATTATTGCCTCACTTTTCAGGTCTTTGATAGGAATCATAAACACATTTTATGATGCTAAAGTACCATTTTTGTATTATTATCTAGAAACTGCATGACCTGTATACATATAAACTATATACACATAAATTGTAAACTTGTATATAGACTCAAACTTTCAGTTATGCAGTTAACAATTATTGAAGAACAGCTGAAATGTATTTATAAAATTGGAATAATCATAGGAACTGTGTAAATATGTTACAAATGCATATACTGGTAATATACAACATCAGTCAAACTCAGACTGGTTGAAATCAATGAAGAAGTTAGTTATAATTAACTTAAGTTCATTGATTTCAACCAGACTGAGTATGAATTAGTCAGATACCACTCAATAACTACAGCCTTGTGTCAAGGGACAATGAATATCTTTCAAAGCTGAGCTATCTTAATTGGATTTTCATTGTATTTGGAACATATGTTTTAGTCCAATTCTCAATTATTTATTTAGTTATTTTTCTTTTGATGATATATTCATTAATTAACAAGTCTTTCTTCATTTTGAACTGATATTTTTCTAAAAGATTTTTCTTTTTTTAAATAAGAACATCAACTGAGATGTTTTACATCATTTAAAAACTCTGCTTAAAATTCCTGAACATCTCCCACCTTTAACTCCAAATAATACACCTACACATTACCATTTTAACCCTCCTCCCATTCTTTTCAAGGAAATATTTTTGTCACCTGCACCAGTCTGAAAGTCCTGGTCTGTGCTTAGATTCTGATACCCTAAAGCCAAACTAATATATAATATCTAGTTACAGATAGTTAGCACTAATCTGCAGATCTGTTTATTGGCCACCAAGGGGCAGAAATGTATGTCAGCCAACATATTAACGATGCATCCAGCTAATTTTGAATATTTTCTTAACCATTGGGGTGGGAAATCCATTGAAGCAAACAAACAATTGTTCCTTTGCCAATTTTTGCACATCCAGTTTTGAGAACTCTTATAATAAATCACCTCAAAGGTAGTTTGCTCCATTACAGAAGAGGAATAACACAAGAAACTTTGTTTGTTATCTAGCTTCCATCACCCAGATTTTCCAAAATCTCTATTCCCTGGAGATTCGCTAGGTCACATTCACCTGCAGTTTACATTATAGGGATGGGACCAGATTGAGACAGAAGTCACCCATTTACTGGAGTTCACCTGGAGAGATGTCTTCGTTAAATCGAGATTAAGCAGCGAGGAGGGAAAAGAAAACTGAACCTACCAAGCCTGCTTTTTTTCGTGCCTGCTGCAACTCCTGGATAAAATCCTGCAGCTCCTTTCCATCCATGTACCCATTGCCTGTAACACAAAGAGCGGGAGAGCATCGCTGTTACAGCGGTCGACGTGCAGCGCACTCTCTCTTACCAGCTTTGGGGTGGGTGGGTAGGTGGGGGGCATTTGGGCATTGAAAAACAGCGGTGCTTTTCAAGGAGTTTCCTTAAGTTTCATCCCTCTCCCCGAGAAAGGCACATCGCGTTTATTCTAGGCTATTTATAATTTATTTATTGGAGACGCTTGAATTTTGGATGTTGGAGGCCCGAGCAGGGACAGTCCCAGGCACCCAGAGAGAAGGGGGGCGCTGGGCTGAGGATGGTCCATAGCCCCATTCCAAGGGCCGGGTTCGTAAATGTTTGTGTTTTTTTCCCGCGTCAGTCCAGTTTACAGGCAAAAGTTCTGGCTTGCGCGGGGCAAAGTTTCCTGCTGGCGGAAGAGAGGTGGAGGAAGGAATCTTTCCCCCTCGCTTTGGCCCGCTCCCTGCCTCGCTTTGGGTCGCTCGGCCCACAGATCCCCTCCCTCCCCCGGGTTGGTTCCAAGGTAGGGCACGTTAGAAGAAGGGCGGGGAGAGGAGTCACCATCGGAGTCGTAATGACGCCAGATCTCGAAAAACTGGCTTGCTGAGATCGCCACTTCTTGCAGGTAAGTCTCCGCGGCCATGGCGCGTCCCTTCGGGAGGTGCGTCGGGAGAGAGCGCTGGAGAATAAAAAGCGGCGGCTGTTGCGGCTGGGGGTGTCGCTGTCCTTAGTGCTGACTCTCCGCCCCGGCTAGTCCTCCTCGCGCTCTCAGCCGAGCGCTCTCTTTTTATCGGGTTCTCTCCCCGCCGAGCCACGCCCCCAGGGCTCTCCCTCCCTTCTGCTCCCTCTTTGCATATCGTGCCACCTCGTTTGCTCTATTCCGTCCATAAAAGGCTTTTATAAAGGTAGGCTTTCCCTCCTGAGCTTTCCCCCAAGGGACTGGCCAGGAGTTTGCCCCCGCCACTAGGGATCCAAAAAGTGTTTACAAAAGTGATGGGATTGTGGGATGGAAAAGGATAAGCATCGCCCAATTCATTTTTTCCCTTTCCCTTTTACCTGCTCGTGTAGACCAAAGGTCCAGCTAGACTAGGGGTGGCCAAGATGGCACTCCCCAGATGTTGTTGAACTCTGACTCGCATCTGCCTCAGCCAGCATGGCCACTGGTCAAGGATGATGGGGGTTGTAGTTGGACAACATCTGTAAGGCACCATTTTGGCTACCGCTGACCCTGACTAACATCCTGCTTGGCACAGAATATCAAGACAGTATCTCTTGCTGAGGTTGTACCCCCACAAGTTGAATTAATGGTATACTGCCACTGAACCTGGAGGTTCCATATAGCCATCATGGGTTCCTCTGGAGGAAGGTGCGGGATATAAATTTTAAAAAGAAATAATCAATTTATTATTATTATTATTTATTAGCCATGATATACTTCTCCATGGTTTATATAATACTTTTGTCTATGCTTGAAGACTCTGTGAGTTCTTAGGCAGATCAACTCTTTATTTGTAAAACTGGAGTAACAGTGGCCCACAATGCAGAGCTATTATTTTTAGGACCCACCCAATTTTTTGTGATGTTGTTTAGCTTGCTTTTAACCTTTTAATTATGTGTTTTAAAACTGTTGTAACCTGCCCTGGGTTCTTTGGGTGAAGGGCAGGAAACAAATTCTAATTTTAATTTTAATTTTAATTCCAATTCCAATTCTAATAATAATAATAATAATAATAATAATAATAATAATAATAATAATAATAATAATAATAATAATAATAACAATAATAATAGAGATTTACCCACACTAAGCCTTCATGTCTAGGTGAACTATATATCTAATTTAAAAAATTGTGCTGTCGGCCACCATTTTCATTGGTAGGTATGTTCTACTTTCACTGGCGCACACTTTTTTCACTTCTTAATAATATTTCACGACCCACACAGTGATGTAGTATAAACTGTTAGGATGGTATTCAGCTAAATAGCTGTGTACATGCAAGGATTACTGATAGCGAAATGGGACTTTCCTGCATCCCCTCCCTCCCCCCACAGACCCTGCACCATTCAAAACAGATTTAGGGGGTGCATGGGGAAAGGAGAGAGGGCAAACATTCCACTGCAGAAGGATATATCCTTGCTTTGCCGGAACATTCACCTTAGTGCTACATTGAACACCATTCATCTTTGTCCTTTCAAAGGTTACCCTGTTAGACAACTTCCAATAGCACATGAAGCAGAATCCTCCCTTTCCCCAACTCTCTGGTAGATTTAGCCGACTGTTCAAACTGTGGCAAGAAATTAGTTGGCCACACTCTTCCTTGAAATAGTTGATATTGCAAGTAATACGTTGATGTGGATGATTAGATGTGGACAAGGACTGTTAACATTTCATAAGATGAAAGCAGAAGCAGGTATGCATTGGCTAACAAAAAGGTCTGTGGAGAATATGAGAAGATTGCATTAATTAAAAGGGGTAGTTTGTTTTAGAGAACATCTTGATGAATTTTGTGCTATCAACACATCAAGGAAAACCGTGTGCACAATTGCTAAGTAATTATTAAATCTTATCTTGGTGCTTTCTACATCTCATCTTTATATTCCCAATTATATTTGACAGCTCTGACTAACACCTGTACAAAATTAAAGTGCATATTTGAAGCAACTAAATGCATATTAGCTATTTTTAAACACATTTTAACCACTTTTTAGTGCTCGTAACTAAGGCAGTGAAAGGCGGTTTTGATTTCCTCCCACTCTTCTATGGATATTAATAGCAGATAAGGAATTCTAATATCTGTTACTGGTCATAAGTGTAGAAAAGGGGTTGCCAGTCTTTATAGGCTTGTGGTCATATCTGGATTTTAGACTGAGTGCTGTGGACACCACTCATTCTCTCCCTGAGATCAGCTCTGCCCCTAATAGAGAGAGAGAAGTTTTTACAAGCGATCTCAGTAAAAGACAGATCCAGTAGAACTAATATGAGTCTTGAAAAGCAAATAGAGCTGTAAGAGGAAGAAGGAAAGTGTCATTTTTTCCAACTTCCTCCTTCAGCTCTGTGTACTTTTCAAGGGACAAAAAGGTAATATCATCCTTGCCATCTCCAAACAAAGGGACAGTGATGGGAGGGGGTTCAAAGGCTTCACGAGCAACAGGGAAATACCTCAAGGATTCCCTTGTGCTCATGGTTGCTGCGCTGGAAATGTAGAACCTGGAAGGAGCAGTTATATTGAATTCATTAATACAGAAAACTCATGAACTTGTGTACACATTCTCAGACTGATTTCTGAAGTAGGGGAACTCAAGACTGATACCTATGTGTACCATAAAATGAACAACACATGATAAAAGGAAGCAATGGGACTGAATAGTGCTTGGTCGCCCTGATGGATGACCTTTTTTGAGAGAAGGGCAGGGGAGTGTGACCCTGTTATTATTACTTGATCTCTCAGTGGCTTTTGATAACATTGACTGTGGTATCCTTCTAGGCTGGTGAGAAGGCTATTGAAGACACTTTTACAGTGGTTCCGATCCTATCTCCAGGGTCGCTCTCAGAGAATAGCATTGGGTGATTGTCTTTCAGTCCCCTGACAGTTGTGCTGTGGGGTGCCGCAGGGTACCATCTTGTCCCCCATGCTGTTTAACATGTATATGAGGCCTTTGGGAGTGGTTATCAGGAGATATAGGGCGAGGTGTCAGCAGTACACTGATTATACCCAGCTCTATTTCTCTGTAACATCTGAATCGGGAGAGGCTGTGCTAGCCCTGCCTGGGCTCAGTGGTGGATTGGATGAGGGCCAATAAACTGACTCTGAATCCTAGCAAGACGGAGGTGTGTTGGTGGTTCTCGAGTTTGGATAATTGGTCAGTTATCTGATTTGGATGGGGTCATACTCCCTCTGAAAGAGCAGGTTCATAGTCTAGGGGTGCTCCTGGATCCATCTTTGTTGCTAGAGGCCCAGGTGACCTCAGTGACTAGGAGTGCCTTTTACCAGCTTCAACTGGTAAAACAGCTGCAGCCATTTCTAGACTGGCATAGCCTGACCACTGTTGTCCATGCACTGGTAACCTCCAGACTGGATTACTATAATGAGCTCTATGTGGGGCTGCCCCTTAGGTTGGTCCAGAAGCTGCAGCTGGTGCAAAATGCAATGGTGTGACTGCTCACTGAGGCAGGGTATCGCCAACATATCATTCCGCTGGTGAAAGAATTGCACAGGCTGCCCATTAGCTACCGGGCCAAGTTCAAGTTTCTGGTTTTTGTGTACAAAGCCCTATACAGCTTGGGACCAGGATACCTGAAAAGCCGTCTTAGCCCTTATATACCCAGGCTATCACTGCACTCTGCAGGTGTGGGCCTCCTGCAGATGTCATCTTCTCAGGAGATCCATTCTGCACAACAAAGGAAACAGACCTTTAGTGTAGTTGCACCTACCCTTAGGAATTCCCTCCCCTTAAATATTAGATAGGCAATATCTCTGTTATCTTTTTGGCACCTACTGAAGACCTTCCTCTTTCAAAAAGCCTTATAAGTAGAGACCTTATCCTAGTCTGCATCTGTAATGCAACTGCTTTTTAAGATATTTTTGAAGGTGTTTTTTTTAAAAAAAATGTTTTTAAAGGTGTTTTGTTTTAATATGTTTTAAAGTCTGTTTTTATTATGTTTTGGAGTGTTTTTAGTATTTTTGTTTGTCACCCTGGGCTCCCATTGGGAGGAAGGGAGGGATATAAATAAATAAATAAATAAATGGAGGGTAATGTAACAGTCAGCTGCTCCAACAGTGCCTAAGCAAAAGACATTGGCAATGCAAGAATGTAATCAACTTTGGCAGAAGGCTTTCTGGGACCAATCAGTGTGTCTAATAGATAGTGAAAAGTTAGAGGGGTGAAAGAAGGTACTGGGAGGTGAGTAAGAATGACAGAGTTGGTATTTCCATCATTTTTATATGAAACAGGCCCCTTCCAATGAGGTGACCTTTTATGTCTGCCAAGTATATCGAATGTCTCCATACAGTGCAGAATTTCATCTTCTAGCAGCATGCCCTAGTGGAAATTCAGCAGTGAACCAGTTTCCACTGTCATCTTACTTGTTGACCTTGGTACAGCTAGTGACAGCACGCTATTCTGAAATGACGCAGCCAATGCATTGCCTTGTCTTGATCCCTAATTGTAACTCAGGAAAAGCTGGGTCAGTTCAAATCTATTACTCTTAATCATAGTTATACTGAACCAAACAGTGAAAAGTTCCCATAATACATTGTCTATCATAAGTAGTAAGTAACTGCTATCATTCTCGCTTATTAATGAGGAACTCAGGTTTGTTTGGCTTTTGTTTGGTTTTGTTTAAGGTTGATGGAAAGAAGGAAAACATCATATTTTATGTATGTTTTCGTCAATTTGGAATGCAGCTATAAATATTACGTAAGCGCCATCTCTGCTATCTTTTCGGTGCCTTTTGAAGACTTTCCTCTTCCAACAAGCTTAAGTTGAGACGTATCCCAGTCTGCGTCTATGTCAGAACTGCTTTTAATATGTCTTATAATATGTCTTTAACCCTTTTTTAAAGGTGTTTTAAAAGTTTTTAAAAATGTTTTTAACGTTTTGTTTTAACGTATTTTAAGGTCTTTTTATGATGTTTTAAAGTGTTTTTAGTGTTTCTGCTTGCCGCCCTGGGCTCCTGCTGGAAGGAAGAGTGGGGTATAAATAAAATAACAAAATAAATAAATAAACTAGAACTATACTCTTTTGTTGGCTTAATAGACAGATTCAACACCTAAAGTTTCACTTGATTCATTTGCTGGGGCCAAACCTAAGCAGTGAGAGCAAATTTAAACTCATTTGGCTGCAAGCTGATGGGGCTGGGTACTTTTTTTAAAAAAAAAATAAGGATTTTTGGTTTACAGTGCATAAGTAGAGTAAGGCAGGGATAGGAGAGAAGGTAGATCAGGATATACTAGCAGATCTCTGTGTGATATGCAGCAGATTAGCAATGATTTCTGATTCTGAATAAACAACAGTAAGAACAAAATGACACACACACCCTTATATTAATGAAATGAAGAAAGCTAGTGGGTGGGTGTGTAATGCGTAATTCTGTCCTGGTACCACACAAAGAATCTTCCAGCGATGAACCAGACATACCACAGGCCGAGGACCTTAAGGAGCAAGTAGGGTACCCTGAAACCAGTGCAAAGGATCTTCTTGAGGTGCCCTCCAGGTTGGGACATGCTGAAGGACCCCTAGAGTTGTCAGTGAAGGAAGTGGAACCACTCCTCAAGAACACCGGCACCAAAAAGTTCAGGTCCACACTAAAGAGTGATGTCCTATTATGCATCTATGGACTCAGAGTCATCATGCTACTCACAAGTAAGCAATCCCTGAAACTCCTGTACTACCAGCAGCTATGGTCAGGGTGTAGCTCAGGAGGCCCAAGAATATAAGATCTCCCTCTTGAGCATTCCAGTTGTTGGGAGCAACACAAGTCTCTGGCTCCTTGTTCCTGATTCTAGGTCCTTGTGATATTGCTTATCTATTGAAATCAGGCTCTGGTTGGTGGATCTTGGGGTTACAATAAAAAACAAAGAGGATCTTGCAAGCTTGAAGTCTGCCATCCTTTGCAGTGAGGAATGAAAAAAAAAGTCACATTAAAATGTTCTTGCTGGCAATGAGTAGTAGCTGTTTCTTTATTAAATTGTATATTAACTTCAATATATCCAAAAAGAAACATTTCTTAAAAAGACAAGGTGATTGTTCAACAACAGCAACAAAAACCTTAATAACTGACACATTGCCTACACACAAACCATGTTACCAAAAAACAGTTGTGGCAGTGCGAGAATAAAGGTGAATATAATGAGCAAAAGTTGAATCACTGCCTTGTTAAATGTAAAGGGAAATCAGGACCATCCTATCCCTGCTTTCATACTGTCTTTTGCTGTCCTCTTCTAACCCACCAATACCTTTGTTTCTCTTATCTTTCTTGATCTCATCATTAAATCTACCCTAGAATGGTTAATAATGGAAACTACAACTCTTACAGTGTCATTCTGTCTTTTTACAAGGTAATCAAATCATGTTCATGTTCCTTGTATAACCATACTAAGAGGTGAACAAGTTCATTACTGCTGGATTTATGCCAGTTTTTTTCTCACAGACATAAAAAATAAGCATTTACATGGAAAAATAATCACTTCTATACCTAAGCTGCAATTCACATCTTCATGCCTAATGAATTGTGAAGTACATTTCATGTATAACTGCAGTTAACCCTACTTGCAGAGATCAAAATGTGAAAGATGGCTAAACAGATTTAAAAGAGAAAGTACATGGTAAGTCCTCTGTATTCCTCACACCTAGCTTGGGTCATTCTAAGGCAGAGGTTGTCAAAGTGAGCTTGTGGGTGCACATGTGCCCACAGAGGCCTTCCCCAGCACCCACAGGGTCCCCTCTGAAATGAGGCTTGAAAGAAGCATCCTCTTGTAGCCAACAGAATTTGTTGTGGTTAATGCTTGGTTATGAGGGTTGTGTGTGGTGCCTGCAACTAGTTTGTAAATGTGCCATGGCCCAAATCTAAGATCCCAGCTCTAAGGAGACAAGTGTAGTATTCATACGGATCAAACAGTATGTGACATCAAATATGTGTGAATGCATCTCCCAACACTTTCCCCCCTAAAAGTAACCACAGGAAGGATCCAATTTAGACTGGAACCATGACATGGGGGGAAAGGGATGCTGATTCCTCAGTGCAAATTGCATGCCCCAGCAGAGTTTCTATAAGCCATGGAAGGTAAACATATAACCCATGTATGGGTTATTCTTAGGAAGTGTTCATGTTATATCATAAAATTAGCCAAAATTAATCATATCTAATCACATGACTAAATGAGATTAGTTTGTTGTTTGATAGACACTGGAAGACATTGTGGTGGTATGTGTATGATCACAAGGAAACTCATGGGCCAATTTTATATCTTAGAAATATTTAACATGAAAAAGGTCACACCTACACCATACATTTAAAAGCACATGATTTCCCCCAGTTCTGTGGACTGTAGTTTGTAAAAGGTGCTTGGAGCTCTATGAGGGATAAACTACGCTCCCAGGATTGTTTGGAGAAAGCCATATGCCTTAGAATTAAATGTATGGTGTGGATGCCACTGAAGACGCAAAGACATATTCCACAGGTATTACTTCTGAAAATAGTAGAACTTGGGGGTCACCCAACAACAATTGGAAGTAGGATCAGCAGTAACAGATGTAAGTACTACTTTGCTTAACACATAATAAAGTTTGGAACTTCATTGTTAATGTTGCTTACCAGGCCCAATTCAAGGTGTTGGTTCTGACCTTTAAATCCCTATACGGTTCAGCCCAGTCTATCTAAAGGAGCGCCTCCAGCATCACCAGCTATGCCGCCCAGCAAGATCAGCCTCAAAAGCCCTTCTCTCCATCCCATCAGTCAAAACAGCCAAACTGGTGAGGACTAGAGAGGGCTTTTTCAATTGTGGCCCCCACCCTGTGGAACTCCCTCCCAAATGATCTCCACATTGCCCCTTCTATGAGCTTCCGCCGGGCCTTGAAGACCTGGCTCTTCAGGCAGGCTTTTGGGGTGGGTTAGATTTTATCTTAATTGTTTTTAGATATTTAATGCCTACATATTGCATGCCTATGTTGTACGTCGCCCAGAGTGGCTGGACAGCCAGCCAGATGGGCGACTAATAAATTCAATAAATAATAATAATAATAAATAATAATGGATGCTGGCAACTATTTCTCACTTAATAGGGCAGCCCTGTTCCAAAATATTAGAGAAATGAAAGGGAAATTTAAACCAAGAGTAGGGATGTTGAATAATCAACAGGGGAACACACTGACTGACGGAGATGAAATAAAAGGAAGATGCAAGCAATACACTGAAGAACTCTATAAAAGAGATGCCAGGATGACAGATTCATTCATGGAGGAACCGTATGAGGAAGAACCAGAAATTATAGAATGTGAGGTGAAAGCTTCTCTTAAAATACTTGGAAGAAACAAATCACCAGGAATAGATGGCATACCAATAGAGTTGCTACAAGCTACTGAGACTGAATCTGTCCAAATATTGACAAAAATCTGTCAAGAAATATGGAAAACTAAACAATGGCCCACAGACTGGAAGCATTCAATATACATCCCAATTCTAAAGAAAGGGGATCCCAGGGCATGCAGTAATTATCGAACGATTGCCTTAATATCCCATGCAAGTAAAGTAATGCTCAAGATTCTACAACAAAGGCTCTTAGCATTTATGGAGCAAGAAATGCCAGACGTCCAAGCTGGATTTAGAAAGGGAAGAGGCACCAGAGATCATATTGCAAACATATGTTGGATAATGGAACAGACCAAGGAATTTCAGAAGGAAATCACCCTGTGCTTTATAGATTACAGCAAAGCCTTTGACTGTGTAAATCATGAAAAC
Organism: Rhineura floridana; assembly: GCF_030035675.1. Classification (NCBI taxonomy): domain Eukaryota; kingdom Metazoa; phylum Chordata; class Lepidosauria; order Squamata; family Rhineuridae; genus Rhineura; species Rhineura floridana. The sequence goes on from NC_084480.1 coordinate 280,846,460, forward strand.
CTATGGAATGCTATGGGGGTGCCACAGCATCTGATTGTCCTGATGTGCAACCTATACTCTGGACAAGAGGCTACTGTAAGGACAGAATATGGAGAAGCCGATTGGTTCCCCATCAGAAAGGGTGTGAGATGGGTGTATTTTATCACCCTATTTATTTAATCTGTACGCAGAACATATCATACGGAAAGCAGGATTGGACCAAGATGAAGGAGGTGTGAAAATTGGAGGGAGAAATATCAATAATTTAAGATATGCAGACGATACCATACTACTATCAGAAACCAGTAATGATTTGAAACAAATGCTGATGAAAGTTAAAGAGGAAAGCACAAAAGCAGGACTACAGCTAAACGTCAAAAATACTAAAGTAATGACAACAGAAGATTTATGTAACTTTACAGTTGACAATGAGGACATTGAACTTGTCAAGGATTATTAATACCTCGGCACAGTCATTAACCAAAATGGAGAAAATAGTCAAGAAATCAGAAGAAGGCTAGGACTGGGGAGGGCAGCTATGAGAGAACTAGAAAAGGTCCTCAAATGCAAAGATGTATCACTGAACACTAAATTCAGGATCATTCAGACCATGGTATTCCTGATCTCTATGTATGAATGTGAAAGTTGGACAGTGAAAAAAGCAGATAAGAGGAAATTCAACTCATTTGAAATGTTGTGTTGGAGGAGAGCTTTGCGGATACCATGGACTGTGAAAAAGACCAATAATTGGGTGTTAGAACAAATTAAACCAGAACTATCACTAGAAGCTAAAATGATGAAACTGAGGTTATCATACTTTGGACACATCATGAGAAGACATGATTCACTAGAAAAGATAATAATGCTGGGAATAACAGAAGGGAGTAGAAAAAGAGGAAGGCCAAACAAGAGATGGATTGATTCCATCAAGGAAGCCACAGACATGAACTTACAAGATCTGAACAGGGTGGTTCATGCAGAGCCTGGAAAAGTTACTTTTTTGAACTACAACTCCCATCAGCCTAATCCAGTGGCCATGCTGGCTGGGGCTGATGGGAGTTGTAGTTCAAAAAAGTAACTTTTCCAAGCTCTGACTTGGAGGTCGCTGATTCATAGGGTCGCCATAAGTCGTCGTCAACTTGAAGGCACATAACAACAACAAATTACTCAGAAATGTATATGTTCAGTGGAACTAATCCCCAAGTAACTTTATATAAGACTGCAGTAGAGCATTTATAAAACTGATATATAACATTATCTTTTCTGCAAAAGGACATTTTGAACCCTGAATGTCATAACTTAAGGTATGTGGGGTTTGTTGTTAGCAAACTGAATTTTAACCTTGTTTCAAGATACTTGGCATCCTGCCTGCTTTAGCAAACAGTACTAATTACATCTCTTTAAAATATATATATATTCCAGAGGTTTATATTTGCCTTTTACAATGGAAAAGGCAATTAGAACACTTCCATAAAATATACCTTTTGGCATCTAAAAGCATAGGCTCTTTGCAAAAGGTCTCTGAGCAGTGTGGATTATCATAAAGCAGCCATAATGAAATAACTACCAACCTATTTTTAGAAGACAATTAACTTTAATACCAAATCTTAAAATAAGTATTGATGGCTCAATCATGGGTAACTCTTTTAACTAACTCAATTGAAAAGGTAGGCAAAACATTAACTAAATTATAAAGCTTAAATATCCCATCATCCATTATAATAGATGCAAACTTCCTCTGTGTGCAGGAAATCATATATGCACATGGCAACAACACAATCTTAAATACAACGAAGTCAATATTGCCATTCAGGCATTCTATTAAGAAAAATGAAAAGGTAGACCTTGATTCAACATATCTATAGCTCAGTGATGGGGAACCTGTGTGACCCTCCAGATGTTCAACTCTCATCAGCCTCAGCCAGAATTGTCAATGGTTGGGGCAATGGGAGTTGAAGTCCATAAACATCTAGAGAAGCCACAGGTTCCCACCCCAGCTATAGATATAGGGTAATAGCCACCCAAGTAATATTCAGAGTAGACCCATTGAAATAAATGGACTTAAGTTAGTCAGGACTAACTTAAACCAACTTAAGTCCATTGATTTCAATGGGTCTACTCTGAATATGACTTGGATGGATACCATAGTATACAAGTGACTATTGGGAATTTTTCAAAAGTAATTTAGGCAGTAGTCCTAAAACTGCTTACAAGGGAGTAAGTCTCATTGAGCACAGTGAGACTTGTGTCTGATAGACAATACATACAGTTGTACTATGTGACATCTTTTATACCTCTGAAAATTGGATTGTAAAATTCAGGGAACAGGGTAATAGCTCTGCATCTTAATCAAAGGCCTATCTTTTCTTATAGCTTATTGATTTCAGTGTGGGCTTCGTGGCATTGGAGTTGAATATATACATAAAACTTCTGTAGAACTGGAGCTGAATTTGAAAACTGGCTTCTGCAATAAATCTCTTTACTTTATAGGTACAAGTAGAAGTTCAGAAACACAATGAATGATATGATAACCTGACTTGGCAAAAGGTTGGCCTCTTCTGAAATGTTCTTGAACTATAATTGTCTATATACTGTCATATAGCATAGTCACTATGGGGGCAATCCTAACTATGGGGATCTAGCATAATTTACACCATCTTAAATTAAACTGGCCTAAACTATACCATATCCAAACTCCATTTAGGAGTGAGGCTACTGCCGACTGAGTTGGTCCAAGCCTGGCAAAGGGGAAAAAAATCTTTAAAAGTTTGACTTACACAAGGTGTAAGTTCAGCTGGGTTTCCAGGTCACATGACTGAGCTGAACAGAGTTAGGATCCAGTGTAAGTGTCCCCTGCCTGGTCTCACGCCCTGCAACACCTCTGGAATGGCCTTTTGGGGGGACTTAAGCTGACCTCTGCTGGGCCCCAGCTGAGCCAGAATGAAGGATCTATGCTGGCCTAGCCCCTGCTGAGCCAGGGTTCGTCTGGTTGAGCCAGAGATCCACCAGATCTAACTTGCTCATCCCAGCAGATCTTGGATTTGGATTGCTCCCTAATTCAAGAGTGAATGCTTAAGAAATTTGTGCTACATTAACCCTATCTACTTAAATTTATTCTCTGTCATCAGTTCTTTGGCTAACAATTCCTTACAGAATAATCCAAAAAACCAAGGAAAGAACTGAAGGTGATAAACCGCCTTTTCCTTTTTTTTTTTTTTTTCAATAATTTTTATTCAGATTTTCATAAAACATACAAGACGAAATCATAAAACATTCAAAGACAAAAAACAAAATCAAAAATAGTTAAACAAAAAAAAAAAAGAAAAAAAAAACAAAAGTAAAAAATAAAGAGTAAAATATTGACTTCCCATTTGTCAAAGATCAAATCAGTTATAAGTCTATAATATATAACAATCCTGTCTCTTAAGTCATATTATAAAATCACTTTCCTCCAGTAGTTATCTTACTTAATCATCAAATCTCATAAACATTACTTTATTCTTTCCACAAAAAGTCAAAGAGAGGTTTCAATTCTTTAAGAAATATATCTATCAATTTTTTTTTCCAGATAAGCATATCGATTAATCCATCTCATTACTAATTATGATAATCTTATTGTCATAACCATAGTCAAAATAAACATTTCAATTAATCCATCACATCAGAATCTGTTAAGTTCAGTAATTTCAGTAGCCATTGTTCTATTATCCCTATTAGTTCCATTTTCCATCTTCCATCTTCAGTAGTCTTGTTAAGTCCAGTAATTTCAGTATCCAATCTTCCATTATCAGTATTCCATAATAATCTTGCTGTCAAAGCCATAGTCATATAGTAAGAGTCTGATGGGAATTACCTCTATCCCAAATATTTTCTTGCCATCCATTCTGAATAGGTTGCTGAAATACTGCTGTAAAATCATATCTCTGTTCTTTTTTTCAAAATACACTGGGTCATCTCTTGAAAGTTTTTCCATTGTCACATGGCCTTTTCCAATGCCCTGCCAGGCTCACACTAGCAAGACAAAATGTTGGGGGATGCATTCCCCCCCAACAGTTGATTCCAGCAATTCTGATTGGAGGGAAATAAACTGTGCCAACTTCAGCATCCTCACTGTTGTAGATCCACAGCCTCTCATTGTGTACCCAGAATGCCTCCTTTTTGCTCTCTCCAACATCAGAACCCCAATGTTGGAGGGCACCAACTGTGCTTCACGGGAGAGATGTATGTGGTCATAACTCCCTCTTCTAGAGTGGACCATTCTCTTTCTTGCAGATGGAAACCCAAAGAATCCTGTGGCCCTGCCCCCAGAACACCACAGCATTGCAGCCTTAATTGCAATACTTGTCTCTGCCTAGACTTCCCTTGACCCATAAGATTGGACCCTATTATTACTAGATTTCTATTTGTATTTCTAGTCTTGTGATATTGTTTTAATTTTTGTATTTTCATACACCACTTAGAGTTTAAGTATTAAGCTGATTAGAAATGCTTCTAATACCCATAATAAAACACAGGGGTTTTTTTCCACATCACAGCTTTGACTGTCCAATGGAATTTTGCACTGACATTTCTACAAGGGAGAGAATGCTTTTTCTTTTTTTCCTTGCTTTTTTGCAGTTCTTCATACCTAAGAATAATAATGGTTAAAGGGTTTTTGTACAGACTTCCAATAAAGTTTCTGAGGAGTGGATAAGGACCATGTCTTGTGGTTGCTAGGCAACTATAGCATGGATTTTTCCTCTCCTGGTGATAAGGGAGTCGGGCAAACTGGACTCAAAATATAGCAGTAACAAGCCTTCCTGACAAAAGGGATACATTTTCTATCTTACAAAATGTACATACCACCTTTCTCTATAAAGTGGATACCACATTAAAAATACTGCATAATCACAAAATGTATAAGGGCACCTCTGGACTGTTCATATTTTGTGAGAGGGATTCAAGCACATGCCAGAACTTTAGGTTTATGTGATTAAAGCACTCTGCTGCCCTAACAGAGCAAATCCACTCAAAAGAAAATATAGACTTCTTGCAGTTTGGAAAGGGATGAGGGAATGCATTGAGAAGTATGGGATGAACAAATGATTAATGGGAAGATATGAAAATGCCCTGCAAATAATTCAGGAAGAATGCTCATTGTGCATAACTGCCCTGTAAAAAAATTGGAACCAAAGCCCAGTAAGCACTGAATATAATAGGAAGCCATGACCAACAGGAAGAGCCAGGAAGAAGTTGTGAATGCTGCATAACCAGCAGTGGCCAATAGAAAGCAGCCTGTCTTAACACGGAATTGCAAGTACAGTCTTCTAGGTGATTGAATAACCAGATTATCTTCCAGGGATTCAGAGAACTGAATCCTTTATTATGAAATGGCAAGGAAGTATTTCTAGAGCATAGTTATGACTGTCATGGCACCATTTCTCTAGAGCAGGGAGCTTGAATGGAGCACAGTTAATTGCACTCTGTAGCTGCATTAATGGAATATGGTCAGTGTCAAAAGGAAAGCTGACGGTGTACATGTGCCAATCAGTTGTATGTTCACATTGCTGCCTGTATTCTGTACCTTTTTCCAAGCCTGTCCTTAATGCATCTGACTACACAAGATTCCCTCCCCCCTTATTCCATTTAGAAACAACTCAGTGAGCTGAAGCTGTAAAGATAGGATGCCCAATGCTGACTGCCCCTTCCTCCCCATTACATGGACCACTTTTGCTGCATGCCAAAATGTGCATTTATCTGTGCTATTGATTTCTCATAACACTAATCTGTGGAACAAACTCAGTAGCCTTGTGTAGGGCTATGCACTGTATTTCTATAAATCACAAACCAAATTGGGACAATTTGGGCTGATTTGTATCCTGTCCAGATCAGGCTGAAGCAGCTGCAAATCTCTACAGAGTTGACTGCCTTGTCCCAAATAGATTTGTAGAGATTTATACAGAACTGTAGCTCAAAACTAGCAATGGGCTCCATTTTGGATTTGCCATCGGATTAATGATTATTTCTGATATTCTCTATCTTTGCGAAGAGAATTTTGAAGTAGCAACTCTCTGTGCCTGGTTTCCAGCTCATTCTTCTTCTTTTTTGATCCATTTTTTTTAAATCATTTTGAAATCATTTATAGTGTGGGTGATACTTTTATCAATCTACTTTCTGTGTGAGCTCTTCTAATGTGTATTCCCTTTCACTGATGCCAGTGAAGTGTTGATTGTAACTGAAAGACAGAAAGCAGCAGGGGGAAATGAGGTTTTGAATGTAAGCAGCAGGGGGGAAGACACTGTCTTGAATACCTGCCTTAATCTGCTTTGCAGTGCACTTGAAAAGGAATGTAAACAGGCAATCATTACAGAGTTCAGAATAAAGACTTATACCAGTGGAGACTTGTGAATAAATAGGGATTATAATATTGATAATTATCTGCAAAGCAAAAAAAAAATAAATCAGAAGAGATAGGAAAAATGAAACGATATTGGAGGAAAAAGGAATTGAATCATTAATGACCACCAGAGGGCCAAACTTAAAAATGAAACATAAAAAAGGAGAGGATTCAATCCTTACTCCAAACAGTCTGTAATGAACCCAGACAAGGTGTCTCTGAAATGAAGCAATTACAACACCAAAGAGAACACCAGGATGGGGAGAGAGGGATGAAAGCTAGAATACCATTACCCCACCCAACATTCTCCAGTCACAGTGTGCTTGGAAGGGATGAAGTCTTAAAATGCAGAAATCTTTTGTAAGTTCTCTGTCTTAGACATGTTTGTTGCGGATTAAGTGGCATTTATTCAACTTGTGTATGTTTTCTGTTCTTTCCCAATCAATCCAAGTCCCATCCTTATTTACATTTTTTTAACGTTTGTTGTCTGTTTTTTATTTTATTCTATTCTCATTGCTAAGTATGATTCTTAAATCTTGTGGGCATATTTACCCACAGCTTTCTTTAATAATAATAATTTTCCAGATGTTACCCACAGACAATAAGAAGCAGCCAGCTTGCATGGCTGCACATTTTAAAATTATTACTACTATTATTATTAGCCAGCCAGCCAGCCAGCCAGCCAGCCAGCCAGCCAGCAGGGGTTTGTGGGTATATTAGCTAGCATTCTGAGGTTGTGCTACCCACCTGAAATTTGGAAGAGTTAATCCCCTCTATAGGAACTACCATGTCCCCAAATTTCATGTCCCTATGTGCATATTATCTGCATTGTGCTGCCAGCCCATGCCTTCCTAATGCTACCTATATGTGTCTAGTATTGCAAACCTAATTTTAAAAAAAAACCAAATTTTTGAAAATCTTTAAGGGAGAAACAGTGGAAATACAGGAGCATGAGAATTGGCATGAATGAGCACTCAGTTTTTTAAAAAATATATATTTTTTAAAAAGCCAAGGTAGGTAGCATAAAAAACCCCAGGAGCTACCCACTAAAAGTTTGGCGTGGTTAATTCCTTCTATAAGGGCTACCATGTCACCAAATTTCATGTCCCTGCATTAACACCCCCAGTTATATCCATTTTAATTTTAAAATATTTTTTAATTTAAAGGTGGCTAGCATGAAACCCCTGGAGCTATCCACCTGCAACCTGGTAGGTTTAACTCCCTATATAGCAGCTACCATATCTGCCAAGTTTCATGTCCCTAGGTCAAAAAACAAGAAAGGTATGACCATTTTGGTTTTGCAATGTAAGTCAATGGAATTTCTGGGGATTTGTCATATCTGGACTCTGGTGTGGGTTCAGATCAGGTTGGATCAGGTCAAAATCTGTCCAAACTGGATTGGGCCTGATCTGCATGTATACATCAGAGCCAGAAATCAGATAGGGGGTCCATACACAGCCCTAGTCTTGAGCAAGCCTGACCTTCTTTGCGGTGTTGTTGTGAGGATAAAATGGGGGGTGAATCCATGTATACTGCCATGAGCTCCTTAGAGGTAAATATATACATATTGATATGTGCTTTGCTATGAGATCTATGAATTGAGTTCTCACTGTGGGTTTGTCCTAAGATAATACCTAGTCAGAGTCTTGGACTTGGCAAAGTTATGCTAATAGTTCAGGTTAGTCAGGTGATGTCTCTCAATGAAGTTAATTGTTAGAAGATTGACACTTGGTATACTCTGGGGCGGGGGCATACATCTCCCCTCCCATTAATGATAATTTAAGCAACATCTGTGTCTGAGATAAACTTGAGAACAGGGATGTTGTTGGACTACAACTTCCATCACACCAGACCATTGGCCATGCTGGCTGAGCTGATGGGAGTTTAAGCTCAGTAACATCTGGAGAGCCACAGGTTCCCCACCCCTGCTTTAGAAGCTGCAGTTTGGGACTAAAAAGGGGCATGGAGACAGACAGCTGAGTCCTTGAGCTCTGTAAGTTAACAGATCTAGGGATCCTCTCTTTGAAGATCTGATGTGGGAGCCAAGAATTTGGCAGTCTGTTGGAGTGTTCAGCTGTGTCTCCACTTATGCTCAATTTGTGTATTTGTAAATCAGTTCAAATATTATAGAATACTTTAAGTCTCCAGTGATCCCTCCTTCCAAAGGAAACCAAATTCGAGTAAGCGCTGCATCCCTGAAACTTCTCACTGCTTATAGAAGTGGGGCACATCATGATAGATTTGAACTGCTGTCCTAAACTGATTTCTGAATATCCAGCCAAATACAGGATTGCATTATTTGTGTTAAATACTAAGCTTCCCAAGGAAATCAGAATTAAAAATAAAATAAGACTGTTACCTGTGAAATAATTGATTCAAGAGATCTATTGTCTTAGAAACATGGCGTGATTCCGAACTAAGTCATACTTGGAGTAACCTATTGAAATCAATGGACTTAGGTCCATTGATTTCAGTGAACCTACTTTGAGTATGACTAACATTGTTTTTCACCTATACAGTTTTTTCATTCTTAAAAAGAAACAAACCAGAACCTTCTGAGCCTTTCCCTTTTTGTACTCTCACTAGTACAGTACAGTCCTAGACAATCCCTGCACTGTATGAATTTGGTTGGACATAATTGTTGGTTGGGAAAGTGTTCAGTCAAACAGAGGTACACAGTAAGACTGTGCTTTAATAGATATCCTCAGCCCTCAGAGAATAATGGGGTGGGGGTGGTTTATTTCATTGCAAATTCCTTTATTGCTGGTCAAACCTGTGTGACTTAAAAGCAGTGAAATTACCTGACTAAAGTTTCAGTAAAGCATAATATGGAAAAACCAATAACTAAGGCAAACAGTCTGCATGGGTGAATAGGTTCATCTCATAACACTGCTGAACTTACAACTTACTCAGCACAATATCTTATGTGCTGCGAGCTATCATAAAAGTCTCTTTAGACTCAAAGTGCTACTTCCCAGCAAACTGGACTGCTTGTAGAGATGGAAATTTGTGTGACAGCTTCAAGGTGCACCTAATAAAGTCAGTGGCTTTGACTGAACCTCATGGCCTCTGTGTCCTTGCATTTTAATATATTAAGGAACCCAACTTGCACATTCTGTAAGCAGAGATACATTCCTGCCACTGAACCCCCCCACCACCACCCACAATACAAGGACTGCTAAAGTCTGTCGCAGGCTTATGTGGCTTGACTTGCTATCTGCTGCCACGCTAAGTAAACTTATTGCAAAATAGACTTTATGTCACAGATTTGAGGCAAGAAATGTCTTCCTGTATATATGGGACCCTGGGTGATGGGAAGGGGAGGGCTCTAGCAACCCCCACAGCAGGAGGACTCTGATGATCCCTGTGGGGTGAGAGGGCAGCTTTGGTGACATAGGTGGGGTTGGCAAGCAAAGCAAGCAGGAGTGGCAACCCCTAGTAAAATACAATTTTCATTATTTTCTTTTAACTATTTAACATATTCTCAGACTTTTCTAGTAACTCAGTAATAATAATAATAATAATTTTATTTATTGGTCACCTATCTGTCCAGGTTAGTGGACACTCTAGGCGACTTACAATAGCAAAAGCTATACATAATATACAATATACAAAACAACCACAGTCCTAAACAATTTAAAACCAATTTCCAATTAAAACATCATAAAATTAACCCTCCTCAATTCCATAGGCCTGCCTGAATAGCCATGTTTTTAAGGCTCAACGAAAACCTATCAGGGAGGGAGCATGTCGGAGATCATACAGAAGAGAATTCCAAAGGGTGGGGGCAACAACCGAGAATGCCCTCTCTCTGGTCCGTACCAGCCTAGCTGTTTTAGCCGGTGGGACCGAGAGAAGGTCTTGAGAGGCTGATCTTGTCAGGCGGCATAATTGGTGATTCTGGAGGCGTTCCTTCAGATAAACTGGGCCGAAACCATATAGGGTTTTAAAGGTCAACACCAACACCTTGAATTGGGCCCAGTAGACAACTGGTAGCCAGTGAAGATCTATTAATACTGGGGTGATGTGATCACGGCGACGGCTGCGCTTAATCAAGCGCGCTGCCGCATTTTGTACCAGCTGTAATTTCCGGACCGTTTTCAAGGGTAACCCCACGTAGAGCGCATTACAGTAGTCTAAGCGAGAGGAGACCAGGGCATGTATCACCTGTGGGAGCAGATGAACAGGGAGGTAGGGTCGCAGCCTCAGGTGTTTTTGGGGCTGCATCCATATCAAATTTCACCTTTGTATTTGTTGTTCTTAATTGGAAAACTTGCCCTAAAGCAGCCTTCTTCAACTTTGAGTCCCCAGATGTTGTTGGACTACAACTCCCATCATCCTGGCTGGAAATGATGGGGAAGGGCCATATCTCAGTGGTAGAGCACTTGCTTTGCATGCCAAAGGTCCTCGCTTCAATCGCCGGCATCTCCAGGTAATGCTGGGAAGGACTTCTGCCGGAAATCCCGGAGAACTGCTGCCAGTCAGTACTGGCAATACTAGTCTACATGAACCTATGTTTCCATGAAGAAGGTTTCAGGTCCAGTCCTTGGCACCTCCAGGTATGGCGGGGAAAGACCCATCAGAAACCCAGACCAGGGCTTTCCAAACTGTTGTCTGCAGATGACCAAGGGTCCATGAGCTTCATTCAGGTGGTCCATGGCATGCATGTGGATTTGTGGCTGAAGACAGGAGAGGGCACATCTATTGCATTAAATATTCTTATTGATTTTTAATTGCATTTGTATTGCTTCTTTTATTTCTGTTATTGTATTACAACTTGAATTCCATAGAATACAATATAAGAATACAATTCTGTAGAATTCCATTGAATACAATATAAGAAATTAAAAGAGGCAATAAAATGCAATTGAAAAGTGCACAGCATCTAGCGCAGCACATTACAATGGCTACAACAGGCCGAAAAACCATTAAGTGGTTTGGTAAGAGCCTCAGGAATTTTCAAGAGGTCCATGGGGGAAAAATTTGGGAACCACTGGTGTAGACCAAGGGTCAGAGGATTGTGGTCATCATCCCTGACCACTGGCCATGCTGGTTGGGGCTGATGGACATTGGAATTCAACAAATTCTGGTGGAATAGGTGTAGATGATGCTGAGCTATATGGAAATGCTGGGGATTGAATCTGGGATGCATGTTCTGCATGCAGAGCATGTGCTCACCCATGGACATACAGCCCTGTTCCTTTTGGTGCCACATGAAGAATTTTTTATTCCCCCAGGCCATTTAAACATCCACCAAATTGGTTTTATTTATCTGGTATTCATGTATCTTTAACACTAAAGTCAGGATCATTCAGACCATGGTATTTCCGATCTCTATGTATGGATGCAAAAGCTGGAGAGTGAAAAAGGCTGATTAGAGAAAAATCAACTCATTTGACATGTGGTGTTGGAGGAGAGCTTTGCGCATACCATGGACCGCAAAAAAGACAATAATTGGGTGTTAGAACAAATTAAACCAGAACTATCACTAGAAGCTAAAATGATGAAACTGAGGTTATACTTTGGACACATAATGAGAAGACATAATTCAATGAAAAAGACATAATTCTGGGGAAAAGAGGAGGGAGTAGAAAAAGAGGAAGACCAAACAAAAGATGCATTGATTCCATAAAGGAAAGCACAGACCTGAACTTACAAGCTCTGAACAAGGTGGTTTATAACAGATGCTATTGGAGGTTACTGATTCATAGGGTCGCCGTAAGTCAAAATCGACTTGAAGGCACATAGCAAGTATCTTTATTCCTCTGTTACACAGTATGCTATTTGGGGAGAAGGGGGTATTACTTTGATTGTGAGTATACCACTGAAGGATCTAAGCAAACAAATATACATGGATACAAATAACAATGTTCATGCCCAGCCCTGCATACGTGAGTTACTAAAGCCCATTCACGTTATGTACATGGTTTCCTACTCTTGCATTTTAGTGCTAGTGTCTGTTATTCTTTAGATGCTCTGAATATTGCTTGCCTCATAAGCCAGATGTCACCAACCTTTTTGGGCCAGGGGCACATTTGGAATTTTGAGAAAGTGCCGTGGCTATCAGTCACAATATGCTGCTCTGGGGGTGTGGCATTACCAAAATAGCTGCTCTAGGGGCATGACATAACACAACAACTGCCACATCTAAAAGAACAGAAGGAGACAGGGCCAAAAAATGGCACAGATGTGGCCCTTGATCAGTTTCCTCACCAGTGGGGGAAAGACACCTGCATCAGCCCACTACCATGTCTGCTGACAGAAAATGTTCTTTCTTTGCACCTCTCCTCTGTTCAGAACAGAAGAGATGCGGATGTCCAGTCCTGGCATCAATGAAAATTGGACATGTTTAAGGGGGGGGGGGGTTCAATGCAGGAGAGGCCAAGCTAGGGCAAACAGGAGCTGAGCAGAAAAAGCAGTCTCTCATGCATGGTCGATTTTTAAGGGACTGTTTACTGAGACCTTTTGTGGGCATCACAGGAGGTACCGACAGGCCCACTGATGCCTGTGAGCTCTGGGTTGGTAATCCCTGATATAAACACTTCAGTAACTGGAAGATCTTTATATTGATGTGGCTTTCCTATATCTTTTCATTGATTGTCATTTATCAATCAAATGTCAATTATATAAGGTGTATATCAGCTGCCCCACAGAAGCTGTTTCAGTTGGTCTCAATATGACTGGAGGAATGAGCAGATTGCAGGACTTGCAACCCGGTATTCGTAAGGTAAACTCATTTTGACCAGGGATGGTAAATCTGTGACTCTCCAGATCCTGGCCACCCTGGCTGCAGCTGATGGAAATTGTAGTTGGACAACATCAGAAGTTGGAGCCCGACAACATGTGTCCCACCCCTGATGTAAACTAAAGTTGCAACTTACCTGGGAAATACCTCTGATTTAAAATTGGCATGATTGGGCTGCAAACAGTTAATTAGCTGTTTTTAAAAATGTTTGCCTCTGCTCCTCTGTATTTGATCACATGGGAGCTTATTTTTGCTACCAGCCAACTGTCACAGCTACCTAACAGGACAATTTTCTACACATGACCTCCGAAGTAAGGCCCACTGAGTTAAATGGGATGTACTCCTAGGAAAGTGAGCAAAGAATTACTGCCTAAAAGGGCATTGCTGCTCGCAATAGCCAGGGCAGAAAGGGGGATGTTTTTAATTTCCCCACCATGCTAGCTCCAGGTGTGTGCAGTTGAAGGACCCAAGAATCAGGCCCCTCAGGATCTATGGGGTTTCTCAGGATCCATAGGGCATTTCAGAGTTTTCCACTGTCTACCAGCAACAGTAGCTTCCCATCTGACTGGGTGAAGTTGGGGTCTTGACCTTGGTGAAGCCATCTAACCCCAAATCAGCAACACACCCCTCCATCAATGGATGTTAGCCATCCTAACCCCTTTGTAGCCTTCAACGTGGAGGTATTAGGAATTGCACCCTTAAGAGTTGCAAATGCTCCATTCATTTCATTTCCCAATTTGAAATGTTTGAATGTTTAATCTGATTTCATTTCCTTAACTATGCTGGAGTTCAGGGTTTGGAGTCTTTCCTGCAGTAGATAAATGTTTCTGAAATATACAGAAACTTGTATTTAAAAACCAAAAGGAAAGAAGGGAATGGAGAGGTGCACATCTAATGGCAGTATCAGACCCTTTGGGAGCAAAGATCAAGACACAAGCCTCTGTGTTAATGGAAAAGAGTGACATTTACAACATTCTTGGAATGGAAAATGTAACAAGTTAAAACAAATAGAAGGTAATGGGAAGGTTTTCTCAAAGCTCCAGCACAGTGGCAAAGTGTTATCAGGTTACTGGTATAGTCTCATAGGCTTAGATTCATGCTTATAGGAATCTTATCTTTATTGCCTATTATATCTGGATAGTTAGATTATTCCTGCAATGCAGCCACTAATGGCCCTACCATCCGTCACAGCACAAAATTAATTGCCCTGCGCTGTTTTATTGCTACAGTATTTATAACTGCCAACGGGAATATGTCATGCATGGCACCAGACCGTATCCTCGCACATACATACATACACGCACATGCAAACACTCTTGCCCTAATCAAGGCAGGAGCCGCTGCAAGGTGTGGGGAAATCTTTCACATTCAACCTGGGATATATGTACATACTTGTGCATACTAACTCTAAGGCCAAACTTGCTACCAGGTCAAATTCAAGGTGTTACATTTGGTATACAAAGCTCTCAAAAGCTTTAGGCCGGTTTATTTGAAGGATTGCCTTACCCCATATTTACTTATTTAACAAAATGTATGTGCTGCTTATACTGCTTGAATGTAGAAACCTGTAAGCAGTTTACAAAAACAAAATGTGTCCGCCCGACTGCTTCAATCTGTGGAACTGGCACTTTTACAAATACTGCATAATGTTCATTCTGCACTTGCAAGAAATAGATCTTTTAATGTGGCAGCATCTATCCTCTGGAAGTCCTTGCCTATTGATATTAGGCAGGCACCTTCATTGTTCTCTTTTCAGCACCAGCTAAATGTTGTTGTTGTTCTTGTGGAGGCAAGTCTACCCAGACATGTAATTTGATTAAGTATACTTCTTGTTTAAATCTGTTGGCTCTATCAATCTTTTGATTTTACTATGTTTATAGTTTTTAAAGTCTGTTTTGCTATTTTAATGAATATTTGATATAATTTTATGTAAGCCACACTAAGGTGAACCTACTTAACTTGCACTTTCTGAAACAATTTGCGCAGCAAAACACAGCCAGCCTTCAAAATGTGCACTTCTGTTTTTGCAAGGCAGTTCTCCAGCAAAATAATGTGTACAAAATGCATATATTAGGGAAAGTACCCATAAAAATGCATAAATTAGTGAAAAATAACATACAGAATGCTTCTGATTTTTTAAAATTATTATTACATTTATACCCCATTTTTCCTCCAAGGAGCTCAAGGTGGGATACAAACATGGGCTCTCAGACACTGGAGGTATTCAAGAGGCAGCTGGACAGCCATCTATTGGGAATGCTTTGATTTGGATTCCTGCATTGAGGAATGCAAGAATGCACTTGATGGCCTTATAGACTCCTTCCAACTCTACTATTCTATAATTCTTTGGTTCTATGGTTCTCCCCCTCCAGATTTTATCTGCACAACAACTCTGTGAAGTAGGTTAGGCTGAGGGACAGTTTATAGTTTGGTTTTAGTTTATAGTTTATTTATATACCACTTTGGGGGCCAAAAGGCCCCCAAAGTGGTGAACAACATATTAAAACATATTACACACAAAAAATGTAAGAAATAACCAGTAAAAAATATACAGTAAAAGTACAATGCAACAAGAACAAAGTAAAAAAATGGCAACAAAACCAATATTTTGTTTGTTTTCAAATGATGCACACAATTACCACAGCAGACATGGTTTTAGGAGAGACATTTCTTCTTTTCTCAGAAACTTATAATGACTGTTCCAAGGTCACCCAGTGAGCTTCATGGCTAAGTGGGGATTTGAACCCTGGTTTCCCAGGTCCCAGTGTGACACTCTAACCACCACACCATGCTGGCTTCATGAGGGCTTTAAAAAAACAATTGCAAACTGGTGTGGAAATGTGGAGAATAGAACTTAAGACAGGAAAAATGAGAAACAGAAAGATATACCCTTACCTAGTTACAAACCATCCTGTTGGGTAAAGGTTGGATAGGAAATCTTAGAAATAAGTAACCAGAACCGAACACAACATTTAAAACTCTGAAGAAAATAAGAAGAGCCCTGCTGGGTCTGACTGCTCTGTTTCCAATAGTAGCAGGCTAAATACTCCAGGGTTGTCCACAAGCAGTCCTCCCCTTTCCTGTGTGTAATCCATTACCCCTAGAGTTCAAGCTTCCATTTTACTGCCGTGCCTAATGGCCATTGGGTTGGATCCAGACTGCTCATGGGCAGACTTCTACTCATCAGGATGGGGAGGTGATTTTTGCCAAATTGTTCGATTTATTTGTGACACTTCTGTACTACCCAGTAACCAAAGTTCTCTGAGTGGTTTATGATTTATAGGAAACACAAAAGCTTCCTCGTGTGTCTGCTTTCCCCACTTCAAGAAGGGTGAGTTTGGAGCTCTAAGGCAGATGTTGCTTCAGCGGTGAAAGAGCTCAGACTGAGAGCTTAGGTAGGAGCTGGAGGCTCCACCCCTTCCTGGCTCTCAGCAGGGCTTTGATCCAGACAGGTGCTTGCATGTGCTTTGCCTACCCCTCTGCCCACGTAGCGTCATGTTCAGCTAGCCATGCACTTTCCTGGCATACCTGAAGCTCCTGTGCCCAGTTTGCTGTCACCTCTGCTCATGTAGACCCAGAGGTGATGGGGAGGGCTGCTTATAAGAACCAGCTGAGAACCCAGACAACTGGTATTGAGACCTCTGGTTCTGGGGCAAAGGTTTCCATTCACTCCCATGGTTGTCCTCCTCCATGCAAATTGCAAGCATGGGGGCCTGGTCCAGATTGGGACCACAGTAGGGGACAAGGGGGTAAAGCCCCTTACCCCCCTGCAGAGTCTGAATCTAGAACAGCTTCCCACCCTCCCATGATGGCTGTTTCTGCAGGAGAAACTTTGCACTCAAGAACAAGCTATGTATTAACATCACATGCACTTTGGTCCTAAGACTACATTTCTGCAAGTGAGAATAGGCTGTCATCCAGGGGTATTCATAATGTAGGTTATAAGTGTAGGCTGGCAACCTTCATTGGTAGACTAGACTATAAAAAGCTACTGAACATTTTTAGGGCAGGCAGTGTGGTATAATATGTTCCGGCATAAAATACAGGTAGCACAACATCCAGCTTGGTAGGTCAGAAATTGTGCAAGCCTGCATTAAACTGAAGAAACACCATGATATCTTAGACAGCTACTTCTTGCAATGTGCTGAGCTGCATTAGCTGCACAGTTTTGCAGGCAGCAACTTCTTCCATATGTAAACCTGTGCAGTTAGTTAACTCAGCTCAGCAGATTTCAAGAAGGAGCTGTCTAAAATAAAATGGCATGTCTGTCATTTAATGCAGATGTTCACCACTTTTGACCAATCATGCTGAACATATCCCACCAGCTGTGTATAGAAGAAGCCGTGTATAGAAGAGTCAAATAAATTCTTTTTTGGTGTCTACCTGTGATTGCAGAAGCGGAGGAATTGTCAAATAATTGATGGGCTACAGAGCACAACTGGTGCTTTCAGCATAGTGTGATCACATGTTATGCAGGCTGGTTTACAGGGCCAGCTCAACTTTTGGGCAGAGTGAAGCACGTGGCAGATGCTGAGGAAGGCAAGGAGTAACAGTGAGAAGTTGGAGGACAGATTGCCCTGTGCCCCCTAAGTTATCTTATTGCCCTCACTAAGAATGCTACCCCACCATCAGTGTCAAAATAAGATTCAGCTGCCAGTTCTATTGGCTTCTGTATATGAAATGGAGAGTTCTTTCGCAGGATGGGGGAGAAATTAAGCTCAGTTTTCATTTAAAGGTGAACTTTACTCAGTTCACACTTTCCAAAACAATAGGCAAATCGAAACACAGCTATCCTTCAAAATCTGCACTCCAAATTTCACAATGCAGTTCTCCAGCCAAGTAATGTGTACAAAAATGCATTATATTGGGCAAAACTGCAGACAAAACTGTGTACATTAGGATAAATTAGTGCTAAAATGCTGATGAGTTTTCAGGAGGACTTTTAAAAAGAAAATTCGGTAACTGATGTAGAAAACTCAATTTAAGATTGGAAAAATGAGAAACTCTGAAATTGGACAGATTTTCCCATCCTTAATGCCATCTTATCCTCAGGCACAACATGTCTTGGCACGGCCCACCAATTTAGTGACAGTCACGCTCTTACCAGCCACTTTATGAAATTCCCTGTGATAAAACTCATTAGTCTGTGGCAATGTGATTCATTGTATCATATTTCTTTCTATATCGTGTGTGAAATCATTCCTTGGGCACTTTATTAGACTGTAGCCATTTGCAGCATTCTGTCCTGTCCTGTATTAAAAACAGAGATTAGAGAAAACTAGCCAGGGCAGATATAGTTAACTTCACTTAGTGTGCAAGATCTATTTTTAAATTCAGATAAATGAGTTAGCAGCTCTACAGGCAATACACCTTTAGTATGGCGGCACCTATTTCCTCCCCTTAAATATTAGACAGGCACCATCTCTGTTATCTTTTTGGCGCCTACAAAAGATCTTCCTCTTTCAACAAGCCTTTTAAACTGAGACCTTATCCCAGTCTTCGTCTGTGTTGGAATTGCTTTTTAATATGTTTTTAAATCTTTTTTTTAAAAAAAGATGTCTTGAAAGCTTTTTAAAAAATGTTTTTAGTTTTGTTTTAATGTATTTTAAAGTCTGTTTTTATGATGTTTTAAAGTGTTTTTAGTGGTTTTGTTTGCCGCCCTGGGCTCCTGCTGGGTGGCGGGATATAAATCAAATAAATCAAATAAGTAAATAAATACACCAGCAGGTTGGTTAACACCAGTTCCTCTCCCAGGCACTGCCCACAGATTAACTAAGCATGCATTAATGGAGTCTAAACACAGAGTCCTATTTTGGTGAGCAAGGGTTGTCCCTACCATGTAAAATATCAGCCAGTCTTCTCCAGAATAACACTTACTATACATGCAGAAAATTTTTGTTCTAAGACAATATTAAGCAATTAACTTGTTTGATATTATATTTATGTCGCACTTTTGCACATAAAACTTTCATGATATTGCATGCATCGGCTGTGAACTCTGGGCAAAAATTTTAAAATTGTCAGACGTAGCTGTGATGACTGTTCACTTCATCATTCTCTTGCACGAGACATAAAGAATCCTCTCTAATATATATGGCATAACAAAGAGAGCTGGCTATATAGAAATTGGACAGAGGGAAGTGTTTCTCCTTGTCCCAGGATACTAGAACCTGGGGTTATCTAATAAAGTTGAATCATGGGAGGATCAAGGCAGATAACGTTAAGAAATAGTCTTTCACATGGTGCATAGCTAAACTATGGAATTCTCAACTACAAGAAGTAATGATAGCTCTCAATTTAGACAGCATTAAAAGGGGATTAGACAAATCCAAGGACAATAAGGTTATCAATGGCTTCATCAATGGCTTTATATTACCTCCAGGATAAGAGGCATGTCTCTGAATATCAGTTGCTGGGAAGCATAAGCATGGAGAGTGCTATTGTTCATTACCACCTACATTAAGTGTGGGGAGCCTGCGGCCATCCAGATGTTACTGGACTCCAACACCCAACAGCCCCTGTCAGCAGGCCCATTGGTTGGGGATGAATGAAATTGAAGTCCAGCCACACCTAGAGGGCCACCAATTCCCAACCTCTATTGTGTTTAGATTAAAATTCTCCATATCAGGCCCAACACAGTCCAAGAAGTTTTTTCCCTTTACCCATGGGATTTTTTTTGTCCATTATTTAATTGTCGCTCATTTCATGTCATAGTTCAAACTGTATGCTTCCTCAGCTCCAACTCCTGGCAACCTGGAGATCTCCTGACCATGCTTTTGTATTCTGCAAGCAGGGTTCAAAGCCATTGATTATAAATCAATTGTTCAGGAGTACAATTGATATTGTAATGCATTGTATCATGCTTGGAATTGAGAGACTGATTATGACATAGATCTTTTTAAAGAAATGCTTGAAATAAATGTAGTAAAAAGCTCAATGAATAACCCAAGCTAAGCTACATTAAGTTTAATTTAGTCCTTCCATAAGCATGTACTTTGTTTTAAGTAAGGTGTGAATTGGCCTCGCAGTCACATTTATTGTGTGCACACACATTTACACACTGAAAATCCTTCCTTATAATTAGAGAGGGAAAGGCTGCCTTTTTACAGCTTTTTTTGAACTAATAAATGCAATCAGCTTTATAATTAGGACAGCAATTCCATCTGTAGCATACAGTAAGGAAAAACAAAAGGCTCACGGCAGAATCTCAAAAATGACTGTAATATGGCTTCAATCCCCACACTTTAGCAGGGATACTGATTAATCAAAACAATGGAAGCCAGGAGCTATCCTCCCTAAAGTACTAAAATAAAGGGTATAAGTCCTGTACTCACTTACATTGAGTAGAAACAGGGGAGAAATTTGATTCAGTTCGCATTTCAAGCTGAATCTATCAAAAATCACACTTATCAGAACTGCAGCTCTCCAACCAACAAATGTTTACAAAAATGTTATGTTTTATTTCTAGGCCGCCTTTTGGCCCAAAAGGCCCAAAAGGCGGCTTACACGCAAATAAAAAACACAAATACAAAATACAAATAAAAACAAGACAATTTACAAAAAATCAAACTAACAATAGCGTTTCTAAAAAGCATCGATAGCTATCCAAAAGCATTCATCTTCCTGGTAAAAGACAGTCCTCAGAAAAATGTCACTGAGAGCAGGGGTGAGGGGGCAAGGCAGGTGGAAAAGCAGGTGCCCCTTGATGGTCCCAGCAGTCTCACCCCTACAGCATATACTAGGGGAAGATGTGCATAAAAATGAATATATTAGTGAAAATAACATACTAAGGTGCATTATATCAGGGTACATTGCTTTAGAAAAATGTGTACATACATCAAAACTGCATATTATAATTTTCATGAGGATTTTTTTTAAAAATTGCAATTTGCTACAGAAATGTGGAGAACTTTGAATTTAAAATTGGAAAAATGAGAAACTGATAGAACCGAAATTAACAGATCCTTCCATCCCAACACGGAAATAAACATGACTAAGCTCAGTGGTGTTTACTTCTGAATAGACATGCATATGATTGTGTTGTAAGTTACATATCTACCTTTCTGAGTGGACCTAAATATCCAGGCAAGATGAGGTGCTAAGGAATTGACACAAAAAATAATTCAGTACTAGCATGGCAAATGAACCAGCAATCAAGAATTCCATGAGCTGTATTCACTAATAGGCAAAAAAACCTTGTGGTTTAAGAATACTTATAACCAAAATATATTTCTATCAAGCTTTTAAAAAGCAGGGAAATTGAGCAGCTATAGTAAATGCACCAGGGGAGCAGGAGACCTGACCTCCTCTCTGAGGTATTATACCAAATTCTTCCAAGTTACACAGGAAGTGAATTGGATTGTGTCTCCTGCTCCCCTGGTGCATTTACTGTAGCTGCCCAATTTTCCTTGTGGTTGTATAATTCTTGTTGGGCTTCATGAGATGTACCTCATAAGATGAAGGTTCTGGGAATTGTCATCCAACATCTGCAGGCCACAGGATCCCCATTCCTGCTCTAGCATTTCATTCCTTTGTCAGGATAAGGCTGTTCAAAGTAAGTGGGGTTTCCAGAAGGAAATGGTTAGTGGATAGACAATATAGACAATACTTTTGGTTGTATCTAAGGTCTACCAGGAGTGATCACTGCACTGAGAGGGATAGCAGGATGTGACGGGACTCCTGCCTTCTTTCTGAATACACCAGAGGATGTAAAAACAGCCACATTTGCAGTTATAATTACGGAGTTTTTCTTGTCATAGCATGGAATGATTGCCATTCTTCTTCTCCCAGAGGAATTTTAAAGGGCAAGATAAATTAGTCCAATTATTCAATGTTTCCTGTTTCTGCAAAGCTAAAATTTGCAGCAGCCAGTACAAGGTCATTAGCATGTCAGGGCGGGGTTGGGGGAATTCAGTTCAGTTTGCATTTAAAGGTGAACTTGCTTTTCCAAAACAATATGTGAACCAAAACACAGACATTCTTTGAAATGTGCACTTCTCCAAATTTTGCACTGCAGTTCTCCAGCCAAATAATGTATACAATACATATTCTAGGGTAAAGTGTGCGTAAAATGCATCTATGAATGAAAGCGACATATAAAAATGCATTATATAAAGGGAAATTGCTTCCCAACTCTCTGAATATGTATCTGGAGAAATTTGCACTAAATCCTGATAACTTTTCATAAGGATTTTTTAAAAAAATCACAAACTGATATGGAAATGTGGAGAACTGCACCAAAGACTGGAAAAATGAGAAATGGAGAAAAACTGAAATTGATAGATTTGCCCATTCCTAATATGTTTTGGGGCACCCTTGACCATCCAAAGCTATTCCATTCATTTATGATTGTCATGTTGTGCTCTCAAGTGGGAACACGTGATTTTGTTTAAATTGGTAACAATAGTGGACAGTAGACTACTAAGTCCCCCGAATACTGAATTCATAGTAATATCCAAGGCTGCCCAGCAGCATTTATTTATGTATTTATTAGATTTATATCCCGACCTTCCTCCCAGTAGGAGACCAGGGTGGCATATGACGATCACCTAATAAAGATGCATTTTAAGAGATTCAAATGTATTGACAATACTATTTAGGTATGTTCTGTCACTTCTAAATCCTGATCTGAATATCTTGCAGCCATTTGAAATCTGCCATGTTTTTGACAGATCCACTACAATCAGTAGCGTAGTGGTAAATTCAGAAGTGCAGGATCCCTTCATGATAGTCACTGCCACACTCCTCCTTTTTTTGCTGCTGGGTTGAGAATGAAATCCTTGTTAATGCCTTCTCCCACAACAACAGACATCCCTAGGAGCTAATAAGCATGAAAGAGTAGAGTATTAGCTACTGAAAAGAGTCTTCTCTGTGGCTGACTTACCTCCTTTCACTCCTTTTCCTCCAGTCAGCAGGAAAGGACAATGAAGCATGTTAAAAGACTCTTCTCAGTGGCTAGCACACTCTCCTTCCATGCTGATTGACTTATAGGATGCTGGAGACATAGGGACCCTCCTCCCAAAAAAGTAAAGGGTCCCTGGACAAATACATCACTGCTTACAATTCCTGCACACATGAATTCTCCTTTTTGTATTTCAGTCTTTTTGCACTAAACTATCTGGATGCTTGTGGTAATTTAAACTTCTGAGCCATATCCTATTGCTTTATGTGAGTGAAACATGAGAACGACTGCTTTTGGAGCCTTACAACTATAAAACCCATGTTGCAGTACAAATGCATATGAAATATGGAGCATGACAAAGACATCTGGAGCCTTCAGTTAAAGCAAAACATTGCCAGCATTGAAAGGATTGTTATGCAGCCAAAATGACTAACATTCAAATTAGCAGACAGATTTTTCTATAGAAATCCACTGCTTAAGATCACCAAACAACTGCAATTCCCCATAAAGTTTCTGAAATGTTAGAGTTCCATGAAGTTTGTACCATGTGCACTTCCTGAACATTTGAATCAGCTGTCACATGTGTAGCAGAATTTGAGTTTCCTTGAAGAATAATATGTTGTTAGTATAGAATTTAGGGGGACTGGACAGTAAGCAGTGTATCTGTACTGAAACAGCTAAAAGATACATTAGGTAGACTTTAAAGCCTCTAACCATGTTCATGTAAAAGTGTTTTGCTACGTATGTTGCAGGAGCATAAGTCCTGTTGACTTTTTATGGCTAATAAAGCATATTCCCAGCTTTATTGGTTTTACGCCATTGTCAGTAGCTAACTTGAGACTTTAGACCGATTATATCCTTGTGACGTTCAATGGAACAAATATCCCATCGTTTGCAGATAAGGATCGTTGAAGGATCAGTTTCCATTTGACACAGTTGTTTCAGAATTCACCTTGGGTACAATTTTCCCTTTAGACTGGATCTTAAAAAAGTCAGCCCTTTATACAAAACAGGACTCTGGACTATCTTTTTAATGCATATCTATTGATTTTTATTCACCAAAGAAACAGAGGACATGGCTACTTCTATATTAGATACATAATGTGTGATGTATTTAATAAAGAATATGCAGCAGCCTGAATAAGCTAGGGTCATACTGTGGCCTTGAACAGCTGTACAGCAAACAAAAAAGCAATGAATAATGTCTTTTCCCATTAAAGTGATGCAGACAATGTTGAAGAAATGTGGACTGTCAAGCTGGGGAATAGGTGGTGGTGGGGGGTCTGGCTTTCTAAACCTCTGTATGCAGCCCCCGGGACTCTCCCCAGGCTATGCCCCACACCTCAGGCTGCATACCCTTTTCTCCAGGCCAGCCTCCTGGACCTGACCTACTCCATGGCCTTGAGGGCTTTTGCCTAGCTGGAAATGTATCCCTGAATTGTGACAATGTTTCTTGCTTGCCTGAATGGAGTGTAGAGAGTTGTGGGGCGGGGTTGTAGATGCCGCTGACTTTTGCTCTGCTGGACTGTAGCCTTCTGTACAAAGGTAAGAGTCGCATCTGCTGCTGTACCCACTTTTGCCTCTGTCTCTGCCCACCACCAGCACGCGGCCCTTGGAAAGTTACCTACAATGGGATGTGGCTCCTGGGCTGCTAATGGAACAAGCAGCTAATTGCAAAAGGGTGGCAACCACAGCATTTGCACATTTGTAGAAATGTAGAGCTGCAGAAACATTTCCATGTTAATGGACCAAATTTAGGCATGTGTATGCTCGAAGGAACAACAAAGTAGAAAAAAAGTGTTTGTTATAAAGTGGGGGAGGGGAGAGAGAAATCACTACTTACTTTTTAGTTTATTTACTTCAGTATTTAACAGTTTGCTTCCTTGGTACTTTGGGATGCAGTGCTACAGTATTTCATTATACTGTTCCCAGAATCACTGCTGCAATTGATGGGAAGCTCAGCCTAACACCCTTGCATAAGTAATTTAAGGTGTTGGACTACAACCTGGAAGACCAGGGTTCGAATCCCCACACAGCCGTGAAGCTCACTGGGTGACCTTGGGCCAGTCACTGCCTCTCAGCCTCAGAGGAAGGCAATGATAAACACCCTCTGAATACTGATTACCATGAAAACCCTATTCATAGGGTTGCCATAAGTCGGAATCGACTTGAAGGCAGTCTATTTCCATTTTTTTCAGCATTCATTTTACTGTTGTGTTACTGGTGGTGTGGCTGCCTACAATAAGAGTCTCTTATCTATGCCATCACCATGGCAAGGTTAAAGACTGGGCTGTTAATTATTCATCATATACCCAGGATTAGCCAATCACCTATCTATACCATTTTTAAAAAAAATAGCTAACTAAGCAAAGTTCATTCATTTTCATGCAGTTGGATTTCTAAACTCCCAAGGACTTGGGTGAAGTAACAATATTAAAGCTTGTTCCTGGTGACTTCATATTAATTTTCCTACAATTTATGACACGGCCTCAATGGCATCACATGTCAAAACATGATCTCAACCATTTTCAAGCCCTGATTCTACAGCATTCAGCTTCCTAGTAATGAAAAAGGGGAAGCAAGTGGAACTTAGTGCAAATATCTACAGGGCATTGCTATGGAAACACTTCCTTTGTGCATTCTTCTGTGCTAAGCCAGATGAGAAAAAATAGATAGGAAGACCTGTTTGCATGTCAGCCTGCTGAAATTGTGCTTTGTGTAAAAAGTAGAAGGATGTAAGTTTGATCAAATGCTTCTGCCACTCAGCAGTGTTGGTCTCTTAAGTCTCTCTTAAATTGTCATCCCATAAAGACTAATGCCATGCTCTCTTAAGGAGCTGCCCACACACTCTGGTTTCACAGCAACTAAAAGAGTAGACAAAAGGAAGAGTGTGTGAATGTGTGCACACACATAACTCTGGTTTGACTCTCATGAGAACATGCAGAACAAAAATTAGGAACACAAATAAGCCTGTAGTGGAGCATTGTTAAGCCCTACTGATTGCTGTGGGAAAATCAAGCATGTGCTTTTGCAATCAATGGACTAAAAAGCCCTTGACTTTAGCTGGAGTTTGTGATCCATATATGCTTATTCATCACATGTAAAATCAATAAATATAGATCAAGTCTGAAAGGAGGCACAGGATATGGACTTTCAGTGATCAAACATAGCTCATGCAATTATCATGGTTTACAGTGGATTGCACTCAGTTGCATAGTAAGTAATTTATCTCAGAGACTGGGATGTATTTTGTAGGTCTGCAAAGTACAAAGAATCTAGAGAGATCATGTTCCACTTGATGAGGGCATGATAGCCTGATGTTTAGTGACTAGTGGTAACACAGAGGCAGGCTTTTTCACTGATGGCACCAGTGTTGTGAAACGCCCTCCATGCTGAAATATGAGAGGCCCCATCAGTACGGGCATTCTGGTCACTCTTGAAGACATATCTGTTTAGGCAAGCATTCTCCTGATCTTGAACTTTCAGATCTAATTTTTTTATTTGTTTTTAACTGTTTTCATTGTTATGCTTTTTAATGGGCTGCTTTTATTATATATTTTAATTGTAGATGTTTTAACTGATGGAATTGTTTTATTGTTAACACATGGGGTCTGATAGACATGTGTATTTGGGGACTCTTGCGTGGACCTGCCACCCTCGTGACCCCTAAACACTCTACCACAATAGGATCTTTAGCTGGAGTCAAAATGGAGCACTGCCTGGTGTGTGTATCTGAACCCTCCCAAGCTAGAAAAGATGAGTGCACACAAAAGTATAGAAAAAGGAGTTGATTAGAAAAAGATAACGGTAAGTTTAACAATAAAGCACAACAGCATACATTTACAGTGTTTGGCATCCATAATTTTCTAATACAACCACACTTCTAGGCTTACAGAAATAAGGATTCCTACACCAAAAGGGGGAATAGCAGTGAGAAGATAGAGACAGTTGCAAAGTTTGCTTTCCTTGTGCTGGCTGAAGCCCTCCTGAAGCTACATGCATGGAGGGGATGGAGGCACTGGAGACCCAGGCGTTGACTCCAGAGGTCTATGCCTGCAGTGATTTCAGATCTTTATTAAGAGGGAATGGTGTCAGGCAAAGACCTTTTGCCAAGCCTTAGGTCTGAAGTCCAGCAGTGAGGTTAAAAATGTTTCTTGAGAGTGATATGAAGAGGAAGAACCAGAGTGCATGTCAGAGAGAGAGAGAGAGACTAAGTTAAAACCTGGTCTTAAATAGACTTGTACGGGATCCAAAAGTGTGTCCAGGGAAATTGAAAAAATGACCAATAAGAATAAGAATAAGAACGATAACAGCTAGAAGACATTTGTCATGAAAGAAAAATAACATGGATTATTAATTATGTTCAAGTATTCTTGCCTTTTTGATGTCTTTTTGGTGTATATGTAAAAAGTCTAGTTGTCTATTGTGCAATAAACTGAACTTAACATAAGTTTTAGGGAAGATTAGTTCCAAACAGGCTGAAACCACCAATCATTGCCATGTACGTTTGTTGATTAGTATTCCCTTGGCTGCAGATCACGTGCCTGTTCCCCAGCCCTTATTCAGATCTTTAAGTGCTGGGTACACTGGCTATATCATTAATACCCTTTATATTTTAATTCCTTTTTGTTAGGGATGAGTAAGAGAGGGGATGGATGGGGCAAATTTGCTCCCACTGTAAATGGTAGCAGAATAATTTCCAGCCTCAGAGATAATTAAAAACATATTGGTTAATAATTAAAACAACTCATTTTTGACCACTCATAGTTATTATAACAAACGTTTCCTGCGTTTTTTTCTCTTTGTGAAAGAAATCAAAGGGACAATTTAGCATTAAAAATATACACGTAAAAATGCTCAGTGCATGTTCGTGTGAATTATTCAGTGTGTGTAGCCAGACTCAAGTGTTTAATGATGTTTCACCTATCTTCAGTTTCACTATGGAAGTTCTCCATTGGTTCTGGAAGATGGAGCTATTCCTGACATTTTAAATCACCACTTGTAGATATCCCAAAAAGGTTTCCATCCTTATCCACTGTGAAGTTGCTTAAACCTTTAGCAACCACCCAATGAATATTACTCTTGACCTTAGCTTGACATGTTCTTTTCTTCAAATTGCCTATTTCCAAGGGCTGTGTACGTCTACAGCAATTATCATGTTTAGCCGAGAGTAGACTCAATGTAAACAAATAAGGAGCATTTGTCAGTGGATAATTAAATGTTGTCAGAACTCTCAATTCTAGAAAACACAGCTGGGTCTAGCACTGCTGATTTCCATACAAGTTAATGAAGAGCAGATTAGTCAAACACTCTTGTGCTAGTGCATTTGTTTTAAAGTTATATAAGCATTCCTTGCAGCAGTGAGTTTTGCTAACGAGTGAAAACGTACCGAAGAGATGAATAAGACAGAAATGTTAAAATAAAATACAAAACTCCCTGCCTTTGAATGCACCATGTGCAGTTAATCAGAATTCTTAAAAATATAGTTCTACTCTGAAGAGTTAAGTGTGTTACTGTGCCACTTTATTAAATGACACATAAATGATATGGATGGATTGGTCTGCCAGGTAATTTGGTAAGAATCCTGTTGATGGAGAGGGGGCATGGATTAGCTAAAGCTACAAAATTTCCTTGCCTTGGCTAAAAACTCAAGCAGTAGAAGAAAAGAAAACCACTCACATAGGTCTGCATGGAGATGTCAAGTCTTTGTACAAGTGGTGTGCACAATTAGCTATCTGAAGCATGTTTTCTCATGTGGAAAAGATTATTTGGATGCACCTTGATTTTTCTTGCACAAGGTTCTTACAAAGGAATATATAAGTACCCTACATGCAAAAGCCCAGTTGTACACCTGGTAGAGATTCTTTGGGTTGCCAGCATGGTGACCATGAACATAATGGCACCCGTCGGATATTTCCCTGCTGGCCATGAAGCTTCAGAGCCCCCCCCCACTTCAACATAAGGTGGTGAAGGTAGCTACATTTTTCTCCCTTGTAAACTACATAGACCTGAAGGAGGAAGTTGGAAGAGTCACACCTTTTCTACTTCCTCTTTCAGCTTCATGTGCTTTTCAAGGCTCTGATCAATTCTGTTGAATCTGACTTTTACCCAGATCCCTTGGGGAAAATGGAGCATGTGTGTGTGTGCTCTTTCAGTCTGTGGGGGGAGGGGCTGATGGGGGGAGGAGAAGTGAATAGAGAGGGTGGTGCCAACAGCACCCACTCAAAACTCCAGATGTGACCATGAGCCGAAAAAGACTGGTGTCTCCCTCCTTAATCTGACTACTGTATAAGGCTCCTTCACATGTAAACACATTGAGCTGCATGGAAGCTGCTTCCCAGTGGTACTTTCCATGTGAGTGTGGTATGTGTGTGAATAGCACAAATAGATTGGCACGGCCAGTCATATGTGTCTTTCCCATCTGCTTAATATCCCTCTGGCATGAAGGGCAGGTAGCAATCAGGTGGAAAAGATCCACATGTTCAGTACCACTTACATCAGGGGTGGAGAATCTGTGACCCTCCAGAATGTGATTGGACCCCAATTCCCATCAGCCCCAGAGAGCATGGCCAATGGTCAAAGATGATGGGAGCTACAGTCCAGCAACATCCAGAGGGCCGCATGTTCCTGACCTCCGTTGAATGTCATTGTGGCATTCACACATATACCACAGCCACATGGAATAGCACTGCAGAGAAGTGGCACCTGTGCGTGGGTAGGGAAATATATATAATTCAAGTAGCTTTGTATTAGGTAGTAGTGAAAGAGCCATAACTCTGTGGTCGATCACATGGTTTGACTATAGGCTCCCATCATTTAATTAACTGAGATAGTGAATAGTTTATTGTGATTAGTCTAAAAGCATTGGCATTGGAATCCAAAGACATCTTCCCCAAGTTTACTATAGAGATGCTCTTGGAGGTCACTGATTCATAGGGTCACCATAAGTCATAATTGACTTGAAGGCACATAACAACAACAACAAATATTGTGTCCAGCAAGCAGGCAGGCTAATTTGAAATGTATATTAACAGAGCTTGGAAAAATTACTTTTTTGAACTACAACTCCCATCAGCCCCAGCCAGCATGGCCACTGGATTGGGCTGATGGGAGTTGTAGTTCAAAAAAGTAACTTTTCCAAGCTCTGATTCTGCATTTCCAAATATGCCAAAGCATCAGAGGTAGAAATCTTTGCCTTGGGGACAAATTTAAAAGGCACTCTAGAATGCAGTGAAGTTAATTCAGGGAGTGCCTAAACTCTTATAGCCCAGCTTGATCATCTGCAGGAGAGGCATTGGTCATCCCCTGAGTTGGCAAGACTCATTTAACATTGACACAAAAGCACGCATTCAGTATCATCAGCCCAGTTCTCTGGAATGCTCTGTCAACAGAGATTCAGCAGGTGCCTTTTGTTTCAACTTTTAAATGCCTGCTGAAAATATTTTCTGTTATGCCAGGCCCATGCAGACAATTAAGAAGATGTCTCTTTCAATAGTTGATGTTTGTTTTCACAGTATTTTAAATGGTTTTTATTTTTTTTGTAAACTGCTTTGTTTTCTTTAAAAATGAAATAGCAATATACAAATATATTTACCAACAGATAAATATATTCTCAGCCACAAGTCCTCCCTAAATGGATGATCCTTCTTAAAAGGTATCCTCTCACACTGCTCTTCCTTGTGTCCCATGTTCAGTCCCTTCTTGCAGTTAAAGGATCTTGAGTAGCCAAGCTGGGAAAAACCTCTGCTCAGGAATTTATGCACACAACTATCCTGATCCTGGCAGCTGCTTATTTCTTTCATATGTGCTAAATAGGGTTCCTTCATAATGAGAAGAGCCTGCAATTTGCAGTCCATTACTCAGCCCAGGTTGAATTTTACAATAACATGCAAAATTGTGGAGATATTTTTTGATTAAGGGTACATAAATTTTGCTAAATAAATACAATAATATAGCAAGTAACTAACAAAACAACAACAGTGGAGCATTTGTGCTTTAAGAACATAAGAAGAGCCTGTTGGTTGAGGCCAATGGCCCATCTAGCCCAGCATCCTGTTCTCACAGTGGCATAAAGGAAAAAAGCTGCACGACCCCTTAACCAAAATGCAACTTGAAAAGAGCAGAAGTTATTTATTTATTTATTAGATTTATATCCCGCCCTTTCTCCCAGTAGGAGCCCAGAGTGGCAAGAGTTAAAGTAAAACACACAATTATAAATTATATAAACATAGATTTTTAATTTTCCATAGAATAAAATGAACAATATAAATAAAAATAAAGAAAGCTCTTCTTTATCCCACTTATAGGCTACTGCCAATCAAAAATAAGTGCTCCTCAAAATGTAAGGGCCAGACATATTTCAATGTTTTGCCTTCCTCAGTGGCCAAATATTTATAGTCCTTATGGAGCCAGTGTAGTGTAATGGTTAAGGCGTTGGACTCTGACCTGGGAGACCAGGGTTCAAATAGACACACAGCCATGAAGCTCACTGAATGACCTTGGGCCAGTCACTGCCTCTCAGCCTCAGAGGGAGGCAATGGTAAACCCCCTCTGAATACCGCTTACCATGAAAACCCTATTCATAGGGTCGTCATAAGTCGAAATCGCCTTGAAGGCAGTCCATTTCATTTTTCATGCTTTTGTAGAAAGCCCCCCTGGAATTCCAGTATAGATGTGTGCAAGGCAGATGCTCTACTACAGAGCTATGACTTTTCCCCAAAGCTTTATTTTACCACTGAGCTATGGTTCCTCTCCAGACCTGAGCTATGGTTTTCTGACTAAACATTCCTCCGTTTCTGTTTCTCATACATCTTTTTACGTTGGCTTATCTCTTTATATCCCGCTAGTGCTCTTCACATATACCGCATATACCACCATATGGTCTGATCCAATGTGGCAATTTTGATATGATGTTACTCTGGGGAGGCTGGTGGCTCTGATATCAGTGGGGCAGTGAATCCGCTCTGAGTTTTTGTCCAGTCTTTCAAGGATCTGTCCAATGTGCTGAAAGTTCAGGCTAAAACTCACAGCAAATTCACTGCCCTATTGACATTGCAGCCACCAGCCTCCGCTAGTGCTACTTTCCCCAATCTTTTTGTTAAAATATCAAGGTAATGTAGGCATTAGTCATTTCTTGGCTTTTAGCGGTAACTCACATATATATACTGTACAGAAGCTTATTTGTTTGTTTTTAACATTTCTATATCACCCTTCAATTCAACACTTCCAGGGAGATTTACAAAAAATGTGAAGGTTTATCACTTCTTTAGAACCTCAGACTGTCAGCAAGCAAAACCTATTGTAGCTCCTCATAGATGATGTGGTAGAGCTTAGTGGGATGGAGTAGAGTCAGCTGAGTCTTGGTGGGATGGCAGCTTTTAATTAGAGGTTAGAGCCTTATTTTAAACCTAGTTGCTCAAGGTGGAATCTGATGAACATGGGGTGGAACTAATGACACAAGTTCTCAAGTCAAGTAGAAAACAATTTTCCCCTTGGGATTCTAGTCTGTGTGGATAGTGTCATTATATGGTTTAGTCACTAGATGGTACTGGGCTTAATTGTATTTGGGTAGAGACAGGGGTTTCCTTTTGTTCTGTTCTTGTTGGAGAAAGAGCAGCTTCCTAGGTATAGCTACCTGACTGGTACATCTGCTAAGTCAAGGATGTGAAAACTGTCACCGTTGATTCCAGTTCCCATCAACACCAGCCAGCATGACCATTGGTTAGGGAAGATGGGAACTGTAGTCCAACAACATCTGGAGGGCCACAGATTCCCTATCTCTGCTCTCAGCCTCTGATGACAATGTTTCCCCAAAAAACCAAGGGAGGGGGGTTGAGACCCTGAAACATGTAGACATGTAAGCTTGCCTCTGATATATAGACATTGCCTTTGGGTTTTTCATTACTCACCCAGCTCTGAAGTGCTGAGCCATCATGAGAAGATTGGACTGGTTTCAATTTCTGATTTTTTTAAAAAATATATCAATAGTATTGTTAAATAACACTTCCTCATAAGAATTATTTATTATTGATGATGATGATAATAATTCCCACCCTTCCTCTTGAAGGAACCCAGGTGGTAAACATAAACAAAACAATTTAACAAGAAAAAGAAATGCACACTAAAGCAGTTAAATATATTCTAAAACACAGTTAAAAATATTCTAAAGTACAGTTAAAAACATTATTTCATCAATGATCTTTGGGTTGCTAGCCACCAAACACCTGGGTAAAAAGGAATGCTTCAAATCCTCTTAAAAGTCAGTAGTGATGGAGATAGATACACCTCACCAGCGAGGGCATTCCACCACTTTAAAGGCTCTGTCACAGGTCAGCACCAACCATGAAACACTCAGTGGTGACATCAACAAGTCTTCACCTGCCAATGGTAGGGTCCGAGATAGAGAAGTTGCCCTTTTAGATGCTTGGGTCCCAAGTCATTTAGGGCTTTATATGCTACTACTAACACCTTGAATGTTAGCCCACTGGCTCAGGACCAGTGACACATTTTCCCATCAGGCTTGCCCCATTTACCAGTCTAGCAGCTTCACTGTGCTCTAATCGCAGTCTCTGGACCATCTTCAAGGGCAGCCCCACATATAGCACATTATAGTAGTCCAGATGGGAGGTCAGCAGAGCATGGACAACTGAGGCCAGGCTATCCTGGTCCAGGAATGGCCATAGTTGGTGAATTAGCCTCAGCTGGGCATAAGCAGTCCTAGCCACAGATGCCACTTGGGACTCTAGTGACAAGTTGGAATCCAGGAGTACTCCCAGACTATGAACCTGTTCCTTCAGGGGGAGTACAGTCTCTCCCAGAACAGGTTGTACACCTAATTCCCAGGCATGAAATCACTCACCCACAGCACTTCTATTTTATTAGGATTCAGTCTCAGTGTGTTGGCCTCCCAACAAGCCCATTACTGCCTCCAGACACCTGTCCAACATTTTCACAGCCTCTCCTGATTAATCTGGAGTGGCGAGATAGAGCTGTGTGTCATCTGCATACTGATGACACCAGGCTCCAAATCCCCAGATGACAAGCTCTCAACATATAGATGTTAAATAGCACAGGAGAGAGA
The DNA here is from genome assembly GCF_030035675.1 of Rhineura floridana. Classification (NCBI taxonomy): domain Eukaryota; kingdom Metazoa; phylum Chordata; class Lepidosauria; order Squamata; family Rhineuridae; genus Rhineura; species Rhineura floridana. The sequence continues at coordinate 280,880,541 of NC_084480.1, forward strand.
ATGGACTCCACAGCCCAAAAACCATAGAGCCGAGCAACAATCTCCTAGAATTACTGTCTGGTTGCAGCCCTGCAAGTAGGAGTAGAACCACTGCAATACAGAACCTCCAACTCCCACCTCCTTCAATGGCTCCAGAAGGACACCATGGTGAATGTTGTCAAAAGCCCCTGAGAGATGAAGAGGAACCAACAAGGTCATATTGCCCTTGTCTCTCTCCTGATAAAGGTAATCCATTAGGGCCACCAAGGCTATTTCTGTGCCAAAATCAGACCAAGAAACCAGACTGAAATGGATCTAGATAATCTGCTTCAAGCATACCTGGAGATGTCCAGCCACCACAGTCTCAATCACCTTGCCCAGGAAGGGAATATTAGAGAATGGACAGTAGCTTTCTACAATCTCTGGATCCAGGGAGGGCCTTTTCCAGAGGGGTTGCACTTGCACCACCATCTCTTTCAAAGCAATGAGCATAACTCCCTCCCATAGTGAGGCACATACCACTCCCTGCACACATCCAGTCAATCCCTTCCTATTAGATTTTACCAACTATGATAGGCAGGGATCAAGTTGGCCTCACTGCTATAAGCATCCTGTCCACATCCTTGAGCTGCAACAACTGAAACTGATCCTACAAGCTGTAATTCAGTGGTGCTCCTGGAACCTCCAACAAACCTGAACTGTTTGTGCATCAAGTTCAGCACAAATCAAGAAGTAATACAGATGGAAGTACTGTGGAGACAGAGGAATGGGCTGGTGTCATGAAAGACATAATAAGCATTTATTGGAATTTTGCAACTGGTGTCCAGTGGGCTAATTCTGCTTCAAAAGATCTTTATTCTATTTTAGAAGGAAGGGAGGGATATAAATTTAAAGATTAAATAATAATATGTTAAGAAATGGGCCTAAAGTTATTGTACAGCAGGGCTAGCCAATGTGGTTCCCTCCACATGCTATGGACTACAATTCCCATCATTCCTGACCATTGGCCATGCTGGCTGGGACTGATGGGAGTTGTGGCCCAAATAATCTGGAAGGCACTACATTGGCTACCTCTGTCTTACAGAATATTGACCTGGGTAAGGCTGACAAGTAAAGTATGGAAAAGTTTCTGCTTGCAATGCAAATCAAGTATATGGAACTGGAAGGGAACGGCCTGGTTGGCAATAATGGTACACAGCAGCATTGTATTTGTTTTCCAAAAGGAGGATATTTTGACTTTTAGAAATATGTGTATTTTTAGTACCACTTAATTTGCAGGCCATTCAGGGTTGAAAATAACCAATAACTTTCCATCTAATCATTCTAACACTACAGTGTGTGCATGTTTTTTAAGCTTTTGATACACTGTTGCTGCTCATTAAGAGATAGGAATGGCAATTGTTTTAATTGGAGAAATATTTATTTAGGTTAGGTAGATATTGTTGCAATTTATATTCAGCAGTCAACTCTAGTTCTGATTAAGAGTAAGTTTCAACTTATGCCTTGCTGGCTGCTTGGAAAGATTGTTGAGACATGGTCATTTATAATAAGGTTGAAACAGCAGACCTGGCATTCAAAATCACTGTATGCATCATGAGTTTTGCAAGCCCTAAAATGTGGGCATTGGGGGAAGTGTGATGGACTAAGCACTACATTACAGAGATGGTCTATGTTTGCATTTCATGTTGATGTTATCAGCATAGGCACTTCTGGATGAGGTTAACTGGGTCATCTTGGCATGAATCCAGGCATTCTATCCTTCCTCAAAAGACTTCATAAGATTGCAAGTTCTTCAGTTCTTGTTATCTGTGTCATAAGCCTGAGTTTTACAGTCGCTACCTGGTAGGGTGTGGAAAAGAAAATGAGGGCAGGAACACCTCTGGAGCTAAATGCAACCAATTAGCAACTTTGATTATTTCTGAATGTTCACTTATAAGAACAAACTCATCAGGAGGTCTCAGAAATTAATTGCAATTAGATACAGTATGTGTCTCTTAATATTTTATTTTATGGCTCATTTTATGGATCATTATGGCTTGTGTTACTGTTAATATCGCACCTCCTATACCCAACTGTACATTTAAGGGCAGATTCACACCTTAACAGTGCAGCCCTATGCATATTTATTCAGAAAGGAACTCCCATGTTCTCCTGTGCAATTTACTCCCGATTAAGCAGTTGGCAGACCAGTCCTAGGTAGGGTGATGGGAGGAGTGGAGTGGCCATTCCCAAGCCTCCTGCCATTTCCAAAGCCCTGCTGGTTCACCAGGGCAGGAGGAAGTGGTGGTAGTGAGCGTTTTCCCTTTTGATTGCCTAGCAGATCTCTGATTTTCAAAATCCATCCCCATTGAAGCCAATTTGGGAGAGGGGTGAAAGGACAGGATATAAATCCAATAAATAATAATAAATAACTACACAAGCTCCAGGGGCCCATTGGAGGATTGAAGGGCTTTGAATCCAGCAAATTCAAGGCTACCTCTGTCCTGCCCCCCAGAAAGCCCTTTCAGGTACCTGACTATGGCAACTGTAAGCACAAAATGAACCAATAGTAGTAGATCTCCTCCTGCAGAGCTTTCAGCAGGTAGAGGGGCCCCCTCTGCTGCAGCACGTATCCCCCCCATGTATCCTCTCTATCCTCTCTATCAGTGGAGGGACACTATTGTCCCATTTTAACCCCTTCTGCCCAGCAGATCTGGGGGTGAAGATTTCACTCAAAGATGCCACCCTTAAACTGCTATCACTAGTGACTATATCTTGAGTCAGGTGCTGAATGCCATAAAGGCTGAGGCTGCTTTCCTCTTTTAAGAGATCTGCTGGATTCACGAATATGAAGTAGCTGCTTGAATTAAATAGGACATATGAATGACCCATGTATCTATAATGCCCTAGATCAATGGGTTGGGAAGCAAGCACATCATCCAAAGTGATACTCCTTCCTGTTGCTTCCATTATGTCCTGTGTGCTTCTTTCAACACACTAATTCATCACCTTGTTGGAACAAAATAACTGTGTAGTGACCTTTACACTGATTTAATACTCTGCTGTGAAGTTTGATGACATCAAGGTGGCTTACAACAAATATTTGAAACAAAGACAAAAATAGTAAGGAAAACAGATAGATCAAGATACAATTAAAATGGGAGAATACAGAGAAAATCATCAAGATAAAACTTACTTAACAGGGCAGTGTAAAGGCCTAGGGAAATAAATAGGTCTTCAACAGCCATCAGGATTACATGGGATTTGGCATCAGGTGAGCCTCCCTCGGAAAAGCACCACTAGCCATCCCAAGACATTGGGAGGCAAAGGGCAAGATGGTGTCCCCCATTCCATATAGAGACATCTACCAGGCTGGCAACTGAATGGAGACAGGACCACATCCTGCAGTGCTTCTGAGGGCAGCAAGTGGCACATAACTCTGTTCTTCAGTGTGTATCCCCCATCACCACCACACATCCGTTGCATAATGGTACAGCCAGTCCCATGAAGAAGCTTTTTCTGACCACCACTCCCTAAACCTCTGAAGATGGGGCCATCTGGAGAAGGGCTTCAGAATATGACCTCAGCATTCAGGCAGGTACATGTGAAAGCAGTCATTCAGATACCCTGGTTCCAAGCCATATTTGGGCTTTAAAATCAAATGCCAGAGTACTACAGAATTGTGGAAATGGAAACTGACCAGCAACCAGTGCAGTTGTTTGAGCTAGTAAGTCTACCAGGGACATTGTACAGAAAAAAAAGATGACTGCCCCCATAGGTACATGGGAACAGACATCTTTTTCTCTGTAAAATTACTCAGGAAGTGGTGGTACATCATAATGTACCGCCACTTCCAGGGGCTTTTTACTTAAAACATGCCAATGAGCACATCGAGCTCTGTGCAGTTTAGCTGCTCCTCAGCAGCAAGAAATGGTTTTTAAAAGATACAGAAGGCTCTCAGACCACCTCATAATTTATTTATTTTTTAACATAAATAGAAGGAGACCATGCTTGGAAAGGTCCACAGATTTAGGGATAGATAAGAAATTCAATTTAGTATTATTTATTTATTATTTGATTTACATCCCTCCCTTCCTTACAGTAGGAAGTTTCCATTTCAACCTGAATCTATCAAATCCACACTTTCCAAAACAATATGAGAACCAAAACACAGCCATCCTTTGAAATTCATAGTGATTTGTTTTTTTGTGATGCAGTTCACCAACCAACCAATGTTTACAAAAATGCATATATTAGGGGAAAGTGTGTATAAAAATGGATATGTAAGTGTAAATAACATACAAAATGCATTAGTTGAGGAGAAACTGCTTGGAAAAATGTGTACAGTAGTCAAAACTGTGTACAAAAATGTGTTTACTAGGAGAAATCCACACTAAAAGGCTGGACAATTTTCATGAGGATTTTTTTTTAAAAAAACCACAAATTGCTACAGAAAGATGGAGAACTGAATTGAAGATTGGGAAAAAGAGAAACTGAGAGAACTGAAATTGACAGATCTTTCCATCCTGAATAGATGTGTAATCTAATCCACACCCCTACTTTCTGATCATGATCTGCCAGATGCAGACTGTGAAGGGAACCAAAATCCTCCCCCATCTCTAGCTGTGAGATGGTAGAATGGACTGTACCACTTCAGACTGCAGGTCGAGAAGTTTACATTTTTGAATTCTCACCTATGTAGGCAGCCTTTCACATAAGGAACAATAACAACAGGGAATGCGATGAGTTGGACAGCCATCTGTCGGGAATGCTTTGATTTGGATTCCTGCATTGAGCAGGGGGTTGGACTCAATGGCCTTTTAGGTCCCTTCCAACTCTACTATTCTATGATTCTATGAGTTAGAACCTCCCTCCCTGATCTGCAATTTTTACTTTTAGGAAGCTGTTTTTCCATGGAGGGGGGCACATTCAAAGTCTTGTACTCTAGTCCCTACCTGCTGTTCGAAATGGTACTGTCCACCCCACCACCTCAGCATTCGTATCCTCTCATTACTGCATTTGTAGACCATGTCGCCACAGATAATCAACTGTATGTGCTTTTTACTTTCTTTCTTCACACAGAGATTAATCTCCTTGTTGGGGAGAGTGAAGCAAGGGGTGCATTTTTAGTATCCCAATGATTGACCTAGTTTAGCCACAGTAAATGTGCTCTGAGAGGCCTGTTTAAATGATGCCCCTAAGTTTAGGTGGCTTCAGGATTGTCTGAAGGTGTGAAAACACACTTGATTTCTCAAGGAGGCACTGAATTTCAAATTGAAGTTAATGATCTATCCAGTGAAATCCAAAAGCAAAAAACCACACATTTTTTCCTAGCCAAGGCAGTATTGTGACAGACAAGCAGTGTCCTACTTATAGCTGTTCATAAATCCCATGGAAAGCTAATTTATATTTGGCTTAACATTTGCTCTTGTTTTTATATAAGGACATGTATACATTTTTGTTTCCATGAACCCAGAGTAGTTCTGTGATTCACAAGGCCGGGAGGAACCTAGTGATCAACTAGTTGACTGGCTCTTAATCATAGAATCATGGAATAGTAGAGTTGGAAGGGGCCTACAAGGCCATCAAGTCCAACCCCCTGCTTAATATAGGAATCCAAATCAAAGCATTCCCGACAGATGGCTGTCCAGCTGCTTCTTGAATGCCTCCAGTGTCGGAGAGCCCACTACCTCTCTAGGTAATTGGTTCCATTGTCGTATGGCTCTAACAGTTAGGAAGTTTTTCCTGATGTCCAGTCGAAATCTGGCTTCCTGCAATTTGAGCCCGTTATTCCGTGTCCTGTACTCTGGGACGATCGAGAAAAGATCCTGGCCCTCCTCTATGTGACAAGCTTCCATGTACTTGAAGAGTGCTATCATATCTCCCCTCAGTCTTCTCTTCTCCAGGCTAAACATGCCCAGTTCTTTCAGTCTCTCCTCATAGGGCATTGTTTCCAGTCCCCTGATCATCTTTGTTGCCCTCCTCTGAACCCGTTCCAGTTTGTCTGCATCCTTCTTGAACTGCGGAGACCAGAACTGGATGCAGTATTCAAGATGAGGCCTAACCAGTGCTGAATAGAGGGGAACTAGTACTTCACGCGATTTGGAAACTATACTTCTGTTAATGCAGCCTAATATAGCATCTGCCTTTTTTGCAGTCACATCACACTGTGGCTCATATTCAGCTTGTGATCAATGACAATTCCAAGATCTTTCTCACATGTCATACTGCTGAGCCAAGTATCCCCCATCTTATAACTCTGCATTTGGTTTCTTTTTCCTAAGTGTAGAACTTTGCATTTATCCCTGTTGAATTTCATTCTGTTGTTTTCAGCCCAATGCTCCAGCCTATCAAGGTCCCTTTGAATTTTGTTTCTGTCTTCCACGGTATTAGCTATGCCCCCCAATTTTGTATCATCTGCAGATTTGATAAGCATGCTTTGTACCTCCTCATCCAAGTCATTAATAAAAATATTAAAGAGCACTGGGCCCGGGACTGAACCCTGTGGTACCCCACTCGTTACTTCCGCCCAGTTTGAGAAGGAACCATTGATAAGCACTCTTTGAGTACGATTCTGGAGCCAACTGTGGATCCACCTGATAGTTGTTCCATCCAGCCCACATTTAGCTAGCTTGCTTATCAGAATATCATGGGGCACTTTGTCAAAAGCTTTGCTGAAGTCAAGATATATTATGTCCACAGCATTCCCACAGTCTAAAAGGGAGGTTACCCGATCAAAAAATGAGATGAGATTAGTTTGGCAGGATTTGTTCTTCATAAATCCATGTTGGCTCCTAGTAATCACTGCATTGCTTTCAAGGTGCTTACAGATTGACTGCTTTATAATCTGCTCCAGAATTTTTCCAGGGATTGATGTTAGGCTGACTAGTCTGTAGTTCCCTGGTTCCTCCTTCTTGCCCTTTTCGAAGATAGGGACAACATTAGCTCTCCTCCAGTCATCTGGTACTTCACCTGTCCTCCATGATTTTGCAAAGATAATAGAGAGCGGTTCTGAGAGTTCTTCAGCCAGTTCCTTCAATACTATAGGATGCAGTTTATCAGGCCCTGCCGATTTGAACTCATTCAAAGTGATTAGGTATTCCTTGACCATTTGTCTATCAATCTCAAGGTCCAATCGTGACCCTTCTACTTCATGTTTCCCGGGAGGGTCATAGGCCCTTTTTTGGGAGAAGACTGAGCCAAAGTAGGAATTGAGCACTTCTGCCTTTTCTTTGTCATCTGTTATCATTTTGCCATCCTCACTGAGTAGCTGTGCCACCATTTCTTTTCTCTGTCTTTTACTATAGACATACCTAAAGAAAGCTTTTTTGTTGCTTTTAGCATCCCTCGCTAGCCTCAGCTGATTCTCAGCTTTAGCCTTCCTGACACCATCCCAGCAATTCTGTGATACCTGCCTGTACTCTTCCTTTGTGGCCAGGCCTTATTTTCACTTCCTGTAGGTGTTCTTTTTCATTTTTAGATCATCTCTAAGCTTTTTGTGAAGCCACATTGGCTTCTTCTGCTGTTCCCCCTCTTTTTTCCTTGTTGGAATTGCTTGCCATTGTGCTTTTAGAATTTCCTTTTTTAGAAATTGCCACCCATCTTTGATTCCTTTTCTCATTAGGGTGGGTTGCCATGGAACTGTACTTACAATTGTTCTGAGTTTATTAAAATCAGCTTTCCTGAAGTCCAGGGTGTGCATATGGCTTCTCTTAGCTTTTGCTTCTGTTAAAATCAAGAATTCAAGTATGGTGTGGTCACTTTCCCCCAGAGTTCCCGTAACTGCCACTTCATCCACCAGATCATCTCTATTGGTTACAATCAAGTCCAGGATAGCTGATCCTCCGGTTGCTTCCTCCACTTTCTGTAGGAGGAAGTTATCTGCAACAGAAGTCAGAAATTTGTTGGAAGGGCCATGTTTGGCAGAATTTGTCTCCCAACAGATATCAGGATAATTGAAATCCCCCATTACTACTACATCATGCCTCCTCGAAACATTGGCAATTTGCTTTTCAAAGGTTACATTTTCATCTTCTCCTTGATTGGATGGTCAGTGGTAGACTCCAAGCACCACATTCCTTTTGTTACTTGCCCCATTAATTTTAATCCAGATATTCTCGGTGGAGCTACCAAGTTCATCTTCCTGTATTGCTGTGCAGGGATATATATTTTTAACATACAGCGCAACTCCACCTCCCTTTTTATTCCTTCTGTTCTCCTTGAACAGTTATATCCTTCAATTGCTGTATTCCAGTCATGGGAGTCATCCCATCAAGTTTCAGTTATACCTATCAAGTTGTAATTGCCTTTCTGTATTAAGAGTTCAAGTTCATCCTGCTTGTTTCCCATGCTGTGCACATTAGTATACAGACATTGAAGACCATGAGATTTATGGCTTGGCTTCCTTACTACATTTTTCTGAAGACTGTTCTGGGCCCTATTAGAGCCGATCTCTCTGGTCCCGCTACTGTGCATAAGCCTTCATCAGTCGTTACCACCAAGTTTACGTCTCCCTCCCCTTTAGGATTCAGTTTAAAGCCCTCCTGATGAACTTCTCCATGCTGTGGCCAAACATATTCTTCCCAGTCCTTGTGAGATGCAACCCATCACTTGCCAGCAGTCCATCTTCCAGGAACCATAGCCCATGGTCCCAGAATCCAAATCTCTCATGTCTGCACCACCTTCATAGCCATTCATTCACACGGAGTATTTTTCTTTCCCTTTCTACTCCTCTTCTAATCTTTATGAACCACATCCCACCAAAAACATAATCACTGAATGTCCACCAAGCCACAGGTTAAAAAAAGGAAATAAAAACAGGAGTCCAGACAAGGCAACTTTTTATATATATATAGACATATTTATGATACATGCATATGGTACACAGATCTCTGGCTCTGTGCCCATTGGGACTGGTGGGGCAAAAAGCAGGGACACCAACAGTTAGTGGAGCCAGAACCAATGACAGGCAGAGTCAATGAATTCTAGTTTTGTTCCCATCCTCCTCCCTGTTGAGTACTACAAGTGGGAAAACACTGGTTCTAAGGAGGAGGAAGTGAACAGGCAGTGCTGCCCCCTGGACCAGATATAAGTAGGAAGGCAGGCAGGTGGGGGCTGGCTGAGGTTGGTGGGAGGGTGCCCCATTTGCCCTAATGGACCCGCCTCTACTGACTGAAGGCACTTTATTCCATTTTCCTGATGTTCCCTTACTGGTTAATTTCCACTTTTTATGTGATCTTTCACATGATGTCAAATCAGCTTCTGGAAATCTAGCAGAGTCTAGCAGAAGTTTAGCACTCACTTCCATGTCAATTGTTTCCAGAAAAAATCCATCCATTTGCAACCCTGGAATATTGCAGGAGTTTTGCGTCGTATTTTTCCTACGGTTATCGTAGATGACATCCCCACCACTCACAAAATGAAATATTGGGTGGTATAGCATTGTGATGAATCATGGGGGAACAGAAGCACACATGTTGAAAATGGGTGGGGTAATGCCCAATGAGGTTCATTGCTGTGTCACACCACGCCCATTGGTGGGGATGAAATTTAGTGCAAGACAGTGGTATATCAATCAAAAAGCCACAGTTCCATAACACAACAGGTACTGCAGTGTAAAAGGAACATTAGAAATTGAACAGAAGCACTAGCATTATAATCAGTAAAAGTAACACAATAAACCACACATCTGAATGCAGCCAAAGTACAAGGGAATGCCAAAAACAGATTCCATGCAGGAGCTGTTGCTAAAGGATAATTTTCAGCAATTTCATAGCTGAGGATTTATCCTCAGGGCAGGTTGAGCAGTCTCCTCCCCTGGCTGTCAGAAACTATTACAAGAAGGAAGAAAGGGTTGCCCCAAAATCTTGAATGTCCCCATAAATTCTGATCCCCCCCCAAAGAATAGTAGATCCGAATGTGACCCTGGTTAAATATTGCTAATGCGGTAAAATGCCCTTCCCTTGCACAGTAACACAAGAAGGGCCTTTCTCTGCAGTCACACTAATATTCTGGAACACTTTGGGTGGCTCACCTCTCTCACTGTCTTTCACCAAGTGAATGCAGGATTTTTTTTAAAAAGCAGACTTTCTCCTCATCACTTAGCCATATTGTAATCAATCTAATTTTACATCAAAGCAGCAGTTTCAGATTCAACTGTTAACGCACCCAAAACAGAAACAGAATATAACCTCCAGTTTGAAACACAAAAGGCTATCTTCACAATCATATGTGACATGACACTCACCATATACTCAGAGGCACATGTTACCAAATTCTTCCAAGCTACACAGCAAGTGGATTGGACTGTGAAAGACCAACTCAAATCGTGTTCGCATTTTGACAGATTTGTAGGCCAGTACAATGTCTGAGAGAGGAGTTCAGGTCTCCTGCTCCCCTGGTGCATTCACTATAGCGGCCCAATTCCCCTGCTTTTTAAAGTTTGATAGACATTCTTTTGGCTGTAGGTACGTTGTTAAACCACAAGAGTTTTTTTTCCCTATTAGTGAATATTAGAAGAAAGTGTGCATAAAAATGACATATTACTGAAAATAGCATACAAAGTTGCATTATAATAGGAGAAACTGCTTGTAAAAATGTGTAGGTTGGTCAAAACTGCCTACAAAAATGTGTTTGTTAGGAGAAATTCACTCTAAAATGCTGGAGAATTTTCATGAGTGTTTTTAAAAAAATGCTGCAGAAATGTGGAGAATTGAATTTAAGATTGGAAAAATGAGAAACTGAGAGAACTGAAACTGACAGATCTTACCATCCCTAATCATTAGTCCATCTAGCTTACTTTCTACACTGACAATGGTTCCTCAAGGATTCAGACAGGGAACTTTCCCAACCCAACTTGATCCTGGGTTCTTTATATGCAAATAGGTATGGGGGAGAAATTCAGTTCGGTTCACATTCAAAACTGATTCTATTAAACTTGCACTTTCTGAAACAATGGAAAATGGAAATGGACTGCCTTCAAGTCGATCCCGACTTATGGCGACCCTATAATAGGGTTTTCATGATAAGCGGCATTCAGAGGTGATTTACCATTGCCTTCCTCTTCTGAAACAATGGCTGCTTTCACACATGGGGCTGATTACGTTAGTTTAACGGATTAAAAAGGAAGCGCTTCTGTCCTGATTTCTAAAACCCCTGTCACACTGCAGTACCTGTTATACCGGCATTTCGCACAACAGTCTTTCACACACACACATACAGAGCTACAATGAACAGAGCAGAGTTTTTCTCCCCCCTTCATTTTAGGGGGTTTGGTGTATTTCCCCCCCAACATGGTTTTTGAGGCTCGTGGAGGCGGCCCTGGGGGTTGCAGGCGGCAGCGCCTGCTATTGCAGCCACCGGGAGCTCACGGAGGTGACTCTCCTTATTCTTAATTTTTATTTTGGGGGCTACGGGCAGCGGTGCCAGCTTCAGCCACCCTTGGTAGTTCACTGAGGCAGCTCCTTTTACCCTTGCTCTCCCCATCTCAGACTATACCGGAGCTCGTGGTTGCGGCTCCAGTCGATTGGTAACACACCCCTCTTCATCCTTCTTTGGTCCCAGTCCTCATTTCCCTCCTCTGTTTAAGGTGGCTCCTGCTAATTTCCCCTGTTCCACACTGCATGCTGGGATGCTTGTCACGTGAGTGGCAGCAGCTAGCGCAAAACTCCTGGAATCTTCCGGGTTCCCAGCCTTGCTAACAGATTATTTCTGGTATCATTTATTGTGGAAATTAGCGCTATGCTTGCACTACATTCCACCAGAATTCCGGAGCTACCCGGTATGTTGTGTGAAAGCTCAAATATAATGCGCAAATTACCAGGTAAGAAATCGTCGGAATAACGGAATAAACTGCAGTGTAAAAGCACTCAAAATGAGAACCAAAACACAGTCATCCTTCCAAATAGTCGGTGCAACACCAGCACAGGCTGCAGGGATGAGGGGGAGTAACTGTGGTCTACAGAACTTCCATCTCTGTCACCAGGAAACCACTCTGTCTTGGAGCTGGCTGTGAGGGCCTGTACCTGGTGTCGGGCCAAGGAGACATGAAACTAGGGTTGCTGCTGGTGTACCATCCACCCTGCTGCCCAGCAGCTTCTCTGACTGAGCTGGCGGAGGCCATCTCAGCAGTGGGATTGGAGGAGCCCAGAAGGATAATCCTGGATGATTTCAATGTCCATGCTGAGGCTGCCTCTAGTGTCCCGGCCTGGGACTTCATGGCCTCCATGACTACCATGGGGCTGTCTCAAGTTGTCACTGGCCCAACACATAGGGCAGGGCACATCCTCGACTTGGTTTTTGCTCCAGATGGAGGAAAGGATGGTCTGGAGATAATGGGGTGGATGTCACCCCATTGTCATGGTCAGACCACTTTCTGGTGAAGTTTAGACTTGTAGCTCCGATCCTTCCCTGCAGGGGTTGTGGACAGATTAAGATGGTCTGCCCCAGGAGACTAATGGAATCTGCTGGATTCCTGAATGCCCTGAGGGAGTTCCCAGTAGATAGAGCAGGTCATCCTGTTGAACCCCTTGTCATGCTGTGGAACAGCGAGGCACATCAGGCTTTTGACACGGTTGCCCTGTATCATTAATAGTTGTGTGGAAAAAGGAATTTTGGCAGCACTGGGCTCTTTTGAGCCATAGGAAACCAATACGGAAGGACAAAATGCCATGTTCTGTCTTTCAGCATTTGTAGGAAATGGCTCTGAGCCATACCCGTGCGTATTCACAGACAAATCCTTCACCAGTGAAGAAGACAAAAATATTACAAATCAACCAAATCTCCATCAATGCTAAAGAAAAATAAAGAAAGAAAAGGAAGTTCAGCTTCTGTTTAAAACTGAGATTCCCTGGAGGTCATGAATATAAGAACATCATCGAGCGATACAAAATGACAATGTCTAGTTACAGTAAAATGTTGATCAGCATTCAGAATAATTCCACGCTGGCTCATGCTCACATCTAACCAGTCTTATAATGGGTTTGTGCAGTTTAAGAGCTGAGCGACTCGTTGGCTTAATGGCATATGCTTTTCATATGATATACTGACTGGATATATGTCAGAACATTAATCTGGTTTATTAAAGCTGTGACTTTTAAATAATATACAAATGGTGTGCCATACATTATGCACTCAGATGAAATGGCTCCATTACTTCGAACAGGTTTAATTAGCTCTGTCACAAGCCTGTAGCTTGTACAGTATAAAAAGTGGTGAGTATAATTCATCAGAAATTTTGTGTGTGTGTGTTTCATGCCAACTTCACTTAATTTTTTTTTTATTGCTGGGTCATTACAAATTGATTTTAAGGACCTTTTTCATTCTTCATTTTACTTCTTTCATATGCTCAGTATGTAACATATAAAAGAAGATGTATGTTTTGAATTATCTAAATGTCAGTTTTACAGGACAGTAAAGTCCCCCCCTTTGACTCACATGAATTTCTGTACATCAAATGTCAACTGTCTGTTTTCATCTCTCTTCTTTGGACCTTAAGGGTTGGTATGGGATATAGGCAGTTCTGAATCATCCTACTTCTATTGCTAATCCACTACTGAGATATAATTTGGTTACTCACAGTTAGAGTCCAGTGAAGTTCAAATGCCTAGAATTCAGATTATTTAAGGCATTCTTCTAAGTGGGAATGGTGCAGGCAGCATCACTTTTAGCTTGTGTTCCCAATCTTTGGTGAGAGAAGGCATTCCACAGGAAGCTAGAAGTTCCTGCAGCCACATTTGTTTTTCTTTAGATCTGCTTGGAGATAAGTTTCAGCATTGGAGTAGACCGTGCTTTGAGCACCTTTGAGGGCTTTATGTATGGTCATTTGGAACACTGGTGGCTGATGATTCCATGTCAGTGTGGCAGTGGAATCCACTCCAGGTTTCAGTCCAAGCACCTTTCAGCACCTTGGAGAGCCCCTTGAAAGCTGCACCTCCTGAAATCCCTCCTTTGATTATTAAAAATACAGGAGCTTGCTTTTCCTTTGCATTAGACCACTCTTTATATAAAATGCCACGTTTAGCTTTTACAGCCTTCCATTGAACCTAACAGATCATAAGGAATCTACAGTAGGGAAGTGGAACCTGTAACTTTCCAGATGTTGAAAGACAACACCATCCCTGATCACTGGCTACACTGGGGGCAGGGACTAATGAAGGGCCAGGGGTTCCCTGCCATGGGTTCCCCATCTCAGATCTATAGGAAGGTGCTGTACACCAAGTTTGCGACTTAACTGCTGTTCAGATCAGGAAAGGATCTGTGATTATTACAAAACATCACAAGTAATAGTTCCATGAAATGTACAAACCTTGAATACTCATGCCAAGAGCCCAATGGTAGATGCTGATGTACTGCCTGCCTTTCATGTACCGCAAACCTATAATCTTATTTTATCTAAGTAACCTGATCTCTTGTCAGAAGATTTAAATAATACAGCCACCTCCTAGAGACAAGACCAAAAAGACCACAAGTTCGGATTAATAAGGAAACAACAGATGCCAATGAGAGCAAACTTCATCTAGGATGTGGGAAGGAAGCTGTTGTGAGGACATGTCAGCTCCTGATTTGTGAGAGACGATGCCAATCTAAAGCTTCAGGATTTTTTTAAAAATTACCTATGATTAATAGCGTGGCCAGATGTAAAGGAGGATAGAGCTCCTGTACCTTTAATAGTTTATAGATAGGAAAATTTCAGCAGGTGTAGTACAGTGTGTGTGTGAAGACCTATGGCTCTCTAAATCAGGGATAGCCGAGATAGTGACCTCCAGGAGTACAAGTTCAATCATTCCTGAGCATTGCCCATACGGGCTGGGAAGGATGGGAGTTGTAGTTCAACAATAACTGGAGAGCACTACATTGGCCACCCCTGCTCAATATATTGTTGGACTCCAACTCCCATCAGCCCCAAACAGCATATCCAATCGTCAGGGATGATTGGAGTTGTAGTCCAGCAACATCTAGAGGGTTACAGGTTCCCCACCCCTCATGGAGCATAACAAGCTACACCTGCTGAAATTCTGCCTTCTACACAACTATAAAAAGGTCAGGAGCCTTGTTCTCTTTTGCATCTGGCCACTCTAGACTTCTCCATGGTCTCAGTAAGAAGATCACCTTACAATCAGGTTAAATTTAAAATTTTGTATATTTCTGTGCTGCTTCCCCACAGCAAACTGTGCCCAAAGCAGCTTACAAGGAGCATTAACTTATTATAAAAAATGCATAGCATTTGAAAAAAGAAACTTTAAATTTGTTCCAAAGCATATGCAAATAAGGCAAAATCAACAATTCAGTAAACATAGGGTAAATGTAATATTTCAGTGAAATCATGTAGGAGTAATACATAACAAAAGCAGAGCTATATTAAAAATGAACAGGGCCAAAAAGAAGACACAAAAGAATAAAGCTAGCCTACCCTACTAAGTTCTAGGCATGCTGCACTCCAAGGGGCCACAACAGCCTGGCTTAACTGCAATTCAGAGAAGACACAGGGTCTTCCCACCAGGTTTGATAGTTCCCAGCTGACTCCCTCAGCTTTCCTCCCAGGAGGCACAGGGGGCAACAGCAGAAGGGAAGGGGGGGAGGATGGAAAAACCTCTTCCCCAGCCTCCCAGATGTTCCAGAGGCTAGTGCTGGTCTCACTACTACACTCTAAACCAGCCTTTCCCAGCTAGTGGGCCACCAGATGTTGTTGGACCACAACTCCCATCAGCCTCAACCAGCATTGCCAATGGTCAGGAAAGATGGGAGTTGTGGTCCAACAACATCTGGTGGCCCACTAGTTGGGAAAGGCTACTCTAAACCCAGGGCTGGGAAACTTTTGGCTCTCCAGATGTTGCTGAACTACAGCTCCCATCATTTTTGTGTTTGTGACTTTAAGTTGCTTTTAGTTGCATTTCCTGATGTATTTTAAACTGTTGTAACCCGTCCTGAGTAAAGGGCAGGCAATAAATTATTGGCCATGCTTGCTGGGACTGATGGGATTTAGTTAGTGCAATTCAATATAAACCAAGTAAAATTGCATCAAAATACAAACAAGATACAAACAATTCAGAACAACAAGAATAGCAGAAATCAACTTTGGCACAATCATAGAAAAAGCGAAGACCAGCATGCAAGCTAAATTCAAATTCAAAAGGATTTAACCTGTACACGTGCACATACACAAAATCAGTCATTAGTTGTGATTGTTGTCATTGTGATCTATTAGCCCCATTTCCCACAAATTGAACCTTAGCTGTATCCACTATAAAGTATGCCACTTTAAAAGTCACTTATGGCATTCAGATGTGATGGGACATTGAGATTTACAGTTGGTAATGTGGAAGTCAGTGAACAATTGGGTGTGTCAAGAAAGCCTGAATCTAAAATGGCTCTGTGGCAACGAACTGTGGGATTTCATCTTGTTTGAAATGGGGCCTCTGTGTGAGGGCAATGACTTTGCAGTTTTGTTTCACAGCTGAAGCTAATTAGTAAGGCCTAAGCTAGAACACCTGTTTATCAGCTAAGAGCCAGTCTGGCCTGGGAAACTTTGGGAAGTACGTGCCAATTAAGCTTGAAAACTTGAGAGAGCATTGCACCATGAGAAAGCCTCCTGATTGGCTAATTAATTCTTGACTGTTGCTAAGAGATTTTCTATAAGAATAGGATTGGAAGTTTAGCTTTTGTATTTCTGGGTTCCATTATGCCCTATGGGGTTACCAGTGTGAGGCTCTGGTTTTTATCTGCTATCTAGGCTATGCATCTCTGGGGAGGTGTGAGACCATACAATCACAATCTCTCATAAGTATAGGGTAGGCTAGTTAGTTTCCTTGTTTTGTGATTGAACTCTCTGTGTTTTACCTAGCCTTCTGGGTGTGGGTTTTAAGGAACCATTTTGCTGCTATTAAATGTGCACTTATATTATATTATATTTAATAAAGCTACTTCTTATTTACCAGTGTGTGTTCATTTCAGGAGAAGTGTGGCTCTGAATCTGGTACCTTGGCTACTGACCACAGACTACCGTGTATTAGGTTATTTGCCTAAGATTCCAGGACAAGGAGTGCATTTCTGGCTCTTGTCTTTTGCAATCCTTGGCAGGTTTATTTCTGGCATTTTGGGTTTCCCCTTGGCCCAGAGTGGTTGACCAGTTTAAGGTGTGGTGGCTGTCTACCTACCTTGCAGGGTTGCTGTTGGCTTACTCAGCCCTGGTAAGTGAAGTACTGGTTTGTGCCTTGCCAGGACCAGTTTCCCTGGGTAGGGACTGAGGCCTGGGACAACCTGGGTCTGGTTTAGGACAGGTTCATGACAAGGTGGTCCTTAGATGCAGCCTATAAGATTTTGAGTTTTCACTTGACTTGTATTTCCAGGCTGGAAGGATCTGTTACATGAAATGTATATCCATATTTGCATGTTGTTGTTTTAAAACTATGGAGTCCTTGTCTAAATTGTAACGGCAATGTACATGGATGGAAATTTCACTCTTTTCTTCTGCACCTTGGCCCTGAAGGCAACACCCCCCTTCAGAAGGTCCAATTTGCCCCAAGTGGAAAACTATTGACATCATCCTAAGTGCCCTTATGAAAGACTCATAAAACAACAGAATGTACCTCGAGGTAAACATTATTAGAATGGGGCTGTTAAGAGTGAGGCAACAGTGAGATTTGGGGAATATGTTTTGTACAGAGCTAAAGGTGATTTATTTCTGGATCAGATATAGAAACCTGGGTCACTCCCAATACAGAAATTCTGTTTATGGTTCCCTGATTGCTACTGTTCTACAAAGCTGTCTGCAAGTGGCAACAAAGAGATGCCTGTGCAATACGATGATACAGCGGAACCTAAAACAAAATGGCATGCTCCTGTTAAATGTTTCAGCCTCCCAGCTAGCCCACCATGTCCTTTTCCAGGATGTTCCTTTCCATTTCAACTCCCACTTGGGTTTTCATCTATACTCCTCTATAACTTCCTCCATGTGCAATCTTTATTGGGCTGTTTTGTACCCCCCAAAAATCAGATTCATTTTTTAATACTTCTGCAAATCTTTCCCCAACCTGAGACCTTGTCTTTGTGTGCATATGGTGCCATTTTGCATATATAAGGATTGGCACTTGAAGAACTGAGTTTGCTATTATATGGAATTATATGGAATTATGCACCTGGTGATGGAGCTCCTGTATATTTAGTAGCAGTGTGTAATTCAGGTAGGTGTAGCTGGTTGTCATCCAGGGTGGAGAAAAGCTGCATATGCTGAAGATCCCCCTTCCATGAATGGTGTAGGACAGCCTTTCCCAACTAGTGGGCCATCAGGTGTTGTTGGACCACAACTCCCATCAGCCTCAGCCAGCATTGACAATGGTCAGGAAAGATGGGAATTGTGGTCCAACAACATCTGTAGGCACACTGGTTGGGAAAGGCTGGGCTATGGGGAATTATTTAACAGAAAACATTACATGCTTTTATAAATCAGTGGCACACACAAACACAAAACTCTAAAAACAGATAGAAACTCAAAATCAACGTAACAAATCAAACATGTCCTCAGCAAAAAAAACAATTTCAGAACTCAAAACCACCACTGTGGCAACTTCTTTCCACCCCATAATGCAGGAAAAACAATAATACCCCAACTGGCTAGGGCTGATGGAAGCTGTAGTCCAACATATGGTGGCCCACTAGTTGGGAAACACTGGTGTAGGACCTCTGTCCTCTATTGCAGTGGTTCCCAGACCTTTTCCATGGACCACTTGATAGTCTTGGTGGACAACTTATTTTTTTCTGCCCCTTTTAGCAATTGTAATGCACAGTGCTAGATGCTGTAGTATTTTTTATTCTAATCTTATTGCTTCTTTTATTTCTTATATTGTATTTTATAGTATGACAATTTGCATTCCATAGAATTCAAATTGTAATACAATAAAATATAATTAAAGAATAAAAGAAACAATAAAAATACAATTAAAATCAATTATATTTATTGTGGACATGCTGTGGACCACCTGAATAAAGCTTGTGGGCCACTGGTGGGACATAGACCACCATTTGGGAACCTAAATTGCTCTATTGCAGTCTGGTCATCCTAGTCTCTGGAGTGCAAATGCTAGCTAGGATTTGTGCAAATGAGCACTGTTTGCTCAGTTAGATGAAGTCAAAGGATTAAGGCGCACATGTGTTAGATCATTTTGCCTTCTAATCAGCATTACTGTGCATGAGTTCTGCATCCTGATTCCATCTCCCACATGCAGTCCATGAGGGAAGGGTGCTAGGCTGGCAGGTAGGCAGATACCCACTGGAGAGTTTCTTCATGAACATGATTGTAGCTTTGAATTTTTAAATGTCAGGTGCTATGTGGGACTGCAGTTGGATCCCCTCCATTCCCTACCACCTCATTTTTTATTTTTGTGTGTGCGGGCTTAGCGTATAAAAACTCGAATATTTATTTGGAAGATTTATACTCTACCTTTCAACTGAGTGATCCTCACGGCACTTTACAACAAGTTCAATAATACAAAAGAAAAGAAACAAACAAGTCTGGTTTTTATTTTTTATTTTTGTCTTGGTCAGTTGCCAACCTTATTTCTAGGCCCTACTCCCTGACCAGACCAGATCCATTCTAGGACCTGAGCATCTCAACCAATGGCTACCAGAAACTCTTTCAATCGGAGGAGTTCACCTAATGAAAGTTAGAGGCCCTCTCTTTTCCTCACTCATCTCTGACATTATTTATTTATTATTTATTAATTTTATATGCTGCTTTTCCTCCTAGTAGGAACCCAGGGTGGCAGTTCAGTCAAACACAGCTTCACCACCACAAAGTCCCTTCCCAATATATTACAATACAAAAAGTCTTGAACTGGACAAACATTTTTTTGCAAACATGATTCCATATTTCTGCATGGTATTTCTGCTTACTATGTCAGTGTTACCTTAAGAGTCAACAAGATGACTGATTTTTGTTAGTAACGTTAACATTTTATTTTGTTGCGAGTTTTTGCAGTTAATTCCATACGTATATATATTTATTAGGCTTGTAAATATTTCTTCTCCCAGAAAGAAGGAATATATGGGGGGAAACACCTACCATTCCCCCCCCCATTCCTTTCCATGTTGTAGCTAAATAAATGTAAACTGCAATACCAATTACAAGTTGAAACAAATTGGGCTTTTTTAGTGTGGCAACTCAAAAAGAGCTTGACTTCTATGATAACTTATTGAGCTTGAATTAGCAATATGCAATGCCCAACTTTGTAAGATCATAGAGCTGGAAGGGGCTGATAAGGGATCGAGTCCAATCCCCTGCTCAATGCAGGAATCCAAATTAAAGCATACCTGACAGGTGGCTATCCAGCTGCCTTTTGAATGTCTCCAGTGCTGGAGTGCCCGCTACCTCCCTACGTAATTGGTTCCATTGTCAAACCACTCTAACATTTAGGGAGCTTTTCCTAATGCTCATTTGAAATCTGGCTTCCTGCAACTTGATCCCATTATTCCGTGTCCTGCACTCTGGGACGATCAAGAAGAGACCCTGGCCCTCCTCTGTATGCCAACCTTCCAAGTACTTGAAGAGTGTTATATCTCCCCTCATTCTTCTCTTCTCAAGGCTAAACATGCCCAGTTCTTTCAGTCTCTCCTCATAGGGCTTTGTTTCCAGTCCCTGATCATCCTTGTTACCCTCCTCTGAACCCGTTCCAGTTTGTCTGCATCCTTCTTAAAGTGTGGTGCCCAGAACTGAATGCAGTACTCAAGATGAGGCCTAACCAGTGCCGAATAGAGAGGAACCACTACTTCACACGATTTGGAAACTATACTTCTGTTAATGCAGCCTAAAATAGCATTCACCTTTTTTGCAGCCACATCACACTGTTGGCTCCTATTCAGCTTGCGATCAACAAGAATCCCAAGATCCTTCTCACATGTAGTTTTGCTGAGTCAAGTATCCTCCATCTCATAACTGTGTGTTTGGTTTCTTTTTCCTAGGTGCAGAACTTTGCACTTATCCCTGGTAAATGTCATTCTGTTGTTCTCAACCCAATGCTCGAGCTTATCAAGATCACTTTGAATTTTGTTTCTGTCTTCCAAGGTATTAGCTATTCCTCCCAATTTTGCATCATCTGCAAATCTGATAAGCATTCCCAGCATGTCCTCATCCAAGTCATTAATAAAAATGTTGAAGAGTACTGGGCCCAGGACTGAGCCCTGTGGTACCTCGCTCATTACTTCCCCCCCCAATTTGAGAAGGAACCATTGATAAGCATTCTTTGAATACAATTCTGTAGCCAACTGTGGCTACAGAATAGCCTGATAGCCACCTGATAGTTCCATCCAGCCCACATTAGCTAGCTTGCTAATCAGAATATCATGGGGGACTTTATCAAATGCTTTGTTGAAGTCGAGATATATTATGTCCACAGCATTCCCACAATCTACCAGGAAGGCTACCTGATCAAAAAATGAGATGAGATTAGTCTGGCAGGATTTGTTCTTGATAAATCCATGTTGGCTTCTAGTAATCACTGCATTGTTTTCAAGGTGCTTACAGATTGACTGGCTTTTAATTTGCTGCATACTTTTCCCAGGGATCGATGTCAGACTGATTGGTCTGTAGTTCCCAGGTTCCTCCTTTTTGCCTTTTTTGAAGATTGGGACAAATTAGCCCTTCTCCAATCGTCTGGCACTTCATCCATCCTCCATGATTTTGCAAAGATAATAGACAGTGGTTCCAAGAGTTCTTCAGCCAGTTCCTTCAATACTCTAGGATGCAGTTCATCGGGCACTGTGGATTTGAACTTGTTAAAAGTGATCAGGTATTCCATGACTGTTTGTCTATCAATCTCAAGCTGCAATCCTGCCCCTTCAACTTCATGTTTCCCAGGAGGGCCACAGACCCTCTTATGGGAGAAGACTGAGCCAAAGTAGGAATTGATCACTTCTGCATTTTCTTTGTCATCTGTTATCATTTTGCCATCCTTATTGAGTAGCTGTACCACCATTTCTTTTCTCTGTCTTCTTCTGTGGATGTACCTGAAGAAAGCTTTTTTGTTGCATTTGGCATCTCTTGCTAACCTCAGCTCATTTTCAGCTTTAGCCTTCCTGACACCATCCCTCCAATTCCATGCTTCTTTCTGTACTCTTCCTTCATGGTCTGGCCTCCCTTCCACTTCCTGTATGTGACCTTTTTTTGTTTTCATGTCATCTCTAAGCTTTCTGTGAAGCCACATTGGCTTCTTCTGCAGTCTTCCCCCCTTTTTCCTTGACAGAATTGTTTGCCATTGTGCGTTTAGAATTTCCTCTTTTAGAAACCTCCACCCATCTTGGGCTCCTTTTCTCATTAGAGTTGGTTGCCATGGAACCTTACTTACCATTGTTCTGAGTTTATTAAAATCGGCTTTCCTGCAGTCCAGGATACGTGTATGGCTACCCTTAGCTTTTGCTTCCTTTAAAGTCAAGAACTATAGTATAGTGTGGTCACTTTCTCCCAGAGTTCCCATAACTCCCACTTCATCCACCAAGACATCTCTGTTGGTTAGAATCAAGTCAAGGATAGCCGATCCTCTAGTTGCTTCCTCCACTTTCTGTAGGAGAAAGTTATCTCCAATACAAGTCAGGAATTTCTTGGAGGAGCTGTGTTTGGCAGAATTTGTCTCCCAACGTATATTGGGGAAATTGAAGTCCCCCATTACTACTACATCACGCCTCCTCAAAACATTGGTCATTTGCTTTGCAAACGTTTCATCTTTGTCTTCTTTTTGATTGGGTGGTCAGTAGTAGACCCTAACCACTATGTTCCCTTTATTCCTTGCCCCATTAATTTTAATCCAGATACTCTCCATGGAACTACCAAGGTCATCCTCCTGTATTTCTGTGCAAGGATATATATTTAACATAGAGCGTAACTCAGCCTCCTTTTCTATTCCTTCTGTTCTTTTTGAACAGGTTCTTTAATCACTGTGTTCCAGTTATAGGAGTCATCCCACCAAATTTCAGTTATACCTATCAAGTTGTATTTACTTCCTGTATTAAGAGTTCAAGTTCATCCTGTTTGTTTCCCATATTCTGGGAGACAGACATCAAACACCATGTGATTTACGGCCTGGCTTCTTTCCTACATTTTTATGAAGACTATTACTGGGCCCCATTAGAGCAGTTCCCTCAGTTCCTCTTACTGTGCAGAAGCTTTTGTTAGTCATTTACATCTCCCTCCCCCTTAGGATTCAGTTTAAAGCTCTCCTGATGAATTTTCTCCATGCTGTGCCCAACACATTCTTCCCAGTCCTTGTGAGGTGCAACCCATCACTTGCCAGCAGTCCTTCCAGGGCACATAGCCCGTGGTCCCAGAATCCAAATCTCTCACGTCAGCACCACCTTTGTAGCCAGTCATTCACCCGGAATATTTTTCTTTCCCTTTCCACTCCTCTTCTAAGTATGGGAAGGATGGATGAGAAAACTATCGGGGCCCTAGTCCTCCCCAGCTGGCTAGGGCCTGCTCCACTTGCCACAGCTGCACAAGCCAGTCCTTTCCTTGCCTGCAACTGCCAGCTGGGGGGCAACTGGGCTGCTTGGGACTATGCAGCTTGCCCACGGCTGCACAGGTGGCAGGGCACGTAACCCCTGAGCCACTCCCTGTGGGGGTGATCTAAGGGGAAAAAATTCAGGGACCTTCCCCTTGACCTCCCCCGCCAAACTCCTCTGCCAAACTCCTGTTAGCTCTCCCTGTTTGCTCACTCTCTGAAAGCTGGCTTGCTAGTATCTCCTCTGGACCAGCTGACACATCTCCTTCTACTCTGCTCAGTTAGGAGTCAGGAAACAGAATGATTAATTGTTGCTGCAAATAATGGCTTCAGTGCTAATGCTTTTACAAAAATGCAGATAGGCACACAGTTTAGCTGCATAAAATGGAAGTATGGAGAGAAATGTACTCAGGAAGAGTAACACTATTGTGATTCTTGTAGTTAAATAGTCTTACAAAGAGCACAATAGTAGTTATATACTTTGTGGGGCCACTGCCAACCAGAGATTGCTTTAGTAAATTGCATAATTCTATAATCTATACCTGACATACCAATTGGCTGCTAGCTTCCCTACAGTGGAGCTTTGCCTATTTCAGCTGGTAATCCAGAAGCACACTGCAGACTGGATTTACAGTGCCAGGTCACACAGGGATCTCTTTCTTTTCCCTTCTCTTAAAAGTCATTTCCCTTGGTTGTTTGCTTGCTCTGCCGTACCACCTGAAATGCAAAGTAGATTAAAGCAGCCACATTTCACCACACTCAATGGGTGATAATAACCAGTCCTGAGAGCACAACAGTTCTTGCAAGAAGGACCCCACATAGCCTTTCGACAGAGAATCTGTTCAGCAACTATCAGAATAGGAAAGACAACCTTTCCATGGACTGCTATAGTTTTATAGAGATATAAGTAGTAAATGAAAACATAAATCTCTGAGGAGAAAATGTGTTTTGTCAGTTCTCCCCCCCTCCACCCCCAATATACACATACAGAAAATAATAAAAAAGTAGGAAAACCTGTGGTTTTTGAAACCTTCCTAGCTATTAGTAGCAGGAGCTCTGGGTTCATTTTTTTTGAAGGCACTCTCCCCTCCTTTCATTCACTGGCTGAGTTCCTATGGCATCATGAAGATTCTAACTGTTCCGGAATTTCAAGTATGGGCACATAGATCTTGACTACAGATTGTCCTGGAATGGATTCAGGGAAATAAGAGTCATTACTATTGCCACAGTGATCACATGTTTGGTTACTGTCTCTGCTGTTGTAAATGGAGAGGTAGTGGTGGCCACCAACTTGGAAGGTTTTAAAAGAGGATTATGCAAGTTTATGGAGGATAAGGCTATCAATGGCTGCTAGCTATGTTCTACATCTACTGTCAGAGGCGGAACAGTAGTGGAATGCCTCTGAACACCAGTTACTAGGAACTGCAGGTGTGGAGAATTGC
This sequence comes from Rhineura floridana, assembly GCF_030035675.1. Taxonomy (NCBI): domain Eukaryota; kingdom Metazoa; phylum Chordata; class Lepidosauria; order Squamata; family Rhineuridae; genus Rhineura; species Rhineura floridana. The sequence goes on from NC_084480.1 coordinate 280,905,424, forward strand.
TGTTGTACTCTGGGTTCCGGTTGTGGGCTGCTCATAGGTATCAGGATGGCCACTGTGAGAACAGATTACTGGACTAGATGGAGCCTGGTCTGATCCAGCAGAGCTCTTATTGTGTCCTTAATGGGGAGTGCTGCTTACTCAAGAGCTCCATATTGGAGATACCTGAACTGGGGCTGAGTATTGAACTCCAGGTCCAATAGAGGGTATTGACCACTTGACCCTTTGATTGTTTGCTCCAGTAAGGTACAGTCTCCCCCAAATGCAAAGAAAAGTACAAGCTAACAAGCTTTTTGAGAACAAACTGTGCTATGCTATACTTTGGAAGCTGTCTTGTTATGTCATTAGCCTACTGCTTCAGATGACTGAAGGAGTCATTTGTTTGCTTGGGTGTTGGCTATTTTCATGGAAAGAATGCAGTTGCTACATTGTTATATCCTGGTTTCACCAAACTATTTTATGTGGTTCCTTAATGGATTCATAGGAGAAGGGGGTCAATTGGGGAGGTACAGGGAAATGAGAGATAAGACATAGGCAGATGTGAAGTTGACAGGCCCAGTAAGGCCAAGAAGAGAGAAACATGAACCTGATGTGGAAGGTGAGAAGATATCACAGGATAAGTGTTGGGGGGGGGGAAGTGATATGGTTGGAGCAGAGAAAGGAAGATGATCCTGACTTCTCTTTGAGTAGACTGGAGTGATGTTACATTTGGACCTCAGACAGATGGAAAGTAGGCCGCTCATTAGCTAACACTTGCACCTCCTCTGGCACAGTAGGCATCAAGAACACCTTCAGGGATTAAAAGTCCAGGCAGCTATTCACAGGGCTGCATTTGTAGCAAATTTGCCATCTCAGTGATTTCAAGGGCTCTGTTGGCTGGGGTGCTCTCACTCACTACAGATCAAAATGTTGGCATATATTGGTCCATGTGACATAAAATGGTAAAACACATCATTTTTTGGCCTAAACTGGAAACACCACTTCCTAGATTTTTGACTCCCAAAGTTATGAACTGCATCTAAAAATGAATTTATACTTGTTTGTAACCTATGTCTGCTTTGATCAATTTTAACCAGCTTCAGCTCTTTCCCTTGCAACTCCTGTTGGTTAAAATGTTCATGAACAGCTCAACTAATGGCTGAAGGTGATGAGGAAGGAGGCTCATTCAAAAAAGTGAATGCCTTGTTTCCATGATCCAAAGATCCTAACCATGATTGAAAATGTCATATCTGTGGCAGGCAGAACTACCCTCATGTAAAAGCCATAGCTCAGTGGTAGAGCCCAGGCTTTGAATACCAAAGGTTCCAGGTCCAGTCCTTGGCATCTTCAGGTGTACAGCTGGGAAACACTACTTTCTAAAACCACAGAGAGCTGCAGCCAATCAGTATAGCCAATATTGAGCTAGATGGACCAATGGTCTGACTTGGTAAAAAGCAAGTTCGGTGAGGAACTGCTGGATTGGTAAACAGCTGCCCCATGTGGTGAACCATTGAACTGCAGGTGGCAGTGATTAGCTTCAGACTCTGGACTGACTCTACCTGCCCAGACTGGTCAAGGGATCCTCCTGGTCTGGAAGGCGTACAAATGGCTTCCTGATGCAGTTGTAACTTGCTTGACCAAAAAGGTCTTCCTGAGCTCTGCTGTGTCCCTGCATCCTCGCTTGTCCCTCATCTCTGGTTTCTGGCTTGTTCCTGCCTCCTGGTTTGAACCTGGCACACTTTGGTCTTGACTACTGGCTTCCCTATGGCTCCTGGTTCCTGACTCCCTCCAGGCTGCTGCCTACAGCCAATCCCTGACATCTTTCTATGTTCCCTTAGGGTTACCAACTTTTCAACATTTCCCTGTAATTTGGCCTTTAACAGCACCTTGTTCTACAGTTATTTAGCAGGTGAAAAAATGCAGTAACTTGCTAAGGGCTGCATGGCAAACCATTGTTAAAGGCACAGCTACAGGAACCAGTTGAAAAACTGGCAATCTTGTTTCCCTTCCATGGCCACGTATGAGGAGTACATGGCATTGCCTTAGCTTTAAGGTTGCTTCCAGACAACTGGTTTATTGAGCATTCATGCTGGTTTGTTTGCACAAAGATTGTGAGGAAGTGACACAATGTCCACTGTTTATTAAAACATTCATTCTCGTTTGTTTGTGGGGAGATTATATGATGTTGTATCAAGCAATTGTTATTCCAAAATGTCAAGTGCATTTTCCTGGCACTTTCCAAATGGCAAAAGTTGGGGTTTTTTGGAAGTAGTTTGTTGCACCAGAGGCCAAACCCTCTTTAATTGTGCAACCTGAATCTTCCAACATACAATTGAATTCCACCTGCAAAATAGTGATAGTCTGAATGTGGTCTAAGTCTCAATAGGTCTTTACTTTAAAAACATTAATACTGCCATTTGGTATACTATCTGTCTTCATCCTCCACTGTAAGTTAAAATAAACAAACAGCAGGTTTTTAAACATAAATACCTACAGACCTGTTTACATCTCCAACTGAGTGACAAAATCTCATACCCTAAATTCTTAGTGAAATTACAATGCCACCTCCCCAACCCTCCAGATCAGGGTTTCCATCATCCCTGATCATTGGCCAAGCTGGTTGGGCCTGATGAGAGCTGGAGGTCAATAGGCTATAGGTTCCCCACCCCTTCTCTAAATATACCTGCCACCCCATATACTGAGACAGAACCTAGACAGGGAAAAGAGTAAAGAGAAAGGAAGAAAAGGCAGAGTTATTTTGCAATATAGACTCTTGCGTACAACCAGGAAGCATTAAAAAATATAGAGAGAAAGCTGATGTTTTGAATTGGCCCTGTAAGGAGCCTGATGTCATGGTACTTAATCCCTATGAAAGCCCTCTTTTGTACACAGCCAGTGAAGACAGATGAATTGCACATTATGATTACTGTGTTCTAGCCTGCCCGTCTGCTTTGATCTTTTTATGACTAGTTCTGTACTACGAAAAAAATTAAATGCCAACCCTGGGGTGTGCAACTAAGTCACTAACTGAATATAGGTAGATAGGGATCTTGTCTGTTGCTGGCTGATATTGCATCTCCTACAATGTAAAATGAAATGAAAATAACCGGATGTGTAAAATCTTTAAAAATACACCTTAGAAATAATATCTATTTATACAAATTGTAAATGAATGTTTACAATTGCCAAAGTAGTCTCTAAGGTAGATATTTCTTTCATGATCACTCCTGCGAATGTGAGTGATTGTTATGTATAATGAGAGTGAAGGCAAGAGGAAAGTTTCTCAAATAAAAGCACCTGCTTCCTCAGGTGACTAGATGCAAGATTGGATAAATCCCTTTATAGTTCTGTAGAGGATGGAATTTGGCAGGAGAAGCTTCTGATGTACTAGTGATGCTGGGGTTGGAGGTGGGGAATAGATGCTGCATGTTCTGAAATCCTCCTTCTCAGTGCTGTCGTTAAGTAATTTTAAACTCTGGATTTAATGATCTTCTAGCGGAGGGGATCTTTAGATGGAAATATATATTAACTTCATTTAGTTCAAAATGTGGTGAGTCATCTCTGGTGCGTTTGGGGTCCAGTATTTTGCCCTGGAGGTACCACTGTTCTTTCTACATAAAAACCTAAGAACACACTTTACATTGCAGCAAATATGTATATTTGAAGCACTGTCTGGCTTCGGAATAGAGATAGGAGGGCAAGGAATATTGGTAGAGCTGGAAAAGGTCCAGAAAAGGGCAACCAAAATGATCAAGGAGACGCATCAACTCTCCTATGAGGGAAGTTTACAACATTTGGGGCTTTTTCATTTAGTAAAAAGGCTAGTAAGAGGGGACATGATAGAGGTGCATAAAATTATACATTGTGTGGAGAAAGTGGCTAAAAGAAGCTTTTCTCCCTCTCTCATAATACTAGAACTTGCAGCCACCCAAGAAAGCTGAATGTGGGAAGATTCAGGAGAGTCAAAAGGGAGTACTTCTTCACACAGCCCATAGTTAATTATGGGATTCACTCCCATAAGATGAAATGATGTTCTCTAACATGGATGGCTTTAAAAGAGGATTGCACAAATTCATGGAGTATAAGGCTCTCATAGCCATGATGTCTATGCTTTACCTTGATTGTTGGAGGCAGTATGCTTCTGAATGCCAGTTGCTAGGAATCACAAGTGGGGACATTGCCATTGCACTCAGATTCTGCTTGTGGGCATCCCATTGCCATTTGGTTAGCCACTGTGAGAACAGGAAAGTTGACCAGATGGGCCTTTGGCCTGAACCAGCAGGACTCTTCTTATGTTCTTATGAATACTTACTCCTTCCGTTGCCAGTTGGTTTACTAACAGAAGTTGCTCTCCAAGATGCTTTCACCCTATCGTGTTCCTCCTGGCACATATTTGCAGTTTGGGAATGGGAAGTTTCAGGGGGAAATCAGTGGGTAGGGAAATAGTTAAACATTCTGCCTGTGTCCAGTCATCCCCTTCCAAAGTTGCATTTCCTTTGAAGCAGCAGCTGCTGGAGCTTTAATGCATATATTTGTGTGTAATGTGTCATGTGGTCCTGAAAGCTCTGAAAGAAGCCCAATGCATAAAAAGACCGGAAGTCAATTAAAATAGGCAATGATTAAAAATAGTCTTTCCCTTGGTGGTTCTTATTAGGACACATTGTTACAGTCCCTAACAACGTTATCAAATAAACTGTCCTGGTTTACTTCAGAGTGCAAACTGTGGTACACATGCCATAGAAGTAATAAGGCATTCACAATGATTTACTTAATTACTGTACTTGTATCTCACCCATCCTCCAAGCTGCTGAAGGCAGTGTACACAAGGGTCATCCCATTTTATTTATTGTTCATTTAAAGCATTTGTATTGTACTCTTCAGCCTGAAATAGTCTCCCAGAGCAGCTAACGGATCACTTAAAAGAAAGCAGCCCCTGCCCTCAAACTTAAAATCTAAAATTATACAACAGAAAAAGGAAAAAGGGATTGGGAGGGATAATGAAAAATAAAACTTTTCCTTTTATTCTCACAACAGTTTATGAGGTAAACTAGGCTGAGAGGGAGAGGGAGAGCGAAAGGGAGAGAGAGAGCAAACTCAACAGCTAATGAGAGTCTTCCCACTTTGAATCCAACATTTATTTACTTATTTATTTGATTTATATCCCGCCCTTCCTCCCAGTCAACTTCTGACTTGACAATGCAATGACTTTCTTGAAAAGTGATAGTTAGCATGGACATGTCTGCAAACCAGAGAGACTGTTGTGGGCACCCAACACAAACACTCACTACAATCAAGCATACACTACAACCTATGTTATGGGCTATACAACAGAATGATTCTTTCCAGCCTAATTTCAGCAAGGGGAGGGATGGCTTAGGGGACCCTGCAGGCATCAGGGAAGGCCTATGCAGGCACATGTACACCTGGAGTGCCACATTGGTGACCCCCTGGTTGAGTGGATAGTATGTTGGTAGTTCCTTGGGTTTTGCACATTTGGGCCACTTCACACACGGACACCTGCCCCCAGAAGTATCACCTGATGATTTGCAGCCATATGTGTGAACTTGACGTGCCTCCCTCAGAAGAGTTGCATTTGACCTCACCTTAAGTCAGTGGTTCTCAAACTTTTTTGGTTCGCGGCGTAAAACATATAAAAATTTTCTGGCGCACTTCGTGTACAAAATTAAAAATATATTAATATATTTTAAACTATGAATAAAAATAAACTATAGAAAACTATTACTTACCCTATACAAATGGGTTTCTTCTCATTTTTAAAATATACTTTCATAATATTTGAGGCACACCTAGCCACCTCTTAGGGCACACCAGTGTGTCTGGGCGCACTGTTTGATATTCACTGCCTTAAGTCATGGGTGGAGAATCTTTGTTCTGTTGGGGCTGCATTTCCTGGGTGGGGGCTGCATGCTGAGTGTAGGCAGGCAGTGGTGGACAGAGCCATCCCTTTCTTTTTCTGCCACCCTTTCTCTCACACATTCTTCTTCATCCTCCCTGCTCAGTATGCTGCTGGGGAAGGAACAGATGTCCATTTTGATTTCCACCACTGAAAGGAAGTGATGGATGACCCAAGCAAGGTGGAAACTGGTAGACGTAGGGCTTTTGAACAGATTGGACAGTAAAGCGAGCCAAGATCCTGGGGAGAACCAAGGTACTGATTAGCTTCAGGACCATGGATACCAGTCATGCAGCTGAGGCAGGAGCATGTTGTCCCAGCACTTTCCTGGAGCAACTGCTGGAGCTTTGTAGTCTGGGCTAGACAGTCAAGACTAGTGCCTTTTTCTGCACCCACCTTTACTACTTCTGTAGCTTTCTGAATTTGTGTACTAGGTCTGAGTAGTAAGGTGAGCCCCCATTCTCCACTTTTTGGCTGTGCTATCCTTTGCAAGAGTTGGCACCTTGTCTTTGTTCTGGAAAGACCTCAGATTGGCATGCAGTCCTGGGCCTTTGTAAAAGACTGCAGTGATGTGGCAGTGAAACAGTTAAACTGGAATTAATTGTGATTATGGGATGGGAACAAAACGGAGGCTCCACCTGAAGATTGTTCTTGGTTGCTTTCATTTCCCCAGTCAGGGTTTGTTGCTTGGTCTTCAGTAAAGTAGCCTGTTGTTATTCTTATTATGGGATGAAAACAAAAAGAGAACTCTACCCCAGGTCTGTCCTTGATTACTGGCATTTTCCCAGTCATTGTTTGTTGCTTGTTCTTCAGCAAAATAGCCTGCTTTGGGCTTATAGAAAGTGTGTTCAATCTATGTGTTCTTGAAGAGTGAGACATAAAAATCACTCTGGGTGCTATCCATTGTTAGTCATGCTCAGCAAAGATTAACTATGGTCAAATCTGTAAATTTCGGTTTCTTTCTTTCTCATTTCCCCCCTCTTAAGTTCAGTTCTCCACATTTCCACATCAGTTTGTGATTTTTAAAAAAAATCCTCATGAAAATTAATCAGCATTTTAGTGCAAATTTCTACTAGTATACACATTTTGCATGCAATTCTGCACACATTTATGCACACATTTATGCAAAGCATATTTCCCCTAATATTTATATTTTCCCTATATACCTGAAAGATCATCTTAACCCTTATATACCCACTCATTCAATGTGCTCTGCTGATGAGAGCCTCCTGCAGATACCATCTTATCAGGAGGTCTGTTCCGCACAACATGGGAAGCTGACCTTTAGTGCAGTGGCACCCGCCCTTTGGAATTCCCTCCCCTTAAATATTATAAACCTATATCAGACAGTAGGTTTTGGTGCCTATTGAAAGACCTTCCTCTTTCAACAAGCCTTTTAAGTAGAGACCATATCCCACTCTGCATCTGTGCTGGAATTGCTTTTTAAGATTTTTTAAAAGATGTTTTTAAAGATGTTTTGTTTTAATTTATTTTAAAGTCTGTTTTTAAGATGTTTTAGAGTGTTTTTAGTGTTGTGTTTCCCACCCTGGGCTCCTTCTGGTAGGAAGTGCAGGATGTAACCATTTTTGTATTAACATATGCAATTATATGCACACTTTACACTAGTACATGCATTTTTGTTCACATTGCTTGGCTGGAGAACTGCATTGCATTTTTTTGGGAAAAGTGCAAATTTGAAAGGATGGATGTGTTGCAGTTCACATGTTTCAAATCAGGTAAATTTGCCTTTAAAGGAGAACTGAATCCAATTTCTTCCCCATCCCTAGCAAAGATCAGTTTAAATAAATGTGCAAGTTTCTTTTGATTTCAGTGAATCTCCTCTGAGTATGTCTTTGTTGGATATCACTCTCCGTCCCTTGCTTTCCATTGATCATCGCTTCTCTGAGTGACCAGGCATGCTTTGTTTGGGCAACAGCTCTTCTCCCACCTCAGTTTGTGTGTGCATCCAGCCAGGCTGATTCCTCTGTGATAACATGGCCTACTTCCAGTTCTGGGACCTTAAAGCATTGCAGTGGCTGGAAAGAAAGGCTTGATCTACGTATGCAGCAATATGAGGTGACAGAAGCCTGAGGAGACAGAGGGGACTGAATTAAAAAATAGTCTTCCCCACATAAGAATAAAATCTGCAGGTAAAAACTAGGACATCGGGGGGGAAGTTTTAGTCCAGTCTGTTGTACTGTGTTCGTTTTCTGATTGCACATGGTTCTCATACAGGGAAGCAATCAAAAACACAATTACCACTTGCAGTCGATCTTTCCACTTTTGCACTCTACCACAACATTCCTCTGCATGTTTAGAGCAGGCCATAAACTAGGGATCGGGCAGAGAGGAACCAGCTGACCATCATACCCTTTGAAAAAGCTGTATTTGAGCAATGTTTTCTATAATCCCAGAAATCAGCTTGATGTGAATGTGTAGAGCCAGGCTGATTTCTAGGTCAGCCTTTCCCAACCTTTGGGTCCCCAGATGTTGCTGGACTACAGTTCCCATAATTCTTGACCATTGGCCATGCTGGCTGGAGCTGCTGGAAGTTGTAGACTTACGGCATCTAGGGACACAAGGGTTGGGACAGGCTTTTCTAGATGACACTAATGTGCAGAATTCTGTTGTTGGTTATTTATAAACATTCCCCATCTTCATTTGTAGACACAGTGGGTGATATCCAATGCACTTGTTCCATTAGCTCAAGGATTTACACCTGCACAACAGATATGTCCCACCTCTCCTCCCCTCTCACACACCCTACACCCTGTCTACTTCTGCTCTGGAGGACTGAGGGAACGCCCAGGACAGATTAGGGAGCTCACGGGGGGGGGGGCAGGACAGGAGGAGAGTTCCATTGCACAAGCGTAAATTCTTGAACGAATGGAATGAGTTACTTAGCGCTTACATTGGATACAAGCCAGTATACTGAGTGATCAGTGTACAAAATTCCTTCTTATATTGCTGATTTCTGCACATTCTGTGAGGGACACTGTCCTTTTTATATGGGCGAAGGACGAAATTATCAGATTATGCATATTGACCAGGGAATATACAAAACACTATTGAGATATGCAGTCTTCAGGCTCTGTTGGAGTCAGCTATGCATATTGACTGGAGAATGACCATAATAGCTGAAAATGTTCAAAATACAGTTGAGTTATGCACATTCCTCAAGACCTGCTAGAGATTATGTATAATGTTAGGAAATACACACAATTTCCTCTTCACAGATGGATTATATGCACATACTCCATGAGGTGTGATGAATGTGCAGAATGGCTAGTGGTTATGCACATTAATTGTTCAATTCACATAGCCCCTAAAATATATACTTTTTAAAGAATTTTTGCAACAGTGGTTTACAGTCTATAAACTTAATAATACTGCCAATAAACTAAGGGAATAAACTGAAATTCAAATCAGTTAGCAGCTGTATGGGTATGCCACATTGCTGGAATGAGAAGGCTTTGCTCTAGCAGACTCCACTCTTGCCTCTCTGGCAGATCTCAAAGCACAAGGGAGGTCCTAAGGAAGAGGCATTTCTTGAGATGATGGTTTGGATCCAGACAAAGATGATTGCACATAGGTTCCATCAAGTCACATAAGTTCCATCAAGTCAATGTGAAAAGAGCAATAGTCCTGACTTAATTTAAATCCCATTGATTTTACTGCAAACTAAGTGCAACTGAGACTGCAGTCTTATACTAACTTACCTGGGAGTAGGTCTCATTGAACTCCATGGGACTTTCTTCAGAGTAGGCATGCACAAGAAGTCTGGCTCCAGCCAGTGCATTAGGTGCTGTATTTTTCTCTCATTATGTTTGCCAGTACCTGCCAATTCAGTTTTGCTGGCAGAATCCTGCCTATCTTACTTAGAAACTAGTGCACAACTTTGAAAGCATGTATGGAATTTTGAAGTTTGGAACATGCTATGGGGGGTGATATTTTTTTCCGCGAACTGTGATAATTAATACATTTATAATATCTAACTAGGAAAGATGTTTTCCAACTTGTAGGGAAATTTATAATTCCAAAACAATAATCTCAAAAAACCTTTGGAATGGATGTGCTGAATCATGTGCTCCCATGCGCCCTCTCCCTTGCAGAGCTCATACAGCTCCATGGTATACCTTGGAGCTGAGAGCGATGAAGCAAGAGCGGAGAAGGCTTGAGTGCAGATGGAGGCGGACTCCCGATGAATGTAATTATGCCTTGGTAAGTGCCTGTTCGAAACAGTATATAGTAGCGGTGAGGGTAGCAAAAAAGAGATATTTTGCTGATATTATTAAGTCATCACTCTCCCGCCCAGCGGAGCTTTTTAAAATTGTATGAGGGCTTTTACATTCTGGCCCTCGGGACATTATAGATTCATCTGTAGCCTGCTGTGATGAATTTGCCAGGCATTTTGAAGATAAGATCGCTTGCATTCGTCGGGACTTAGACTCCAATATTATAGCAGTTGGTCCTAATGAAGCATCCAGAGCATGGTCTTGTCCCCATTTATTGGATGAGTTCCAGTCGGTGCAGCTCGAGGATGTTGACAAGATCCTTGGACTGGTGCGGGCGACCACGTCTGTTCTGGATCCTTGCCCCTCTTGGCTGGTGAAAGCTAGCAGGTCCGGAACCGCCGACTGGGCCAAGGAGGTAATAAATGCCTCTTTAAGAGAGGGAGTGGTCCCTGACTGGCTAAAAGAGGCGGTGGTGAGACCACTCCTGAAGAAACCCTCCTTGGACCCAGATAACCTGAACAACTATAGACCTGTGGCGAATGTTCCGTTCCTGGGCAAGGTCCTGGAACGGGTGGTTGCCAGCCAGCTCCAGGGGCTCTTGGATGACACTGATTATCTTGATCCATTTCAATCCGGTTTTAGGCCCGGTTTTGGCACCGAAACAGCCTTGGTCGCCCTGTATGATGACCTCTGTCGGGAGAGGGACAGGGGGAGTGTGACTCTGTTGATTCTCCTTGGTCTCTCAGCTGCTTTTGATACCATCGACCATGGTATCCTTCTGGGGAGACTCATGGAGTTGGGAGTCGGGGGTACTGCTTGGCAGTGGCTCCGCTCCTACTTGATGGGTCGTCACCAGAAGGTAGTGCTTGGGGAACACTGCTCGACATCCTGGACTCTCCGTTGTGGAGTCCCGCAGGGATCGGTACTGTCCCCCATGCTTTTCAACATCTACATGCAGCCGCTGGGTACGGTCATCAGGAGTTTTGGGGTGCGTTGTCATCAGTATGCTGATGACACGCAGCTCTATTTCTCCTTTTCATCCTCTTCAGGTGAGGCTGTTAATGTTCTAAACCGTTGCCTGACCGCGATAATGGACTGGATGGGGGCTAATAAACTGAAGCTCAATCCAGACAAGACCGAGACGCTGCTGGTGAGTGCCTTCACTGCCCAGATGGAGGATGTTCATCCTGTTCTTGATGGGGTTACACTCCCCTTGAAGGAACAGGTTCGTAGCTTGGGAGTTCTTTTCGATCCTTCCTTGTCTCTCGAGGCCCAGGCGGCCTCGGTGGCACGGAACGCTTTCTACCATCTTCGATTGGTAGCCCAGCTACGTCCCTATCTGGACAGTGATGACCTCGCCTCAGTTGTTCACTCTCTGGTAACTTCTAGGTTGGACTATTGCAATGCGCTCTACGTTGGGCTGCCCTTGAAGATAGTTCGGAAACTACAGTTAGTCCAGAATGCAGCGGCCAGACTATTGATGCGGACCAGACAGTCCGCTCATATAACACCTGTTCTGGCCCGTCTGCACTGGCTTCCTATTTGTTTCCGGGCTAAATTCAAAGTGCTGGTTTTGACCTATAAAGCCCTACACGGCATGGGACCGCAATACCTGGTGGAACGCCTCTCCCAATATGAAACTACCCGTACACTGCGCTCAACATCTAAGGCCCTCCTCCGAGTGCCATCACATCGAGAAGCTCGGAGGGCGGTGACTAGATCCAGGGCCTTTTCGGTGGTGGCCCCCGAATTGTGGAATAGTCTCCCCAATGAGGTACGCCTGGCGCCAATGCTGCTATATTTTCGGTGCCAGGTGAAAACCTTTTTATACTCCCAGGCATTTTAAAAATTTTAAATATTCCATTTAAAAAAATTGTTTTATAGTGTATTTTAAAACAGTATTTCATTACTGGTATATTCTGATGTTTGGTTTTTGTTCTTTGTTTGTTTTGCTTTTTGATTTTCTTATATTTGTTCTATTCATATATTTTCTTGTTTATCCTCTATGTACACCGCCCAGAGAGCCTTTTTGGCTTAGGGCGGTATATAAATTAAATAAAATAAATAAATAAATAAATACACTTCCCAGGATTCTTTGAGAGAAGCCATGACTGTCCAAAGTGAAATAAAGGCCTGGTGTGGATGTGGCCAGGGACAGCTTTGGTTTAAATTTGGTAGGAGGCTACATATGTCTGCCGTAGAATAAAAAGGTGGGGGAAAGGCTGAAAAAGAATGATTCTGTTTACAATGTTTTCCTTTTGGAAAGGAAAGGGGCTTCCCTTCTGCCCAGTGCCCACCCACCCAATCTCCTCCCCTCCCACTCCCTGCCCCTTCCCTGGGTCAGTGTTGGACTACGACCTGGGAGACCGGGGTTTGAATCCCCACAAATCCATGAAGCACACTGGGTGACCTTGGGCCAGTCACTGCCTCTCAGCCTCAGAGGAAGGCAATGGTGAAATCACCTCTGAATACCATTTACCATGAAAACCCTATTCAAAGGGTCACCATAGGTGGGGATTGACTTGAAGGCAGTCCATTTCCATTTTCAAACATGACTGCATAGAAATAAATCCAACTGAACTCAAAAAATATGCAAATGATCAAACCCACCCTCCCTTCTCCTCCCTCCTATCCCCTCCCCATCCCCTTCCAATCCCCTCTTTCCCCTTCCCCCTCCTCCCCTCCCCCTCCCCTTCCTCCTCCCCATGGTCAGTTTTACCTATCTTAAACATGATTGCACGGAAGTAAATACCATTGAACTCTATAAGCATGCAAATGATCAAACCTGCCCTCCCCTCCCCCTTCCTTTGTCTCCCTTCAATACGCTCCTTCCCACTCCCACTCCTCCTCCCCCATGGTCAGTTTTTCCTATCCTAACCAAGATTGCATAGGAGTAAATCCCATTGAAAATAAGCATGAAAATGATCAGACCTGCTTTCCCCCTCTCCTCTCCTCTCCCTTCCTCCTCCCCTGCCCACTCCAGCCCTCCTTCCCTCCCCCCCCAGTCAGTTTTACCTATCCTAAGCATGATTGCACGGGAGTAAATCGCACTGAACTTAATAAACATCCAAATGATCAAACCTGTCCTTCTCCTCCCCTCCCCATCCTGCCTGCTCCCCTCCCATTCTTCCCCTCTGCATTTCCTCCCCTCCCTCCTCCTCCTCCTCCCCTCCCCATCCTCTGTGGTCAGTTTCACCTATCCTAAGCATGATTGCAGGGGAATAAATCCCATTGAACTCAATAAGCATGCAAATGATCCATCCATTCTCAGCAAACTTGCACAGGATCCCATTTCTTACCTCCCGGATTAAAAAGCAGGGAAATTCACTAATAGGCATAAAACCTTGAGGTTTAAGAACGTACCTATAGCCCACAGCTATTCTATCAAACTTTAAAAAGCAGGGAAATTGGGTAGCTATAGTGAATGCACCAGGGGAGCAGGAGACCTGAACTCCTCTCTGAGATATTGTACTGCCCTACAAATTGGTCAAAATGCAAACACCATTTCAGCTGGTCTTTCACAGTCCAATCCACTTCCTGTGTAGCTTGGAAGAATTTGGATTTTTGCCTATTAGTGAATAAAGACTTATATGGCCCAGAATCCCAATATCTCATGGCTTGCCTCTTCCCACATGAACCAACCTAGACTCTGTGTTCTTCATCTGAGGCTCTTCTCATTGTGTCCCCTTCAAGGGAGGTGTGGAGAGTGGCAACACAACAATGGTTCTTTTCAGTGGTGGCCCCTTCATTTATGGAATACTCTCCCCAGGAAGACATGCCTGGCACCATCATTATCTGTTTTTAGGTGTCAGGCAAAAACATTCTTATATTTTGTATTTGGAACTTAATTTTCTGCTTATTTTTTGGTGAGGTGGAGTTGTGCTGGGTCTGTTCTTTTATATATATTATTTAGGTATATAGGTTATTTTTGTCTTTGTTTTTACACTTGTTTTTAATGTTTGTTTTTATAAGTTGCTTTGAGTTTAGAGCTGGAAAAGGTTCAGAGGGAAACGGTAACCAGAATGATCAAGGGGTTGGAGCAACTCCCCTATGATGAAAGGTTGCAGCATTTGGGGCTTTTTAGTTCAGAGAAAAGGCAAGTAAGAGTTGACACAATAGAAATGTATAAAATTATGCATGGCATAGAGAAAGTGGACAGTCAAAAGTTTTTCTCCCTCTCTCATAACACCAGAACTCGTGGGCATCCAATGAAGCTGAATGTTGGAAAATTCAGGACATACAAAAGAAAGTACTTCTTCAAACAGCCAATCGGTAATCTATGGAATTCACTCTCACAAGAGGCAGTGATGGCCACCAATTTGGATGGCTTTAAAAGAGGATTAGACAGGTTCATGGATACTAAGTCTATCAGTGACTATTTGCCATGGTGGCTATGCTCTGCCTCCATGGTCAGAGGCAGTATGCTTCCGAATATCAACTGCTGGAAACCACAGGAGGGGAGCGTGATCTTGTGCTTAGTTCCTGCTTGCAGGCTTCCCATGGACACCTGGATGGCCACTGTGAGACCAGGATGCTGGACTAGATGGACCATTAGCCTGATCCAGCAGGCTCTTCTGATGTTCTCTTTTCAGAAAACATGACTAAAGTATTATTATTATTATTATTATTATTATTATTGGAAATAAATTCATTGCAAGTTTTTTAGCATTTCTTTTCCATTTCTTCCCAACTTAGATATTCCAAATCATATGTGGAAACAAACTGAGGGCAGCTTTGAGAGTAATGTAGAATGCCCCCAACTCGGTCCTGGCAAATGTATTGGCAGAGAGAGAATGAGTTGGTGCCATTCCTGCCTACATGACATGGGTGTCATTTATGATAGGCAATGCAGGGCTCAGATGAAAAAGCCTGGGCAATTTTTTGCTGTTCTAACCAATTAATGCATTAAAGGCTGCTGACACTTTAAGGATTACAACATCCTCAAGTAAAGCAAAACCATCTGCTTTCTTATTTCACAAGATGGTGTTTTCTGACCTCTGTGGGGGCTAAATTTACATAAACAAATACAATTTAATACTCCAAAGATGTGCTTCCCTTTCCTGAGCTTAATCCCATCTATACCAAAGCTGTTCCTGTTCTGGAGTGCAGGGTGCATAAATTTGTTTTGAGCTTGGGTGCAAGGGTTTTTGTTGTTTTGCTGTTTTTCCTCTTCAAAGTTTCAACAGAGCCAAGATAAATTCTCCTCTGCCTGATCTCTGAAGTGCACTACTGCAATCTGGAGTGCAATGGCATCTGTAGCCTACTTGAAGTATGTGTAGAGAGGTCTAGATGGCTTGCAAGTGTACCTAGGTAGCCAATGCAATGCCCTCCCGAAGCTATTGGACTACACCTCCCACTGTTCCTTTACCTGCATGGTGGTTTTTATGCCCTTCCTGCAGCTTATACAGTTTCAAACACTTGTTTGCGTTTGCAAACATTGCAAACTCTGCAAGGCAAAAACAGTACGGAAGCATGGTGGCCATCCTAATTCACAGTCCTCTGTTTTAAAGAGCTGTCAGAGGACAGTCCTTTAATTGAAGGTGTCCTCTTTTTGAGAGCTGGCCAGTCAACTTCTGGTTTAAAAAGAACCATAAAAAGGAAGAGCAGGAGCCTTGAAGCTGCACATCAACAGTTAGCACCGCCAGGTCTGCAAACTGAGGAGGTACATAAGTCACATGATGTTTTCCTTAGTATGGTAAGATGCATTGTATTTCTATTTCAATTATAGTAATTATTTCTAAATCTGCATCTATACATATAAGTTACCATAGGCAAATTGTATCCTCTTTCGTCTTTTTATGTGATTCAGATTCTCTTTTTCGGCAATGCATAACTAGCCACCCTACATAGTGAAGAGTAAAAGCACCCTCTCTTCCCTTCCAGTTCTTTGCTCCAAACTGCACTCCCTCAAAGCAGCTTTTCCTGATAAAAGGAACCACTGGAAGTTGGTTCCCTTGCATTGCACACAACATGTAGTTAGTCTCTAACTAAAGCTGGTATGAGATTAGATCTTAAATTATAAGACGATGGAGTCAGAGCAGAGCTCTTTATTTACCCAGCAATGCCATATGTTTGTGTATAATTCATGGCTATTTATTATTTCATGTCACTCAAGATGTTTTAAGTACCTTTCTTCATTTTTTAAACATTGTTTATCACAGAGTTAATGACTGGCTTTCCGTATCATAATAGTATCTTATGACTGCAATTCATTCTGCTGACATTAATTACTAAAATGCTGGATCGACTTTTCCCCCTGCTTTAGGCAGTTAAGATTCATCTTGCTCATGTTTATATTGAGTGCTATTTCTGCTGCATTCAGCTTTGCAGATGGTTCCCATGCTAGTCTTGGGACATATAACAACTTCTACTATGTGGTTCATCCTTCATTTACATGCCATAGAAGCCAAGGACATCTCCGGAAGCTGGGTGACAGTTGCATGGTGTGCAAACACAAGTGTCTGGACAAACCACATGGGCAGAAAATGTTACACATACTGGACTTGCATGGAGCAACTGTAGAAGCAGCCACCATGTTGCTAAGGATACATGTCAAAGGATGCATTTTGTGGAAGTATCAGTATTAGCATGCACTGGAAATCCAAGGCTTTTGTGTAAATTACAACTTTGCAAATTGCAGCTCCTAATTCTGATGTGCTGAAAATAAGCCGTCTGGGCCACACTTTTGTTGACAAATTCTAAATGAATCATATGTTTACCCAGCAGTTTGCAATTCCATGCCAAAAGGTGGTGTCCAGAATTTGTTTGTGTTCTGTCATTTTCTCATTCTACTGGGAGCAGTGTGCCTTGTTAGCTACTATCAGAGCTCCATTCTGACATGAAGAAAAATCACAGAGATGCCAAATTGCACTGTATTGACAACTGTGCAAGCACCACAGACTCACCAAATAAATGCTTAGTTGCACAAATGTACATATACACCTATACAAAACACACAAATGAGGTAGAAATAGTGATTATTTTGGTGATGTGTCATGACATGGATAAAAATAGCAGGCAGGGGGACTAGGGAGTTCAAAACAGTAGTGGCAGATGTGGTGGGCAGAGCTGCTTCCTGAAATTGATGGGGCAAGGGTGGTGTTAATGTTGGGACTGGGCAGATACACTGATACAGTAAATCTGGCATCTCTGCCAGTGAGCCCACACAACCTTGACCTCACCATCTCCCTGCCCACCCCAGTCTCATCCAGGTAAGGTGCAGTGAAACTGGTGTCAAGAGTGTGATGTGCATGTGCACCTTAGGTTTTGTGGAAGATTATTTCAGTAACAGAGTGCATGCTTTTCATGCAAAAGGTTCAAGTTTCAGTGCATGCAAAAGGTTCAAGGACTGGGCTAGGCTTGGTGAGCTGCTGCTAGTCTATGTAGACGCAGATAGCCAACATGGTGCCCTTCTGATGTCACTAGACTCCAACTCGCATCAACCCCAGCCAGCATTGCCAGTGGTCAGGGATTATGGGAGATGTCCAACAATATCCAATGGGCACCAGGCTGGCTACCCCTGGTGTAAATGCTGAGGGAGAGGGACCAATGGTCTCACTTGGTCCAACACATTCTAATATTTGCCAGCTTTCAAAGCAGCACCACCAAAGCATGAATACATTTTTCTGAGGCTGAACTGTACATTCAGCAAAATAGTAAATCCTTTTGGAGAAACAGACACAAGAATGTAAATCAAGAAAGGGTATCTTAGATTCCTAATTTGGCTGATAGTCACAGTGGCATTTGTTAGATTGTCTAACCCCTTATATACCCAGTTGATCACTGCGTTCTACTGTGTCTCCTGTGGGGACTCCTACAGATACCATCGGATCTAGAGGTCTGTTCTGCACAATACAGAATGTGCATCTACAGTGCTGTGGCACCTACCCTTTGGAGTTCCCTCCCCTTAAATATTAGACAGGTGCCATCTCTTTTGTCTTTTTGGCACTTATTGAACACCTTCCTCTTCCAACAAGTAGAGACCTTTTTAAATTGAGACCTTATCCCAGTCTGCATCTGTGTTGGAATTGTTTTTAGTTTTTTTAAAAGATGTTTTAAAGATTTATTTTTAAAGATGTTATCATGTTTCAAATATGTTTTTAGTGTTTTTGGGCTCCTTCTGGGAGGAGGAGTTGGGTATTATTATTGTTATTATTATTATTGATGCTGCTGCTGCTAATATATTACAAATTAGATCAGGGATTCCTAAACTGTGGTCTGTTGATCACCAATGGTCCATGAGCTTCATTCAGGTGGTTTGCAGCATATCTGCATTACATTTTCATCTTGATTTTTAATTATGTTTTTATTGCTTCTTTTATTTCTTAAATTGTGTTTTACTATAATACAATTTGAATTCTGTGGCATGCAAACTATAATACTATAAAATACAATATAAGAAATAAAAATAATAAAAACAATTAAAAACCATACAGCATACAAAAGAGCACATTACAATGGCTATAACAGGCAGTGAAAATTATTAAGAGGTCTGCCAAGACTATCAGCAATTTTCAAGTGATCTTTTGGGGGGAAAGAGTTTGGGAACCACTGAATTAGATGACTTGTTTAAATAAGTCTAACCTTGAGGGTAAAGAAGCTCAGACTCTGTACACAGCTTTGCTCAATGCAATAATGGCTTAACATTCTATACAAAGGCGTGTGCTTGATGCTCAAGTACCACCTCATCCACAAATTGCTTGGATGTGCTTCTGTGACCTTCTAATTTATGTTATTCATGTATATTTTAAAGAACTTCTCCTGAATAATATATATGTTTGTGTAATTAGGAGTGTTCACAAGTTACACTGAACACAGGTACTAGCTGTGTATACACATGTGTAAGTGTTTATGTGAAAGTGTGCATGCTTTTAGATTTGAACAGCTCAGCTATTGTGTACCTGTGCTACACGGATTGTACGCTTATTGAATGTAATCTGCGAACACCCCTAATGTAAGTTGACTCCCAAATGTGCAGCAACTGTACACACATGCATGAAGGGACAGGGAATGTGAACACTCTGAGAGTATCAAATTGACATTGCCTAGTCAAGTCAGTATAGATAACTGACAGCTGAAGGTAGATAACCCAAATTTATCCCACACATTTAAGCTGCCTGGTCAATGTGTGTAGCCTTCACATACTGTACATCTCATACCTTTGTCCAGGCAAACGTTATAGTCCCCCAGGGCAGAATATATTCTCTAACTGGAAATGTACACAGAATAAAGCCCCATCTGCAGTATACATTTCAAGCAGTATCATCCCACTTTAAACAGTTATTTATTTATTGAATTTCTATCCCACCCTTCCTTCTTAAGGAGCCCAGGGCAGCACCCAAAATAGTGTCCCCCAAAGAATCCTAGGAACTGTAGTTTATTGAGAATGCTGAGAGCTGTTAGGAGATTGAGAACTGTTAGAAGCTTGGATCCCTGTTCCTTCACAGAGCTACAATTCCCTGAGTGGTTTACAAACCAATCCCTTTTCCCAGGGAACTCTGGGGAACTCCAGCATGGAGGTACTCTTTTTTTCTCACTGACCCACATAGGGCCCTTTTTTTCACACTGACCAAACGTGCAGCCAGGTGTCCCCCAGGGTGGGAGAGGGGGTACTCCCCTGACCCTGTAGCCTCCCTCCCACATGCTTTCAGTGTATGAAGGCTCTTCTGAACCCCCCTAAAGTCAGTTGCTATTGTAATAGAAACAGAGCTTGGAAGATTACTTTTAAAAAGTAATAAATTATAGTTACAGTTACATGGCCCCAAAAAGTAGTAATTACTGTTACAATTACCATTGCTCTGAAAGTAACTGATTACTTTACTTTTCCTCCAAAGTAATCACTACAATTATATTTCAGTTACTTTAAAAAAAACTGCCTACAAGGTGCTGGCCTTGGCTGCTGCACATCTAAGTAGCCTAAAACAACATTAAAAATAAACACACACATACAGAGGTAGTAGAATAATTATTTTTATTCATAAGATAGCCATGGTGGTCTCTCTGCTGGTAAGGGTGGTGGGGAGGGAGGCAGAGGCCACTACTCAGATCTTAGCACATCAAACCAAGTGCAACCCCTCCCACTCAGCCAGCCAGCATAATCTCTCTCACTTAACCACCTCCCAGACCCTGCCCTGCCACCAATTAAGGGACACTCACTCAAGCAAACATTTTCCCCTGAGATGCAAAAAAGTTAAAATACTGCAAATGCAGCACAGTAGCCAGAGAAGGTGGTGGAGGCCACTTTGTGTGCCAAGTGAAAGCACAGTATTTTCTCTCTCTCTCTTTCTCTTTCTCTCTCTCTCTCTCTCTCTCTCTCACTCACTCACTCACTCACTCACACCCTCGTCATCTTTCACCTCCACAGTTCTTTATCTCCATTCTGCTGCTGCCTCCTTCTCCTCATTTATCCATGTTCTTGACCTCCAGATCCTTTTCCCCTCCACTCCATTCTTCACCACCACTAACTGTTTTTTTTAAAAATTGTTTTTTCCACTCCACCCCGGCTCACTCTCTGCCTCCTCCCTCATCGCCTCCTACCCACCCACAGAACATGAGGAAAGAGAGGCACTGCACAGAAGCCCAGTTTGAGGCACATGATTTTCATCCACAAATCAGAGGAGCAGAAGACTTCCCCTTCTCCCCCCCCAAGTAATGCCCAAAAGTAATTCTGGAAATGTTACAATTACTCCACAAAAGTAGTAAAATTACTCCTAGTTCTATTGCAATCAAAATGTAAAGGAATTACTCACTCGTTACTCAAAAAAGTAATGAATTACAAGTAATTCGTTACTTGTAACTAGTTACTTCCAAGCTCTGAATAGAAAGACTGCTTTCTTAAAGGCTGCAAAATTTAGGTGTGCATCAAAAGCAGGATGGGTGAAATGGTTTTACTAAACTGCCTGGCCCATGATTCTGTTACGGTGGGCATGCTTGTTCTGAAATGTGCACTTCCGAATGCTGCCTGGCTTGCTTCGGAAAATTGGCTTTTATTTCTTAGTTCTTTCAGCATCTTCATAGCCTGACTTGACATTTCATATCCTGTAAACAAGGTGTGACAGTTGATTCCACCAAAGAAAACATTGTCCTCCGTCTGCGAGAGCTTTAGATAATTAGCAACAAGGTCACTGGCTGTCATGTGATCTTTCTGCGTCTAGCTGTTAAGAACAGTAGATGCTGCAGTTTGTGATGGATCAGGTTCTTAAGCAGATAAGAACTGACTTAGCAATGAAAACTGAGGAGAAATAGGAGGCTGAGGCCTTTGGCTGAAGAGAGCCCCGGCAATATGCTCTTTCCTCTACTTGTAAATCCTTTCTCAGTAGAGGGAAGGGGACTGAAGATATATGAATGTAAAAAGAAACAAAAGATGGCATGTCTATAAAAATAGGTCAATGTTGTAATAATATTGCATACATACTCTTTCTTCTGTTCTTTTTTTTTTTTTTTGGCTCTTAGCTGTATAATCCTAAACTACTGGTTCTCGCGGTGTCGTCCAAGGACTTTTTTTAACAACCCCCCCCTCCCGGGAGCCCTTCTGAGAAAAAAGTTGGCAGTTTTGGGGAGGAACTGAAGAGTTGGGAAGATCTTTTGTTCACAGACAGGGCCATGGAATGAAAGCATTATTTATTTACTTACTTACTTACTTATTTATTTAATTTGTATCCCGCCCTTCCTCCCAGCAGGAGCCCAGGGCAGCCAACAAAGCACCAAAAAACTTTAAAACTTCATAAAAACAGATCTTAAAATACATTAATACAAAACAGCATTAAAAACAATTTAAAAAACAACCTTAAAAAAGGGTTAAAAACATTATTAAAAAACATATTAAACAATTCTGACACAGATGCAGACTGGGATAGGTCTCAACTTAAAAGGCTTGTTGAAAGAGGAAAGTCTTCTGATAAGATGATATCTGCAGGAGGCCCTCACCAGCAGAGTGCAGTGATCGACTGGGCATATAAGGTGTGAGACGGTCTTTCGGGTATCCTGGTCCAGAGCTGTATAAGGCTTTGTACGCCAAAACTAGAACCTTGAACTTGGCCCGGTAGCAAATGGGCGGCCAGTGCAATTCTTTCAGCAGCAGGGTGACAGCACCAGGGGTGACATATCCTGCTCCAGTGAGCAGCCCCAGGCTACGGACCTGCTCTTTCAGAGGGAGTACAACCCCATCCAAAGCAGGCAACTGACCAATTATCTGAACTCGGGAACCACCAACCCACAGCACCTCCGTCTTGCTAGGATTCAGACTCAGTTTATTGGCCCTCATCCAGCCCACCACTGAGTCCAGGAGCAGTCCAGGGCTTGCACGGCCTCTCCCAATTTAGATGTTACAGAGAAATAGAGCTGAGTATCATCAGCATACTTCTGACACTTTGCCCCAAAGCTCCTGATGACTGCTCCCAAGGGCTTCATATAGATGCATGGGGGACAAGATGGTACCCTGCAGCACCCCACAGCACAGCTGCCAGGGGGCCAAAAGACCCAGAAGGATACCATGGTCAATGGTATCAAAAGCCACTGAGAGATTAAGTAAGAACAACAGGGATGCATTCCCCCTGTCCTTCTCCCGGTAAAGGTAATCCATCAGGGTGACCAAGGCCGATTCAGTCCCATAACCAGGCCTGAACCCAGACTGGGATGGGTCAAGATAATCTGTTTCATCCAAGAGTACTTGCAGCTGCTGCGCCACAACCCTCTCAATCACCTTCCCTAAAAAGGGGGTATTTGCAACCGGTCGGTAGTTGTCACAAACCAATGGGTCCAGGGTGGGCTTTTTCAGGAGTGGTTGAATCACCACCTCCTTCAAGGTGGCTGGAACCACTCCCTCTTGCAATGATGCATTGACCACACCCTGGATCCACTCGGTCAGACCCCCTCGGCAAGCTTTAATAAGCCAAGAAGGGCAAGGATCGAGAGGACATGTTGCTGGCCACATCATCGCAAGCACCTTGTCCACATCATCAGGCCGCATCAACTGAAACTGTTCCCAAGAAGTTGCAGCAGATGTTGCACTGGACACCTCATTGGAGACTGCAGTAGATGTGGATGGGGCATCAAGACTGCTACGGAGGCGAGCAACTTTACCCCCAAAGTGTTGACCATTGAACCGCACTGTCACTGAGTCTGTTTTCCATCAAGTCTGAAAAACTGTAACTAGGGGGAGTTATGTCTTTGCCCAGTCTGGGAACGGACTGCCAAGGCCGTTGCTATGGTAACCATCGCGATAGATTGGGAAAAGTTCTAGCAGCTATCTGTGTTAAGCTGTGTCTTCTGTGTATTGCCTCTGAACTGAGAGGTTGTCTTCTGTGTTTACCTTTGGAGAGAGAGGTACCAGAAGGGGGGTGACTGAAGAAACTCTACATGTATTTACTCTTAAGCCTTTGGCCGTAATGTCTCAATAAAGACTCTTAACATGATCTAATGCTCTGAAGAAGTTTCTTGCTCAACTTAACTCCAACGTAATGTATGCTGTTTCACGCAACAACGCACACACGTCAACAGGGTTATGGGCCCAGATCCACAGCGCATTACACGGGAGTAAGTTGCTGGTCTGAATGGCAGACGGAGTTCCAGAGGGCAGCTTGATTGATTGTACCAGGCAGAGGTGAGCAACATGGCTGTAAACCTGTCTGGGGGAGGCTTGCCAATGGAAAGATTGACGGAAAAGAATTATGGCAGCTGGAAGCCGAGGATGCGGGCTTTGCTGATAACAGAGGATTTATGGGACATTATAGATGGACCACCCCCGGCAGTATTGACTGTGGCCTGGAAGCGCAAAGATCAGAGGGCGCAGGCGTTTATAATCTTGGCTCTATCGGATTCTCAACTGATGTGTGTGAGAGATGAGCTGTCGGCTAAACAGATGTGGGATGCGTTGCAGGATTTGTCCCAGGAATGGCAGCGGAGGCAGAAGGCGCAGAGAGCCGAGCTGATGGAAGCTGTCAGAAGCAAGGAGGAGAAAAGTGCCGAACCGGAGGAGGCAGCCGAAAGCAGACAGGAAAACAAGCAACAGCATCAAAGGCTGAAGTCTTGTTATGCCTGTGGGGCTCGTGGGCATCTCCGAAAAGACTGTGCAGTCAAGCAAAACTCCAGGGACGGAGGCTTGAAGCAGGGAAGTGTGAACTTTGTTTGTAAACAGAAGTCTCAAGATTTAGGACCTGTTAACTGGATTGTTGACAGCGGGGCGAGCCATATATTAATTAAAGACAGAAGTTTGTTTTATGCTTCAGAAGAAGTGCAGGATTTTGTGCAACTTGCGGATGGATCACAGAAAAGGGTGGAAGCCCGAGGACTGGTGAGATTTAATAAACTTGGGATAATGTCAGAATGTTTGTTTGTTCCAGAATTGGCTCATAATATTTTATCAGTTCAAAAACTGGTGAATTCTGGGTATTGTGTAACATTTGATAGAGGAAAATGTTTTGTGCAGAGAAGAGGCAAAGTTGTCTGTCAGGGTTTTATGACACAAGGGCTGTTTAGAATGTCCATGGGTGTGAAGTGTGCTGATGCCTTGAGTTTAATGGGGCGGCAAGAGAATGACGGTCAGAGCTGTAAGAAGACAGCTGTTAAAAGCACACAGCCACAGTATTCAAGTAATGCAGTCAGGCTGATGCCTGAAAGAGTGCATCGCAGCCGAGTTTACAAGCCACAGGGTAAGAGACGTGGCAAACGTGCACCTAGAGCACAAGAGAATGCATATTTCAGAGTTTGGTGTCCAGAAACACAAGCGCAAACATTTAAACCAGATCTTGACATAAATCTGAAAGGCACGAAGACAAAGAGTCTGGTTTTGTCAGGAGCAAAGACAGGAGGTCTTGAATGTTTTGTGGATGCAGATCATGCAGGGGAACTGAACAGTCGTAAGTCAACCTCTGGCATAGTTGTGATGTGGCACGGGTCATGCATTGACTGGAGCAGCAAGAAACAAAACATGGTGGCTGACATAATGACCAAGCCTTTGTGTGAGGAGAAATTTAGCAAACTGGTGACAAGGCTTGGAATGAGCCAAAGTTTGATTGAATAAAGTTCTAGCTAAATGTACAGAGATGTTTTGAACTGTACTGAAATGTAAGCTGTATTGCAAGATGTATTGGAGAAATGTATTGTTGTTATTGTTGTAATGAGTTACAGACATGATGGGAAAAAGGGGGGGATTGTTGACCATTGAACCGCACTGTCACTGAGTCTGTTTTCCATCAAGTCTGAAAAACTGTAACTAGGGGGAGTTATGTCTTTGCCCAGTCTGGGAACGGACTGCCAAGGCCGTTGCTATGGTAACCATCGCGATAGACTGGGAAAAGTTCTAGCAGCTATCTGTGTTAAGCTGTGTCTTCTGTGTATTGCCTCTGAACTGAGAGGTTGTCTTCTGTGTTTACCTTTGGAGAGAGAGGTACCAGAAGGGGGGTGACTGACAAAACTCTACATGTATTTACTCTTAAGCCTTTGGCCGTAATGTCTTAATAAAGACTCTTAACATGATCTAATGCTCTGAAGAAGTTTCTTGCTCAACTTAACTCCAACGTAATGTATGCTGTTTCACGCAACAACGCACACACGTCAACACAAAGTGCCTTGCAAACAATTCACAGTGGGCCTCCGTAGGGTCTCCTAGAGTTGATGTCAACAGACCCCTGACAATACAGAAAAGCTCCACCAGACAGCTACTTGAGGATGTGATGGAGGCAGAAAAGTGGGCCTTCTTCGCCGTCCTCACCGCCACACAGTAGGCACGGTTATGATGTTTTACTCATGCCCGATCAGCCCCACAGCACGTCTTTCACCACTTGCACTCTAGCCATCGTCTAGCCTGTTTCATTGCCCTTAGCTCACTGGCGTACCAAGGTGCAAGCCGGGCTCCACAGTGCCGGAGAGGGTGCTCAGGGGCAACTGTGTCGAGAACCCGATGCACCTCGCTGTTCCACAGTGTGACAAGGTGAGAGTGGTCTTATTATGTACCGATCTGGCGTTAAAGGACAACACACACAGACCAGGGAGCACAGCATTATCTTTTGAATCCCAGCACAGTCAAGCATGCTGTTGAGTGAAATTTATTATTGTTGTTGTTGTTGTTGTTGTTATAGTTTTAGCCAAAAGGCCTCCAGGCGGCTTGCAAAAAATAACCACAAATATAGAAATACATATCAATAAGAACAATCCAATTTACAAAAATTAAATAACAAGGTAATAACATTATTAAAAAGTAACAATTACAACTTCCAATAAAAATACAATAACAAATCACACTTTCCTAATGTACTGTGTATACTGCCTTCAAGTAGATTCTGACTTATGGCAACCCCTATAGGGTTTTCATGAGGCTGAGAGGCAGTGACTGGCCCATAGTCACCCAGTGAGCTTCATGGCTATGTGAGGATTCGAACCCTGGTCTCCCAGGTCATAGTCCAACACCCTAACCACTACACCACACTGGCTCTCACTTTCCTAATAAATTCCTAACGATTATACAATTATGAATGAGAAGGAAACAGTTCAAATACTTCTAAACTTGAATATAAACAATTTTAGGTTGCAAATCACAGAACTATAGTTCCTAGCACAACTAACAATTTCTCAGATTCTTTGCGAAGGGAAATGTGCTTTAAATATATTGTGAGTACACATCCTTACTAGGGAGTAAGCCCTACTGAACACCGTAAACATGGTTAGGATTGTATAAAGGATGTTTCATGAATAGGATTTCAGTGATTTCTGATGTGCTCTGGCCTCATCCGTAGACTAGCTTCAAGATCGGACCATAATTAACCTTGAAATTTTGCAATAATATTACAATATATTTCATAACTTTAAAATGTACCAAAATCCTAAACGTAAGTGCTTTGGGATAAAATATGTCTAGAAATGCATTTGTATGTATATAGAAGTATTTTGTTATAATGTTATAATAATTATAAGGCCTACACCTAGCAGGCGCCCAACAGTCACTCCCAGAGCCCCCTTCTCCTTATGGGTAGAGCATCTACCTTGGATGCAAAAGATGCCAGGTTCAGTTCCTGTTGATTCCAGGTAGGGCCTGGAAAAGCTCCTGCCTGAACCCTAGAGAGCCGTTGCCTGTCAAGAGAACACAATGCTGAGCTCAGCTGACTAGTGGTTTGACTCAATATAAGGCGGCTTCCTATGTTCATTACTGCCAGTTCACCTGCCCTCCCAAAGTACACAAGCAGTGTTAAGAGCAAAGAGAAGGCAAGCAGCAGCCTTGAGGTCAGAGGCGGTGCCCTACAGCTCCCATACAATCATTGGCCATGCTGGCTGGAGCTGATGGGGGAGTCCAACAATGTCTGGAGGGACCCACGTTGGCTACCTGCATTTTAGGTGGATTAAGCCCAGAGGGAGATGGCAAATCAATGAGCAGTGGTGACAATGGGGGGGGGGGTCAACAACTTGTCAAAAACCTACCGCACCCAAAGAAATCTGGAGCCAAACTGCTCTGTACTAGCAATGAGAAGATGGCAGAGTGACATTTGAGAGTGTTTCATTTCTGAGGTGTAAGTTGGAGGTGCACGGTTACAATGGGTCAGCAGTACAGTGCCCACTCCCAGGATCCAGAGAGTACCTTGTTCTGTTCGGGCCCCAGAGGCATAGTGGGGGGAATTAAAATGGCAGGCACCAGCAGCAGCACTTCCCAGCTAGAATGGCATGCTTCAAGACCAGAAGAGGAGAGGGGAGAGGGGGAAAGTGGAGCCACCACCTCTTCCAGCTTCCCCTTTTCCTTTGCCGCCTGGGAGGAGGGCCCCTGGGTCTGGCTTTACCACCCAGAAGCAGGGCTTCATTGTTGCTGAGGGCCCTGTCTGTCAGGGATGCTATAGTTGCATCCTACATTGTAAATCCTGTACTGAGTAGTGGGTTGGACTAGATCAGCCTTTCCCAACTAGTGGGCCACCAGATGTTGTTGGACCACAATTCCCATCTTTCCTGACCATTGGCAATGCTGGCTGAGGCTGATGGGAGTTGTGGTCCAACAACATCTGGTGGCCCACTAGTTGGGAAAGGCTGGAGTAGATGATCTCCAGTGTGGCCTTCTGTCTCTAAATTTTTATGATCCTGTGAGTCTGTTGAACTATGAGAGTCCCTGTTGTTACTTATGTACAACCAACTTACCTACTTCACAGGGCTGATGTTTTCTTAAACTTTACCAAATTGCACAAGATTGTTCCCAATAAAGAAAACCTATCAACAATACTGAAGAATCACTACAACCCTCCTTACCCTTGGAGTTTGCCAAGGGATGCCTTTCTCTATATAGTATCTAAGCAGGGATGAGGTTTACTGATGTTAAGAGCAGAGCCTTCTTGGAAATGTTTAGTTTCCTTCCAAGGGACAATGTCCATGTTAATTTGATTCTTCAGATTCCATTGTGTTAATTAAAGACCCACTTCCCAAGAGGAAAGTCAAGGTCTTTTTCAACAAGCTTATAGGTAGCACATACTATGACCAATTGTATTTGATGGATATGATTTTGTCTTGTAGTTTAAGAACCATCTTCATCTACATTTTGTTACATTTTTATTAATTCATTAACAGCCATCTTGGGTCCCCAGTTGGGAAATAAAAGCATGATGGAAAATGTCTAAATAAATAAGTAGCCAGGGTTACTGCAGGTCATTGATTTGACCTTACTCAACCCACACTTTGCAAAGAATTTCTAGTCTTTTGGTGGCCTGCATACTGAATTTAATTATGAGAAAGATTGACTTAGGGCAGGTGAAATTAAATACAGGCGGCTCAGCAGCATTAATGCTTGCCTTTGTTCTTTCCTCATTGAAGTTACCAGTTGTGCCTGCAAGACGTTTTATTGCCGAAGGGATCTAGTTCTGCATGATTCACAGTTTGCAGTCATAAAAACCAAGCTGACTTCAGAGTATTATTCTTTGTAGAACAATTTTGCTATAGGTGTCTCTGAAAAAGGGGAGAGTCAAAGTTGCCATTAAAGTTCTTGTATTTCAAACTGATGGAGGACAATGAAATCTCAACTCATGTTTGCACAGGAACCAAAGTGACTAAAAATGGCTGAAGACAAAGTCATCCAGACTTTATCAGACCAAAGTATTTATGCGAGTTAAAGTGATGATCAGGGAGCTGTACATTCTGGGGATAAAAAGATGAATGAATATATAAAGCCAACCCAGTAGAAGAGCAGAAGTTAACAGCTCCTACCGAGGATACAGCTGACTTCC
The DNA here is from genome assembly GCF_030035675.1 of Rhineura floridana. Lineage (NCBI taxonomy): Eukaryota > Metazoa > Chordata > Lepidosauria > Squamata > Rhineuridae > Rhineura > Rhineura floridana. The sequence continues at coordinate 280,934,736 of NC_084480.1, forward strand.
CTTTGGGCTCACCTCCCTTCTAAATTGATCTGGGAAAAAATTGTTTAGATCAGGAACCTTTAGCCCTCCTGACGTTGCTGAGCTACAACTCCCATCATTTCTGGCCGCTGCCCATACTTGCTAGGGTTGATTGGAGTTGTAATTCAGCAACATCTGGAGGGCCAAAGGTTCCCCATTCCTGGTTTAGACAGATGTCCACCAGTTTGTTTGGGGGGGATTAATTTAGAGTAAGAGATTTCTGGGCTTAGTCACACTGTTAATACATGCAATACACCATAAACCAAGCATTAAAATGCATCAAAACACAAACAAGATACAAGTGATTCACAACAATAAACAAGCCAACAAACGAAAAGCAAAAATCAACTTTGGCACAATCATAGAAAAACCAAAGGGCCAACATGCAACCTAAAATTAACTAATATGTCATCCATTGGTTAAGGCACTAAGATTAAATAATGTAAAAATAACATTAAAATGTTAGTTGTTAAAAAGACTTGGGGAATAGGAATGTCTTTGCTTGGGGCTGAAAAGTCTTTGAAGTAGGGGGTGGTGGATCTCTAGGGAAAGCATCCCACAAAATGGCATACGCTAATGGTGGGCACCACAGAAAAGGACATCATCAGGAGTCATATGGATCCTAGAACAGCACTGGACCTTTTCTGGCCCATTTTGGAGAGTTTCCATGGCAGCCACTTGTCAGACACAGCAGCACTTTTGGGGTGATAAAAACCGAGGTACAGCTCATGAACTTCTGTAAAACCAATATGGCTTTCTAATAAAATTAAGAAGATAACTAAATACTGAATGAGATAAATTTGAATTTTCGCTGAAGAACTGGCTGCATCATATATCAGAATTGGGTGTTTCAACAAACCATAAAATCAAAAGTATTGCCATGATCTTACTAATCGGCCCATCTACCACAGTAACTTGGGCACTGCTACAGCAAAAAAATGCATTACTAATAGCTACCGCTCATACCTTAATATAAAAGCCCACAGGTCATATCTGGCTTCCAAAAATTTCATCCCAGCCCGTAATTTATATAGCTAAAGGAGTTCTTTAAATGCCTTATATTGAATATATTTTTCTATTGTTTTTAAAGTAGTCAGGGACCAGCTAATTGTCAATGATGGTTAAGTGCCTTGCTTCTTTTGGGTAAAATTTACTTGGGTAAAATTAGATTCAAAGAAAAGTTCAACTTTGTTTTGAATATCTTGTGTTCTGAAAACTGTGGTTAACTTGTCAATAAACACAATGAGGGATTTCTTGTTATAATCTTTTCATGTATAACCTCTAGACCTAGTTAGAACCTCGTCAAGTTTTCTAGCCACAGCTATGTGAAGCATTACTGGGTGGCAGAAAGGATGAAAGTTATCAGGTCATGCTGAATCAGGGAATTCACTCTTTGAGAGTTGCAGTGCTCCTGCCACAAGAGATTTGTAATGATAAGCGACCGTTATTAGATATCATGATGGCTCCCGCTGCAGCTAGGGATGGAGGAGAAATTTGATTCAGTTCACATTTGAAAGCAAATCTACCTAATTCACATTGCCCCAAACAATAAGCTTTCAGCACGTTAGACAGCTTCTTGAAAGTTCAGACTAATACCTGGAGCGGATTCACTGCCCCACTGACATCAGAGCCACCAGTCTTCACTGACAATAAGTGAACCAAAACACAGCCATCCTTCAAACATTAGACTCATTATGTTGTAATGGGGCAACTAATGTTGCCTCACAGCCATTACGGGGGAAAGGCTTGCAAAAATAAGTTTGCTGTTTTTGTGATACTGAAACTAAGATACATTTTTGGGGCAAGGAAGAATTGCCATCTTGCTGACTGGAAAATCAGCACTTGTGACCATGCTTGTGTTTATTTAGTGTCTGTTTGTAGAAGGAATTTGACAAGATAATCTCTCTGCAGCCTTCATGTCAATGACTCACCTTTTGTGAAAGAACAGGACTTTTATGCCATTTTGCAGAGCTGGTGTCACCTTTATCTCTCTCTGTCAGGAAGGACAAGAACATGGCCCTTTATTCCCCCACATGATTATCTGTAATGCAAAGCTTTGATATTTTCCATTTGGATCTAAGGGGTGCAAAGATTTTGAATGTGAAAATTTGCTACATCTAGGAAAGAAGGATAGCTGTGTTTTGGTTTGCATTTTGTTCAGCTAAGTGTGTATTACATGCAAATTGAATTGAATTTCTCCACTCAACCCCTGCCACAAGGTGATTTTTCCTTTCAATATTAATTTGGGAAACTTAACTTATGAATGGACCCTAAGTGGTAAGATCTCAAATTGCCACATTCAGAAAAATACTTGATTTCTGAAGACACAATAACATGCAGTGTTACACTGTGGAGGCCCTTTCACAAGATCACGTTGCCACATGAACTTTGATAGGGAAACACACCTCCTCATATCACATGACTCAGCCCTATATTGACAAAGAACTAAAAACTGGTCAATCGATAGGTAACGTATTTGCCTGGTAGGAGGCAATTCACGGGCTGTGAATTCCATGTGCAAGGAGATGAATTTTGTCTGGTGCTGCTTAATCATACTCTTCTGCACACCGTCCCACTCCCGCTGCTTAAAGAAGTTGTTGGTACAGCTGGTACAACTGTTCCCATGTTTGTAACTAAAGCTGAAGGCATATCACCTTCTAGATGTACCTTTTCCTTTTCTCCATGGCAAAATAACACAGGTCTCAGCCTGCTCCTTAACATCTTGTTCTTGAAGTCCTGCCAAGCAAAAATGTTGAAAAGATGTTCCAAGAATAAGGGGACTTTAATAAATAATTCTCTTCTAGGGCTAATTTCATTACGCGGCAGCTTCCAGGGCAACTTTTGTGATAGACAAAAGTCAATAAATGTGTGATAAAAATGTAGCAATGCAATCCTGTATAAACAGTAGATGCTGGTCCTTTAGGGTGAATGGGGCATTGCCCCACCAAGCTCAGTCTGCCCTCAGCCAGCCCCCAATTGCCTGCCTTCATACTTACAAACAGTCCATGGGTTGACACTGACTGTCAGCTTCCTCCTCCTTCGTCTGGCTCCACCTACTGTTGGCCTCCTTACTTTTGGCCCTATCAGTCCCAGTGGGCACCAGCCGCCACTGTGTATAAATCAACTTTAACTGCTGTAGTGCAGACAGTAATTTACACCACACCCATCTATCTACCCTAAGGATGCATGCTACACTTGACAAGAAGGGCAGAGAGGTGGCACTGTTTTCTGGGCTCTGGGATGATGGCCGTTTGGATGCAATGTAAGGAATTAGGCTATGTGTTCTCCTGGAAAAATCAGGAGCAAATTGCATTACTGAATTAGACAAATTCATGGAAAACAGGTCTGTCTACAGTTGTTAACCACAATAGGTAAATGGACCATCTGTTGTACCACTGCAAAACAAGGCCATTCCTATTTGTGAGGTTCTAGACTCTAGCAGAGCTAGCCAATGTGATGCCCTCCAGATATGGCTGGAACTACAAATCCCACCCATCCCTGTTCATTGGTCATATTTGTTGGGGCTGATAGCCGTTGGCATCCAACAACAGCTGGAGAGAACCACATGGGCTCAGAGCTTGGAAAAGTTACTTTTTTGAACTACAACTCCCATCAGCCCCAGCCAGCATGGCCAGTGGATTGGGCTGATGGGAGTTGTAGTTCAAAAAAGTAACTTTTCCAAGCTCTGCGTGGGCTACCCTTTAGATAGAGCATCTTCCCCTAATCTGGTGCCCTCCAGATGTTTTGGGACTGCAACTCCCATCACCTCAAGACAGCATGGCGAATAATCAGGAGTCATGAGAACTGTAATCCAACAACACCTGGAGGGCACCATGTAGGCTTCTCCTGCTCTGATGGAATAGCTGTTGCTGGTTGACAATCAAGGGAAGTCAAAGCAGCTGATCTCTCAGCAGCGACAATAGAATAGGCCATAGTCTTCTTCAGGTGTTACACAAAGAGGCCATGCATGTAAGGGCAGTGGCATTCTATGGGTCCTTGGCCTCACTTCCCTGTGTCCACACACGCATAGGCTTCTGCATGATCAGGAACCCTATGTGACTGCATTCTTGATTCCTTGAAAGCCTATACGTGATGCTTTCCCATTGTAGACATCCAGACTTGGGAGTGGAAGCTGGGGAGACACATGATGTTGGGAGCGGGGAAACTGGCACAATTCCACTCTGCTTTTGCTGTGCGGACCCCCTTCATGTGAGTATCACTTGAAGGGGGCTTTTGGCTCTATGCATTCAGCAGACAAAAGGATGAAATTGGCCAGTTGTATTCATGCCACAAAATGGAGCAAATGTCACCACCCAGGTCCTAGCTTGCTCCTGTTTGGTGAATAGATGCAATGTGAAACCTGCTAAAGGACTTGGCCATGATGGGAAGGGGGTCGTGTGAAAATACACAAAGAGACTCACCTTACATTTATATGAAGCACAGGCCAGTGTTGTTCTTTTTCCCTATCAGAGTAAAAAAGCTGGGTGATAAAGAGGAAAGGAATCTATAATTTACTTTCAAAGGAAACCAGATATCACTGGACATTGGCCTGCATAGCTACAGTATTACACCACACTCCGAACATAATGCCTTTCGCTCCTGTTCCTGCATTACCTTATACTTGAGATGTTTTTAACGTACCCTTTCAGTGTTACTCTATCCATGCAATACCTTTAGCTTAACTGTTAATACTGCATCTGGTGGCATTACTGGAAAGGGAGAGCTGAGTGGGAAATAAAATGCAACCACATCAGTTTCCTAAACATGAAACCTTGAAAACTTTCTCAGCAGCAAGAATGGGCAAGTTTCCGAGTAGAAGGTGAGATGGAAGTCAGCCTTAGCTGGTAAGATTGAAAGAATCAGGGACTTATCTTTTGTTGCCATACTTCTCAAAATCATACTGCTAGAAATAACCATGAATAACAAAGTGCCCTCTTCTTTTGCAGGTTGGACTGATTTATGTCCGGGACACAACTGCTTTACACAAGACTAAATAGATAGCTGTGGCAAAGATTGTGATATTTAATAAACAAACTCTGTAAAACCACAGATTGTGGTGCTTTCCATGTCAGAATCTTATACTGCATTAGCACACACTTTGCTATGGAATGTATTCTTATTTCTCCTCCATATCTATCTATAGATAACTAGAAAAGTAATTCTTTGTATTGTGCGTGATTCTGCTGCTGCCCAGCACATTGAGGGCATTGTACATGTATCCAGAAGCCAGATTGGAGCAGCTATGCCTATAATTCCCATTCTGGCCCTTGGTTACAATGTGTATCCAGAACCCTCCCTCTGCCACCATGCCACGGGTTTGCCATGCCACATCTGGTCTAGCACAGGAAGGCAAAGACTCCTCTCCAAATCCTCACTCAGGCATTTGTCCAGGTTGTCATTCACAGACTATTACTTCTTGGAATGGATATGGGATCTGCATAGCTACACACTGCACCAAGAAGACTGCCAATATATTGGGCATGGTGGTGGTGGAATGGGAAGGCCTAACCAGAATTTTTGCTTGCTTTCTGGCCACAGTTGCTAGATGCGAGGAAAGCCCCACCAGTTCCCCATCCCCAAATCTGGGGATGGGGGACCCATGGTCCTCCAGATGTTGTTGGACTCCAGCTCCTATCAGCCCCAGCTAGCATGGCCAATGGTCAGGGATGATCGGAGTTGCAGTCCAGCAATATCTGGAAGGCAACAGGATCCCCAGCCCTATATATCTACACCCATCTGTATCTATCATTGAGCAATCATGCTTGCTTAGAAGCGAACTTGGCCTTCTGTGTTTGGATGGACCACACAGGAATGTGCCCTGCAATACAGGAGGATGATGCAGTCAGCTTCAGGCAACATCTTGATGGGATTGGGGAAGAGAGATGAAGGCAAGAATTCTTGATTGAATGATGCAGCTAAACACTTGGTCTATGTGGGTGGGTAGATAGAGGCTGTTGTCTGCTAACCACAGTTTAGTCCATGCGATAAAAGGAGACTCCTTTGTTTAGAACATAGGAAGCTGCTTTATATTGTCAGACCATTGGTCCATCCAGTTCAGTATTGTCTACACTGACTGGCAATGGCTCTCCCAAGTTTCATCAAAAGTCTCCTACCTGGAGATGCTGAGGATTGTACCTGGGACATTCTGCATGCAAGGCAGGTGCTCTACCATTGAGCTATGGCCCTTCCCCAATCACTGAACTACCCTTCTCTGAACATTTCAACTTGTTCTTCTGCTCCTCTTTCTGTCTTTGCTATAACCCTGAAGTGAGGAACCTTTTTCAACTCATGGGCCACCATCTGCGGGCCGTATGCAATAGCGGAAGAAGAGGCAAAAAGTGGGTGGAGCCAGTGGCAAATGTAGGCAGAGCAACAAATTTAACTTCTACCTTTGCAGAGTAGGCTAGATTCCAGCTGCAGAAATGTGAGTGGCTTCTATTACACATAGAAATACACATCCCTTTTCCATTCATGCAAGCAAGAGACATTATTCCAGTTCAAAGACTTATTCCAAGCAGGCAACTGCACTTGAGGAGAGTGTGGAGCCAATGAGGGGTGTGTCCTGGGGTGGGGGCATGGACTAGGCAGAGTCCTGTAGACCGAATAGAGTCCTCAAGGGCCACATTTGGCCCCATGCCTGAGATTCTCCACCCCTGAGGTGGATGGACCAATGGTCTGGTTCAGTATAAAGCAGCTTCCTGTGTTCCTAACCACAATCTTCTTCTTCTTCTTCTTCTTCTTATTATTATTATTATTATTATTACATTTGTATACTGCCCCATAGCCGAAGCTCTCTGGGCAGTTTACAACAATTAAAAACATTAAAAACAAATAAACAAATATACAAATTTAAAAACACTTAAAAAAAACAGTTTGAAAACACATGCTAAAATGCTTGGGAGAAGAGGAAAAGTCTTGAACATCTTAAACTGCACCCACTGTTACTTACTGTAGTCACCACTTATCTCCACTTGCCTAGCTGCTAATTGTCACATAACCCACCCAGTGCTGAAGCCTGTGGTGGTATTCATGGCTTCTCAAGCTTGTAAACAGTAATCTGCAAAAACAATCCTGCTGACTTTGCAGCAAATAATTGGCTCTAATAGCCCTGTCCAGATAGATACTTTAACTGACATGTTAAAGAGCAAACTACCTCTTGCCAAAAAAGCACACATTGTGCCTGAGATATGGGATGTGTAGTCTACACCCAGTCTATTTTTTTCCCTCCACGCTGTGCCTTGCTCTCAGACAGATTTGGTGCAGGAAGATCTATTTCCTGTCTGTGCTTAGGTGTGGTTCAATGGTTCTATGGTCTCACTGGTTGACTTATGGGCCATTCACTCTTGGCCTGAGTTCCCCATTCATAAAATGGGGGGTGATAGTGGATCATCCTTGCGTCATGCATGTTATACAAACATGATAAAGAATTTGCAAACCATTTAGTCTGCTAGTACTCTCATATATAGGAAAGAAGGCCTTTTCTAAGGTGGTGCCTGCTGTGATCTATGATTATGTAATCTAAAATCAGGTATTTTTTCCGTGATTGATCAGGGGGCTAGAGTAAGCTCCGCTTTGAGGAAAGTTTACAACATTTAGGACTTTTTAGTTTAGAAAAAAAAATGAGTAAGGAGGGATATGATAGAAGTATATGAAATTGTGCTTGATGTGGAGAAATATTATAACTCATAATACTAGAACTTGGGAAGATCCAAAAAATATGAATGTTGGATGATTCAGGATAGGCAAAAGAAAGAACTTCTTCAAACAGTGCATTGTTAAACTATGGAATTTGCTCCCACAAGATGGCCACAAACTGGGATGGCTTTAAAAGAGGATTAGACTATGTACATACCATCCATTTAAAGCACATAACTTCCCCCAAAGAATCCTGGGAATTGTAGTTTACCCCTCACAGACTACAATTCCCAGCATCCTTAACAGGATTCTTTGAGGGAAGTCATGTGCTACTACATATACTATAGCAATGGCTACTGTTAGTCATGATAGCTACATACTACCTCCATGATCAGGGGCAGCCTACTTTGAACCCTAGTGGCTGTGTAGCCACACAGAGAAAGGGCAATTGCACTCATGTACTGCTTGGAGTCATCCTATATGCCTGTCCATTATGGGAAACAGAATGATTTGTCTTTGGTCTGATCCTACCTAACTCTTCTTATGTCCTTATATTAGTTGACAAAGATGTTTTAAGTCAGGTGACAGGAAAACCTCCACACATAAATATATATTCTGCTTTCTTATAACTCACTCTGGGTGGTTGAGTGAATCTGACGGGAGTGATTGTGCAGTGTGGACAAGTGTGTGTAGGGCTTGTTTAGGGAAAGAGTTTAGGGATGGAAAGATCTGTCAGTTTAGGTTCTCTCCATTTCTCCTTTTCCCAATCTTCAATCCAGTTCTGCAGCAATTTGTGATTTTAAAAAAAATCTTCAGCATTTTAGTGTTACTTTTTCCTACTAATCATACTTTTGCATGCAATTTTGACTAATGTACACACTTTTGCAAGAATATAATGCATTTTATATATTATTTTCACTAATATATTCATCTTTATACACATTTTTCCTACTATTTTTGTAAACCTTGTTTGGTTGGAGAACTACATTGCAAATTTGGATAAGTGTGAATTTTATTTATTTATTATTTATTTCTATTTTATTTATTTATTATTTGATTTATCTCCCACCCTTCCTCCCAGCAGGAGCCCACGGCGGCAAACAAAAGCACTAAAAACGCTTTAAAACACTTTAAAACCAGACTTTAAAATACATTAAAACAAAACAACTTTAAAAACATTTTTTAAAAGCTTTGAAAACATCTTAAAAAAAGGTTAAAAAGTATATTGCTAAAAAAAAGGTTTAAAAATATTAAAAAGTGATTGCAACACAGAAGCAGACTGGGATAAGATCTCAACGTAAAAGGCTTGTTCAAAGAGGAAGGTCGTCAATAGGTGCCGAAAAGATAACAGAGATGGCGCCTGTCTAATATTTAAGGGTAGGGTGTTCCACAGGGTAGGTGCCACTACACTAAAGGTCCATTTCCTATGTTGTGCAGAACAGACCTCCTGATAAGATGGTATCTGCAGGAGACCCTCACCTATAGAGCGCAATGATCGACTGGGTATATAAGGGATAAGACGGTTTTTCAGGCATCGTGGTCCCAAGCTGTATAGGACTTTGTACACCAAAACTAGAACTTGGCCTGGTAGCAGATGGGCAGCCAGTGCAATTCTTTCAGCAGCAGGGTGACATGTTGGTGATACCCTGCCCCCGTGAGCAATCTCGCTGCCACATTTTGCACCAACTGCAGCTTCTGGACCAACCTCAAGGGCAGCCCCACATAGAGTGCATTATAGTAATTCAGCCTAGAGGTTATGGACAACAGTGATCAGGCTATCCTGGTCCAGAAACGGCCACTGGTAAAAGGCACTCCTAGCCACAGAAGTCACCTGGGCCTCTAGCAACAAAGATGGATCTTGGAGCACCCCCAGATTATGGACCTGCTCTTTCAGAAGGAGTACAACCCCATCCAAAGCAGGCAACTGACCAATTATCTGAACTCACGAACCACCAACCCAAAGTGCCTCCGTCTTGCTAGGATTCAGATTCAGGTTACTGGTCCTCATCCAGCCCACCACCGAGTCCAGGCAGTGGTCCAGGGCTTGCATGGCCTCTCCCGATTCCGATGTTACAGAGAAATAGAGCTGGGTATTATCAGTGTACTGCTGACACCTCACCCCAAATCTCCTGATGACCTCTCCCAAGGCTTCATATGGATGAATGGATGACAAGATGGTACCCTGCGGCACCCCATAGCACAACTGCCAGGGGGTTGAAAGTCAATCACCCAATGCTTTTCTCTGAAAACAACCCTGGAGATAGGATCAGAACCACTGGAATACAGTGCCTCCAATACCCATCTCACCAAGTTGGCCCAGAAGGATACCATGGACAAAAGCTGCTGAGAGATCAAGTAAGAGTAACAGGGTCACACTCCCCTTGTCCTTCTCCCAATCAAAGTCATCCATCAGGTTGACCAAGGCCAATTCAGTCCTGTAACCAAGCATGAACCCAGACTAGCAAGGGTCAAGATGATCTGTTTCATCCAAGAGTATTTGCAATTGCTGTGTCACAACCCTTTCAATCACCTTTCCTAAAAAGGGGGTATTTGCAACCGGTTGGTAATTGTTGCAGACCAGTGGGTCCAGGGTGGGCTTTTTCAGGAGCAGTCGGATCACTCCCTCTTTCAGGGTGGCTGGAACCACTCCCTCCTTCAATGATGCAGTGACCACACTCTGGATCCACTCGGTCAAACTCCCTCGGCAAGCTTTAATAGCCAAGAAGGGCAAGGGTCGAGAGGACACGTTGCTGGCCGCATCATTGTAAGCACCTTGTGTACATTATCAGGCCGCATCAACTGAAACCATTCCCAAGAAATTGCAGTAGACGTTGCACTGGACACCTCAATGGGGACTACAGTAGATGTGGATGGGGCATCAAGACTACTATGGAGGCGAGCAACTTTACCCTCAAAGTGCCTTGCAAACAATTCACACTGGGCCTCCAAAGGGTCTAAGACACCATTTCCTGGAGTTGATGTCAACAGACCCCTGACAATACAGAAACACTCCCAGGATGTGATGGAGGCAGAGAAGTGGGCCTCACCACCACACAGTAGGCACGGTTATAATGTTTTACTCATGCCCAATCAGCCTCACAGCATGTCTTTCGCCACTTGTGCTCTAGCTGTTGTCCAGCCTGTTTCATTGCCCTTAGCTCACTGGCATACCAAAGTGCAAACCGAGCTCCACAATGCTGGAGAGGACTGCTCTTTAGTACAACATCTTGATTCAGAAGCATGTGTATGCAACCCAAGTAATTAATTATTACTTGGAACTTCCTGCTTTTCTTTTTTTTGTTAAATTGTTTTGTTTATGTTTGCCACCCTGCTCTCCTTCGGGAGGAAGGGTGGGATATAAATTCAATAAATATTAATAATCACGGTAGTATTCAATAAATACTAAAATGAACAACACCAGAAATCCTTAAACCAGAAACGCTGGAGGGTTTTCAAAAGTGTAAATAGCAGTTGCAGTGGACACTGTGAAGCAACAGATCATAGACATTGGAGAGGGAGAGGTTAATGTTCCTAGTCCCAATGCAGTTTCCCCCCCCAGCTACAATTTGCATTAGTACCAATTGAGACTTCCCTTCCTTTAGGAGAAGGGCCATAGCTGAATGGTAGAACATCTGCTTTGCATACATAAGGTCCCAGGTTCAATCCCCGACATATCCAGTTATGGCTGTGTCAGGCCCAGGATGTGACTCAGGAACCAGACCAACGGCTGTAGTTAATTCGTGTTTTATTAGGGTAATGTCCAAACAAAGACTGCGTTTTCTCATGAAGCAATACAGGGATACAGGTCCTGCGGCATTGGGAGAAAGTTGACAGAGCAAGGGACTTCTTCCCGCCTGTTCTTTAAGAAGGGGCCAAACGGGCGTGCAATCTTTCGCTCCTCCTTAACTGCCCCTCAGGTACTGCCCGCCTTCCCCCCCTTCTCTCCTGTCTTTTCAGCTGTCTGCGTGTGCGCGGTGAGGGGGGAAGCATCACCCCCTCCTCTTCTGAAGTTTCCGATTCCAGGATGGGGGATAGGGGAGGGGCTGATGGTAAACTGCCTCCCCGCTTTTCGGCTGTGAGCAGCCCTCCCTCTTTCCCCTCTTGCTCTGAGCCTGAAAGAGGGGGAGGCGTGAGAATGTCCAGGGAGGGCTCAGGCTCCCCGTTGCTAAGCGACCTTATCACTGGCAGTTCCTCTGTTTCGTCTTCGCTCCAAAGGGGGGAAGTTCCTCCCCCTTCCCTCTGCCATCCATCCGAATACTCTTCTCCCAACTCTCCGGGATCCAGCTCCCCGGGATTGGGACCCCAGCTCTGCCTTCCGACAGGCTGGGAGAGACCCCTGCCTGAAATCCTGGAGAGTCACTGCCAGTCAGTGTAGACCTTAGTAAGCTAGATGGATTAATGGTCTGATTCAGTACAAGGCAGTTTTCTATGTTCCTTTTGCAAATAGCAGCTTCAGGAAGACAATTTTCATAAGGGCTCATCAGGTGAAGAATGGGTTAAACTCTCTCCATTTAACCAGTTAAAAACCCATTTTAAAAAAAACCATGCACATTGATTGCATGTATGCCATTAATGTCATATCTAGTTTTGCTCTGACAAAAACTGCACCGGCTGAAATACTTCTGCACACGTTTTCAAGGTAAGGAAGCCCTATCCTCCTTTGTTCCTGATCACCCAAATGTCTGAATATTCACCTTTATTTAGAAGTCCCACTGGTAGGGCTGGGCCAAAATATTACACAACTTTAGGCAGAGCAGTAAATGACATTCCTCCCCCAAAGTCAAGGTGCTTAGTACTCAGGGGTGGTCAATTCATTTTATTTTGTCTGCACCTGAGGCAGAAAATTCCACATATACCTTTCTCCTATTATTAAGCATCCAATAATAATAAATTAAATATTTAACAATTTGCTGCCCATTCACAACACCCAAAATTACCCTAATGGTAGGGCTAGCCCTGACCACTAACCATACTGAAAATAAGGCCCCATCTGCACTATGCATTTAATGCAGTATCATCCCACTTGAAACAGTCATAGCTTCTCCCAAAGAATCATGGGGAGTGTAGTTTGAGAAGAGTGCTGAGTGTTGTTAGGAGACCCCTATTTCTCTTACAGAGCTACAATTTTCAGAGTGGTTTAATAATCAATCCCTCTTCCCAGGGGACTCTGAAAATTGTAGCTCTGTGAATGGAATAGGAGTCTCTAAGACAGAGCTTGGAAGTAATTCATTACAAGTAAGGAATTACTTGTAATTCATTACTTTTTTGAGGAACGAATGGGTAATTCCTTTACATTTTGATTGTAATAGAACTAGGAGTAATTTTATTACTTTTGTGGAGTAATTGTAATGTTTCCAGCATTACTTTTGGGCATTACTTTTTGGGGGGGGTGAAGTCTTCTGCTCCTCTGATTTGTGGATGAAAATCATATGCCTCAAACTGGGCTTCTGTGCAGCATTGCTCTTCTCTCATGCTCTGTGGCTGCATAGGAGGCGACGAGGGAGGAGGTGGAGAGTGAGACGGGATGGAGTGGAGAAAACAATTGTTTAAAAAAATGGATGGTGGTGGTGAAGAATGGAGTAGAGGGAAAAAGGAGCCAGGGGGCAAGAACGTGGAGAAAGAGGCAGCAGCAGAATGGAGATAAAGAACTGTGGAAGTGAAAGATGACAACGTGTGTGTGTGCGTGTGTGTGTGTGTGAATACTGTGTTTGCACTTGGCACACAAAGTGGCCTCCACCACCCTCTCCAGCTACTGTGCTGCATTTGCACTCTTTTGCATCTTGGGAAAATGTTTGCTTGGGTGAGTGTCCCTTAGTTGGTGGCAGGGCAGGGTCCAGGAGGTGGTTAAGTGAGAGAGATTATGCTGGCTGGCTGAGAGGGGGGGTTGCACTTGGTTTGACGTGCAAAGATCTGAGTAGTGGCCTCTGCCTTCCTCCCCATCTCCCTTCCCAGCGGAGAGACTGCTATTGCTATCTTATGGATAAAAAGAATTATTCTACTACCTCTGTATGTGTGTGTTTATTTTCAATGTTGTTTTAGGCTACTTAGATGTGTAGCAGCCAAGGCCAGCACCTTGTAAGTGGTTTGTTTTTAAAAAGTAACTGAATGTAATTGAAGTGATTGTCATGAACCTGTACATGTTCATGAGTTATATAAAACCATAGGTAACATTTTGGTTTAAGCAAAGAACTCTGGGAGTGCCAACCCTTAGGAAAATAGGCCTCTGAACGGGTAAAAATGTTAAGTTTCGGTTTCCAGCTGAAGATGGTTAGAGAGAAGCCTAAACAGCTGCACCTGGCTATCTGTGCTGATTAACAAGTGCCTGGCATTCAAGGTCATCCTTGGCCTGTACAGTGAAACACCGGTTGGGAGGGGGGCCTGGAAGGTGCAAAAGAGTGAAAAACATCTAGAAGGGGGTTACATCAGACGTTTTCTGATTGGTTCTTGAATCCTGGACCGTTAGGATTCTTTCCCTTAAGTATAGGGCTAGAAACCCATAGCCGTTGTTCTCTGCTGCCTTGGCTACAGGGTTCCATAGCAAACTGCTTTTGTGGTTCCATGGTGTTGCCTATGGGAGGTAACCTATGCCTGGTTCCATTGTTCTGTGTTTAACATCCATCTCTCTTAGGAGAGATGCCACTGCAACCAACTACCTCATGTGTAAGTAATTAGGTAAGCTAGTTTATTTTCCTGTTGTGTGTATGAATTCTCTTGTATGTACCTAAACCCCTGTTGGGTGTATGGTCTTAAAGGATTAGTTGCTGCTATATTTTGATGTGCACTTGTCTATTTTAATAAAGCTACTTCTATTTAACCTGGTGTGTTCATTGAGAGAGAGGGTGGTTCTGGATCCAGTACCCTGACCTTCTCAAGTCACGCAACTACCAAAGAGGGAAAAAGAAGTTAAAAGCTTAATTCTATTTTGTGGGTTTTACCAGAGGTTTCCTGACAAGGGGTGTAAGTTTGGCTCTTGTCTTTTTGGACCTTGGTTTAACTAGTGTCTGGGCTCAGAGATCCCCTGGCTCTGAGTGGTACCAGTAAAAGGGGTGGTGGCAGCCTATCTTTCTACCTTGCAGGGTTGGTGTTGGACACACAGCCTTGGCAAGGGTGAATTGGTATATTTTGGTTCCAGATCAATTGCCCTAAGGGTGGGAATTGGGTCTGACGCATGATCCTTGTGCCTTGACGGCAGGGATTCATGACAGTGATTACTTTTGAGAAAAAGTAATCAGTTGCTTTCAGAGCAATTGTAATTGTAACGGTAATTACTACTTTTTTGGAGCCATGTAATTGTAACTGTAATTTAGTACTTTTTAAAAGTAATCTTTCAAGCTTTGCTCTAAGAACTCTCAGCACCCTTAACACACTGCACTTCCCAGGATTCTTTGGAGGAAGCCATGACTGTTTCAGGTGGCATGCTACTGCTTTAAATGCACAGCACAGATGGGGCCTAAGTGTGCATATAGGACAGTAACCTAACAGTGTGTTCTTGCAAATGAAACTATTAAGAGAGCCTTAGTGTCTGCAAAGAAAGGGTTAGTAAGGCTTCTACCGAAAGATCATCTAATCACGTATAGGCACTCTTTGTGCAATTTGTCCTCCTCAAATAAAGGAGAGGAGGAGAAATTGCGCTAATGTGATTGGATGTCCATTATTTATTTATTCCATGTATCAGTCACCCAATAACAATGTATAAAATAAAACAGATTAACAGTGCAAGCCTTTCTATGTGTACTCAAAAGTTAGTCCAACTGTGTAGAATGGGGCTTACACCCTGGTAAGGACTGCAGCCTAGAAATCAAACCACAATTTCAACAAAGCAAGAATCAATAAAGCAGCAAATTAAACTATAAAAACAAAACAATCAAAGCAGAGATCTGCAGAGTAAAACATCACAGCAACAATTAATACAGAAAACTAAAGGAATACATTTCACAGCATTAAAACAAACATTCTAAAACCACAGAAAAATAGAGAAAAAATATATTTTTAAAAAAAAATTAAAGGGGAGATAAAAAGACCTTTGCTTGGCAGTAAAACAACATGAAGGTAGTGCCAAGCACGCCTCTTTAGGGAAGACATTCCTCAACTGGGGAGCTGTATTGCCAAAGGGCAATGGCTCTTTGTGGATTCAGAGGCAATGACCACGCAAATGGGGTGAAAGTTAAAGGTTTTATTAATAACTAAGAAAAGCTTATAAAGAAAAATAATTACAAATCTTATATCCCTGCTACTGCCAGGGAACCCTTGGAAACAACAGCAGACTAAGCCCTGTAGCTGGAGCCGACATGCAGCACCATCCCAGGATCTCTGGTCTATACCGAGTTCCCCTACCTGAGGAGATGTCCTTTCAATCACTGGAAACTCCACAGAACATTGAGAGACAAGCTCCTGTGAGGTCTGGTACATAGCATCTTCTGATCTATGCTGAGGTTCCAATATTGGAGGAATGTGCAGGGCTTTGTATACTATTCAGTTCTAATTAACCACACCTGATATTTTGACTATACATAAGTGGCCCGGAATATGTTTATTCATATACAAGGTCAAGATAGCACTTACACTATGGTGAGCAGCCAAAATAAATAACTACCTGGCTGTCCAACCTTGCATCAGTACCAGGTGGACCCTGTGGAATTATGCCAGGCTTATCTCTCGAGTGATAAATGACCAACATTTCCAGGCTCTGCTCAGTGGTGCCATCTCCACACACAGCTACTATTTTACAGAATAATATGAAAATAAGAATTAACCTGTTACAGGGCTTTAGCCCAGAGAGATTTCCAGGCATGAAAGGAGCACGTGTAATTCACCAACATCTAACTCCTTGGTGTACAATTCTCTTCCACATATTCTAGTAGAGGAATGACCACTAGAGTGGCCATCCATCCTACTTTACACAGAGGACAGTTCTCTATTTGAAGGGCTGTACAGGCCAAGTCCACTTTCAATTATAAAGAACCCTAAGAAGAAAGAGCAGGAGAGGCCTTGAAGTTGGCCACCAACAGACAGCAGACTGAGCAGGCTCATGTGCTTACAGCCCTCCCCACAATGGTGAGATGCATTGTATTTTGGTGATATGTAAGCAATCCATTACTGAAAGGGCACTTTCTCTCATGAGGTCCCTACTTACAATAGAAGATTCTCTGCAGAAATGGAAGTGGGGAAGTTACTCTGTTCCTCCTTCAGCTTTCTTTTAGTGCTGCCCAGGTCAAATGTGTGAATCAAGGCTGAGACTACTGAGGCCTCCACTGATGAGGAACCTGTGCACCCCTCCAGATGCTTATGGACTCCAGCTCCCATCAGCCCCAGGCAGCCCGCATGGCCAATAGTCAGGGATGATGGGAGTTGTAGTTCATCAATATCTGGAGAGCTACAGGTTCCCCTATAGTTCCTCTGCTTGAACACAACTGTACATCTATAGTTTCCAGATTCATAGATGAAATCTCTCAAGCTGTCAGGAGTTCCTCTTGCCTGTTCACTCCCTGGCCATGTTGCTAACTGTCTGTCCCTTAACTGATTAGGGCTCCAGGAATGCCCTGCAGGAAGCAGGGGAGAGAGGTGGAGAACAGAGGAACAAGCAGAAGAAGCTATAGGCACCCTATCACCTGCTGCTTTGGGAGATATAAAGGTATATACAGGTATACGAATGAGCTCTGGCTACCTGAGGTGCATCTGCCACCACACCCCAGAAATATGAATCAAATGGTTGTCCTGCTCATGAAGCAGCAAAACATGAACCAAAGTAATGGGGTACTTGGTTGTGAAACACCTAAGCCTCTACAGGCATCTGATGCCTGGTAGATAGCAGATAACCTAGCTGAAGGCTGTTGCTATGAGTGACACAGATTGGAGGATGGGCTGCTATGAGGAGTGTTACTTCCTTTTCCCCTTGCAGGAACCCAGTGGCTTAACAGGCAAAGATTCAACAGATGAAGCACTTCCTGATTATTACACCTTAATGTTGGAAAATCTGCATCTGCTGAAGCTGTACCAATAAGGCAGCTGAACCAGACACATTGTTGTTTGTTGTTATGTGCCTTCAAGTCGATTATGACTTATGGCGACCCTATGAATTAGTGACCTCCAATAGCATCTGTCATGAACCACCCTGTTCAGATCTTGTAAGTTCAGGTCTGTGGCTTCCTTTATGGGATGACTCAATCTCTTGTTTGGTCTTCCTCTTTTTCTACTCCTTTCTGTTTTTCCCAGCATAATTGTATTTTCTAGTGAATCACGTCTTCTCATTATGTGTCCAAAGTATGATAACCTCACTTTCATCATTTTAGCTTCTAGCCAATAAATGTGGCAATCTTGAGGGGACAGCTATTTCACATCTTTAGTATAGGGGTAGGGTGGGGAACTTGTGGCCCTCCAAACGCCAAACAGGTGATGATAAATTCAGCCTTTCTATCATCTCACTACCCAGGATTACCACATCACTGAAGCCTTGTGTCTTTAACTAACATGTGATGTGCAGAAATCTGCAAGCATTTCCAAAGTTGCCACCCTGGGCGCCTTCTGGGTGGAAGGGTGGGATATAAATAAATAAATAAATATAAAATGAAGTTAGCAAAATGTGGATCATCTTCTGAATCACCAAGGGAAGCCTCATTTTACAGCATCTGTGTTCAAAATGCATGAAATCTCTTAATTAGCTAGGCCTCGCTCCACAAATCTCCCTATGTGTCATGCAAGGAATCTTGTAGCAGAGACACTTCCCATTTGGAACAAATGAAAGTAGTGCCATAGCAAGAGACCACAGCAAGCTGTCGGACATGTGAAATGCTACTGCTTTATTTTCTAAAGTCTCATAATCCTTTGACTTTCAGTCTGCTGCTGAGGAAGAAGATTACGGAAGAACTGCAAGCCATATCCAAGTGTTACACATCTATATTTGGTAACAAACTAAGCAAGCAGCATCCTTCCAAAAGAGGTTTATTGGAATGACCAAATAGATGAGGTGCACAGTAGATTTGCTAACACAGAGAGTAAAATAAAGAACTGCACCACTTTAATGGGCTGGGTCTCAGCATGTGAATTCCAGAGTGGCTCCTCTCCATTCACTTTCTAAAGCGCACTTAGGAGCCTTTTGCTGTTAGACTCTAATTAAAAACAACAGGTACAATTCTATCTTTTTTTTTGCTGGTTGTTGTTGTTCCTGGCAGAGGCTCTGTGCCTTTAATAGCTGTGGGACAGTTGTTTAGCAGGTCAGAATTTCTCCAGCATGCCAACTTTCTCCTGTTGACGTCGCCATCATGCAGCTGAATAACCGCTTCTTAGTGGTTAGCGTTGGACTACGACCTGGGGGACCAGAGTTCAAATTGAAGGCAATGGTAAACCACCTCTGAATACCACTTACCATGAAAACCCTATTCGTAGGGTCTCCATAAGTCGGAATCGACTTGAAGGCAGTCCATTTCAGGGTTGCACCATGGTCAATAGTCAGGGCCTGTATTCTGGAAAGCACTTCAGCAAGGCAAAACAGCACAGCTATTAGGGTGGAAAACAGGCCATTGTGTGGTTTGTTGAGCCTTGATTACCAGATTTGGGCTCCACACAGGAGCTGGTACTGAAAAGGGCAAAGTTAGATGATTTGGGGGAGGGGTGTAGATGTATGGTTGTGTTGCATGGGTC
The DNA here is from genome assembly GCF_030035675.1 of Rhineura floridana. Classification (NCBI taxonomy): domain Eukaryota; kingdom Metazoa; phylum Chordata; class Lepidosauria; order Squamata; family Rhineuridae; genus Rhineura; species Rhineura floridana. Next base: position 280,954,026 of record NC_084480.1, read on the forward strand.
TTTTAAAAAAAGAAAGAAAAGAAAGCAGAACTGTGGCATGTGGCAAGGGGAGTGTTAACATACACCCCTGTGTCACAGTCCTGATGAAAATCCTCCCCACCACACACACACACAACCGTTATTAGCTCTGGGAGAGAGGTTATCACTGATACCCTGATTCTGCATCTCTACACTTCCCATCTGCTATTTTTAACAACAACCTGGGTCCCATACCCCTGAGAACCAGCTGTTGTAGGCAAATAACTGTTGCTAACTTACCAGGGTCTAAAACCAACCCTGCAAGGTAGAATGCTGATACCAGTTTGGGCCAAGAGACTCCCAAAGCAAGAGCTAAAGCCCAGACTCTGTTTCTTGGAACCCCAAGCAAACAGGTTACTCAATAGCAAATCAGCCAAGTTTGGCCAGACTCTGGTTTGAGCACCAGGGCTTAACCCAGAAAGAACACACATTCATTTTCACTCATTCATTCATTGGCAATCACTCATGGCCGAGTAAGATTGTCTTCCAGGGTAGGGTATTTAACAGTGACTGTGGAGGCCAATTCTGGATCTACACAGCCTCCCACAGTGAGGACATAGATGGAAGATGGTCGCGATGAGGATTTGTTTGACGTGCCTTCCGCTTAGCTCGTTTGTCCTGTTCACCCTGTACTCGTGCTTCTTCAAAGAAGTCCATAGCACCTTTGATAATGGCGACCTCCAATTGGGACGCTCATGGGCCAAGGCTTCCCAGTTCTCGATGCTCATGTTACATTTTTTTAGATTAGCTTTGAGAACATCTTTAAACCTCTTTTGCTGTCCACAGATATTCCGTTTCCCATCCTTATGTTATTTATTATTATTTATTATTTATTAAACTTGTATACCGTCCCACAGCCGAAGCTCTCTGGGCGGTTTACAATAACTAAAAACAAATACAATTTAAAATATATCGTTTAAAAAACAATTTAAAATACAATTAAAAAACTTAAAACAATATAGAACACATGCTAAAATGCCTGGGAGTAAAGTAGCTGCTTTGGAAGATGGTGATCAGGCATTTGAACAACATGGCCAGTCCAGCGAAGTTGACGTTGGAGGATCATTGTTTCAACACTGGTGGTCTTTGCTTCTTCCAATATGCTAACATTAGTCTGCCTATCTTCCCAAGTAATTTGCAGAATTTTCTGGAAGCAGCGTTGGTGGAATCTTTCAAGAAGTTGGGAATGGCATTTATAGATGGTCCATGTTTCACAGGCGTACAGTAGGGTCGGTAGTACAATGGCTGTGTAAATAAGCATTTTGGTCTCCCTGCGAATATCCCGATCCTCGAACACTCTACGCTTCATTCGGGAGAATGTGGCACTCACAGAGCTCAGACGATGCTGAATTTCAGCGTTGATGTCAGCTTTTACAGAGAGATGGCTGCCAAGATAGGAAAAGTGATTGACATTCTCCAGCGTCGCACCATTAAGCTGGATTGATGGTGCTACAGAGGGATTGGTTCGTACTTGCTGATGAAGCACTTTGGGTTTTTTGATGTTAAGCGAGAGGCCAAAATTTTCATATGCTTCTGCAAAGACTTTTAGGATAGTTTGAAGATCTTCCTTTGAATGTACGGAGACTACATTATCATTGGCATATTGAAGTTCTCAGTAGCAAATTAGCCAAGTTTGGCCAGACTCTGGATTGAGCACCAGGGCTTAACCCAGAAAGAATGCACACCAGTAAAGATGAGATAGCTTTACTGAAAATAATTAATTAAGAATAGCAGCATAAAAAGAACCAAAACACCAATAAGAGATATAGCTAGCAAACACCAATAATAATAATACGGTTGGGAATTATCTTGCTATATAATAAAAAGGTAAGCCATTATGCCGGTACACCAGTCATGACATCATGCAGCATGACATCAGAGGTGGGGCATCAAAAAACAGCTTACCTGGACAGTGGGCAGGCTACACAGTGGTGGCAGAGGCCTGGGTGTGAGAGGCTGGTAGAGGCCTGGGAAGACTGTGCAGGAAAGGCTGGTGGTGGCCCTGGGAGAGGCCTGGCATGGCTGAGTGTGAGAGGCTGATGGTGATGGCACAGGCCTGGCATGGGTGGGTGTGAGAGGCTGGTGGTGGCAGCAGCAGGAGAGACCCAGTGAGGGGGAGGCAGGGAGGCCCCTGATGACCCATGTGGGGAAGGGAGGGGATGGGTAGGTCTCTGGAGACCCATGGAGGAGGGAAGTAGAGACCCATGTGGGGAGAGAAGGGGAAGGCAAGGGACCTGGCAACCTGTGGGGTGGGAAGAGGAGGGCCCTGGTGACCTGTGGGAGGAAAGAGGGAGGGCCCTAGTGATCCATGGGGGATGAAGGGGGAGGTCCCTGGCAACCTAGGGGGGGAAGGGACGGGCGGGCTTTGGCGACCAATAGAGGGGAAGGGGCAGCTTTGGCAGTGGTAGGTGGGGTTGGCGAGCGAAGCAAGAGGAGCGACAACCCCTAGTAAATAATAAAAAAGTTAACTGAACCTATCTCTAATACATGCCAGCATAGCATAGGAACATTGACTCCACCAGGAACAAAGAGCCACGGCACCCAAAGTGTTGAAAGGCATCAGGGAAGATGTGGAGAAGTCAACAAAGAAAGGGCTAACTTTTATAGAAAAAAAGCATAGCAACCAAGGAAAAGCCTAAGGGCCAATCAGGAGGCTCCCCAGTGCCTTCTCACACCACGAACTTTCCAGTGCCTTCTTGTACCAGGGCATATGTGCATTCCTAGAGCTCACTGGCCCTCCCAATTAACAGGCCTTGAGCACTGCTCTCTCTAGATAACTCAGGGATCTCCAGCAGGAGATCATTTCTCTTCTAATGATAACAGGTTTCCTCCCAGCAACAAGATCTTACCCACAAGTCTACAGTACACAGCCATTTTCTCAGATAATAAAAACTGGTTTTCAGTTATTATTATTACATGTAAAATGACACATCACCTAGTTTAGTCCTAACAAGTTTATTTAACATGGTTCTATAACACAAGCCTGGCAGGTGTTTGTCTACTTGTTTTCAATTGTTGCTGTGATGTTTTACTCTGCAGATCTCAGCATTTGTATACTATCCATTAACAATAAGTTCTCAAGGCAACATGCAGCAAAAAAGTTAAACCATAGAACACATTTACTATTATTATTTATTAAATTTATATCCAGTCCTTCTTCCCAAAGAGGCTCAGGGCAGCACACACACCAGTGATGAAACAATGCTATCAAAAATACAATGAAGTACATTTAAAATAATCTAAAAACATTTTAAAATAAACACATTTAAAAACATGTAAAACAAAATATAAAAATGCCACATGAACATAAAATGAAACAACAGTTAAAAGAACCTCAGAATGAATTTGAAACAAGAAGCGCCCTTGGTCAAAAAGGACTCACGCATATTTTTGAAATTGAAAAGCCTAGCAAAAGAAAAAGGTCACCAGGCATTGAAAAAACCACAAGGATATCGCCAGGAAAGGCCTTCGGAGAAGCCTTCGGTGGCCACTTAAGCATGGCCAAGGAAATGCATTTTTCTGAAACGGCAAGAGATTATGCACATTTCCATAACAATTGCATATGTTAATTTATATGTATAGATACAAATTTAGAAATAATTTCCATAACTGAAATAGAAATACAGTACATCTCATTGTAGTGGGGAAGACTGTGGCCTGAGTGCCTGCTCAGTCTGCTCTCCAGGCGCTCCCTGTTGATCGGAAACTTCTGCTGCTCTCCCCCTCCTTATGTTCCTTTACATTTTTAAACCAGTGGACACAGAACACACCCTTTAAAGAGAGGACTGGCCTCTGCAAAATAAGACACGGGCACCGTAGTCAGAGGGCATTACACAACTGAACCTGTACCACAGAAATGGCCTCACCTCATTTGGAAGTGCATCCAAAGAAGGGCCTCTGAAAGTGATGTTAGGGTTGAGACAGGGATATATGGAAAGTATGGTGGGGTGTCCCTTGATACCTAAGCAGCAGGCCCATTGCTGAAAGCCCCATAAGGCTCTTGCTCCTCCTCTCTGTTGCCACCGGTTTGCTCACCTTGCCTCAGGCCCAGAGGGGTTTATTGAGAAGGCAGTAAAGATTAGGAGCAATAACTGCTGCTTCCTGACTTGCTCTCTCCTTGGCAGGTAAGCTGTCAGCAGCAATGGTAGTGAGGAAGATGAGGGCCCACTGAAGGAGACAGGATCACAATGAGAACCCTTTTCCCAAGAGTCCTCAACATGGAGACAATGCTCTCTGCAGCTCCCTGGCAGGGTTCTTAATACAGGTCTGCAGCTGGGTTTCTCTTAGTCCCGGGGTAACTGGACTCCAACTCCCTTCACTCCCAACCATTTTGGCCATCCTAGCTAGGACTGATGAGAGCTGGAGTCCAGCAACATTTGGAGGGCCCCTGTCCTGATCCAAGTGGGGAGAGAGTGTGTCCAGAGCCTGGGCTGTAGTTAAGAGGACAGGGCACAGTTAATTCACTATGCCTGAATATTACTGCAACAAAGAGATGTGGAAAGGATTTAAAATGTGATTATGTTTCCTATCTTCTTGTCAACTCAACCCTGTGCATGTTTTCTTGGAAATCAGTCCCGCTGCAATGATTGAGGCTTATTTCCAAGAGAGTGTGCCGAGGGTTGCACTCAGAATGTCATATCTGTTCTTTGTACAGCCAAAGGCAGGGCAGGGGAGATGGGATGATCAAGTACGTTCCCATGAAAGAGAAGTTACTGTGGTGGAAAGCAGAGTCAACAGTTTCTGCAGTGCTACCATTCAGTCTAATGCAGGAATGCATGGATGAGCTAGGTCTGAGAGGTAGTCAAATTCAAAGTGAGCAAATATAGAGAAAGAAATCAGCTGACTTTTTTTGGTTACTGACTCCTCCTTCCATCTTTAACAGCAGCTTGATGTGCAGATATTATCAAGGGATAATGTTTACCTCACCCCATGCTGTGAAATGCTTTGCCTGCTGATTAGTGCAAACCAAGCTACTGTTAAAAGTACAGGAAGAGATCAGCCCTGGGTCTTTTTTTGGCCAGTTTGGCATCAATAGCTGAGTGAGGCATTAAGAGCTGTTTCCCAGTGCGTATTTATTGAGCATTCATCCTGATTTCCATGCACGAGGCTTACACAGAGGTTAGACACATATGTCTCGTCTTTTTAAAGCATCTGTTTGGGGAAGTTGTACAACAATCAGCATCCATCCTGGTTTGCTTGTGCAAACTTTTTATGTCTTCCCATTAATCATTCATTCATTCCACACTTTTCAGTGCATTTCTCTTGTCACTTTCCTAACTGCAAAAAGCCCTTTAAAAAAGAAAGAAAGAAATGGATTTGTTCTGCTGGGGCAACAGAGCACATTAATCCATTTTAATTGTGCTTGAGTTGATACTTCAAAATATTGACAGTTGGGAGGCAATCTAAGAAAGCACAGGTAATTGGATAGTCAGATCCAAATATAAGGTAGAAGGGTGTAAGATTGGGCAAAGGAAAGGCAGACTGAGTACAAAGGAGGATAAGACCTCAATCCTTTGAACAATTGTGCATAAGAAGGGATATTGGCAAAAGCAGTTTGTCATGCAAGAATCTTGCTCTTTAGTGCTTCTGATTGTCTTATACTTCTAAAATACATATGTCTATTAACTGAAAACTTCAAAGGTAGGGTTGTCATTTTTTCCCCTACAGATGCAATAGAAACCAAGATTCATGTCCTTGTGTCTTTAAGATCAGTTCAATGAGATTTACATAGATGGAGATTCCCTGTCATTTCACCTCCATGCAAATAAGAACTTCACATACACTGAGAGCCAGCCAGTGTGGTATAATGGTTAGGGTGTTGGACTATACCCTGGGATACCAATTAGCCATGAAGCTCCACTAGGTGACCTTGGGCCAGTCACTGTCTCTCAGCTTAATCTACCTCACCGGGTTGTTGTGAGGATAAAATGGGGGGGGGAGAACCATGTACGCCACCTCGAGCTCCTTGGAGGAAAGCTGGGACGTAAATGTAAGAGATAAATAAAATGCTAAAAGCCTCAACTCTTACCATATATGGAGCGAGAAATGCCAGCTGGATTTAGAAAGGGAAGAGGTACCAGAGATCGTATTGCAAATATACGTTGGATAATGGAACAGACCAAGGAATTTCAGAAGAAAATCACCCTGTGCTTTATAGATTATGGCAAAGCCTTTGATTGTGTAGATCATGAAAAACTATGGAATGCTTTAAAAGAAATGGGGGTGCCAAAGCATTTGATTGTTCTGATGTGCAACCTATAGTCTGCACGAGACGATACTGTAAGGACAGAATATGGAGAAACCGATTGGTTTCTCATAAGAAAGGGTGTGAGACAGGGGTGTATATTATCACCTTATTTGTTTAATCTATCTGAGGAACATATCATACGGAAAGCGGGATTGGACAAAGATGAAGGAGGTGTGAAAATTAGAAGGAGAAATATAAATAATTTAAGATATGTAGATGATACCGTACTACTAGCAGAAACTAGTAATGATCTGAAACAAATGCTGATGAAAGGTAAAGAGGAAAGCACAAAAGCAGGACTACAGCCGAATGTCAAGAAGACTAAAGTAATGACACCAGAAGATTTATGTAACTTTAAAGTTGACAATCAGGACATTGAACTTGTCAAAAATTATCAATACCTTGGCACAGTCATTAACTGGAGACAATAGTCAAGAAATCAAAAGAAGGCTAGGACTGGGGAGGGCAGCTATGAGAGAACTAGAAAAGGCCCTCAAATGTAAAGATGTATCACTGAACACTAAGTTAGGATCATTCATACCATAGTATTCCTGATCTTTATGTATGGATGTGAAAGTTGGACAGTGAAAAAAGCAGATAAGAGAAAAATCAACTCATTTGAAATATGGTGTTGGAGGAGAGGTCTGCGGATACCGTGGACTGCGAAAAAGACAAATAATTGGGTGTTAGAACAAATTAAACCAGAACTATCACTAGAAGTTAAAATGATGAAATGAGAAGACATGATTCACTAGAAAAGACAATAATGCTGGGGAAAACATAAGGGAGTAGTAGAAAAAGAGGAAGACCAAACAAGAGATGGAATGATTCCATAAAGGAAGCTACAGACTTGAACTTACAAGATCTGAACAGGGTGGTTTATAACAGATGCTATTGGAGGTCGCTGAATTATAGGGTCACCATAAGTCATAATCGACTTGAAGGCACATAACAACAACAAAAGCCCCTACAGACACAGTAAAAGGTAGAAATCCTACACAAGGGAAAAGTAAGACCTCAATAGCGAAAGAAAATTAAGGCAGGCACCTCTGCCTTGTTTGACAGTTTGTCTCAAAGATCACAAAAGAATTTGACAAGTAGTCATGCAAAATATGCGAAAAATATCCATACAAAGCTGGTGGATATTACCATGTAAATAAAATAACTATGTTGGACGTGGATGTCTGCCACCATCTACAAAAGATTAGCTTGGCATTCCATTAGGAAAAACAGTAAAATAATTAATTGGCGCTGGTGAGTGTTTACCCTTCCTAATGACTCTTCCAGACCTTATTTGCTATATGCTGGAGACTTTAAATCTGATTAGGATGGAGGACAGTTCAAGATGAAGAAGTCATAATAGGTGGGAAAGACCATGCTCCAGCTTGACCTACACTGCCATCTAAAGGTAATATATAAAGTCCAATATTCAAATCTGAGCCTCAGATAATGAAAATGGAAATGGATTGCCTTCAAGTTGATTCCGACTTATGGCGACCCTATGAACAGGGTTTTCATGGTAAGCGGTATTCAGAGGGGGTTTACCATTGCCTTCCTCTGAGGCTGAGAGGCAGTGACTGGCCCAAGGTCATCCAGTGAGCTTCATGACCGTGTGGGGATTCAAACCCTGGTCTCCCTTAGTCCAACACCTTAACCACTACACAACACTGGCTCTCGCTCAGACAATAGATGGGATCAAGAAACACACTCAGTATGGGCCCATGTCTCCAGGACTGACAAAATGTATGCACTGGATTACTGCAATGCACTGTATGTGGGGCTGCCCTTCACTCTTGTTCAGAAGCTTCAGCTGGTGCAAAATGCAGACTGCTGATGGGGGCACATGGCCAACAAGATGTGACTCCACTCTTAAAACATCTGCACTGGCTGCCCATCTGCTACTGAGCCAGGTTCAAGGTCCTTGTATTAATTTACAAAGCCCTGAACAACTTAGGTCCAGGGTATCTTAGGGACTGCCTGAACCCTTACATTCCAGCTCGATCACTGAGATCATCTGCAGGAGCAGCTTTCGTCATCTCCCAAGTTGGTGAGGCTCATTTAATATTGACGCCTTCAGTGTCATCGGCCCAGTTCTCTGGAATTCTCCGCCAACAGAAATTCAGCAAGCACCTTCTGTTTTTAACTTCTAAATGCCTGCTAGACCTTTCTGTTCCATCAGGCTCACGCAGGCAATTTTGCAATAGCTGACTTCTGTTTTTACTATATTTTAATAGCTTTTACTGTACTGTGTTTTTTTTTAATTGCTGTAAACTGCTTTGGTGTTTTTAAATGAAATAGTGGTATACAAATACAGTTATAAATAAATAAATAAATTCCAGCAAAACTCCACATACTTTGGCATCCACAGTTTTTGTGGATCTGTGGCTAAATATGCAGAGGTATGCTACCTGAAAGCCATAGTTAATATTCTTAATAAATGTAAACTTACTGCCTTCAAGTCGATTCCACCTTATGGCAACCCTATAGGGTTTTCATGAGGCTGAGAGGCAGTGACTGGCCCAAGGTCACCCAGTGAGCTTCATGGCTATGTGGGGATTCAAACCTTGGTCTCCCAGGTCATAGTCCAACACCTTAACCACTACACCACACTGGCGCTCAATATTCTTAATAACCCTATATTATACAAAGGCTAGTTCCCAATGTCCAGTCACACAGTGACCAAAAAAAATGGCACCGATTGCAAATAGAGTCCATTTGCTACTTAGTGGCTACCACTATCCTTAACTATGGGGCAGGTCACCTTCACACAGTACATTTAAAGCATACCACTTCAACAGAATGAAGAACCCTGGGAACTTGTTACGGGAATTGTAACAAGCCACAGTCTCCAGGATTCTGTAGGGGAAGCCATGACTGCTAAAGTGGTATAAGAGTGCTTTAAACATACGGTGTGGGTGTGATCATATAGCTGCCTTCCTGCTGAGGTGTATGGAGCTATGGCAGGGCAGCAGCAAGATCAGGGTGGGACAGTTGCACCAGTGGGAGCACCGGATTGGTGGCGGTGGTCCCACCAGTACAACACACAGTCCCAACTGCAGTGCCACCCCCCAGCCCTGTCTAGGTAGGCAGCAGCAATGTTGGGATGGCAGCTCCGCAACACCACATGTAACAATACTGATGAAACCAATCTACCACCCTGAGATTGTATGTCTAGAATAGTCATCTCCCTTTCCATACAAGAACCACCCTCAATTTGGAGGAGTCCTCAGTTTGAAGAGCTGTTCAGTTAAAGTCTGGTTTAAACTTTAAGAACCATTCTCACTTTTTATGTGCTGGGTTGATGTTTTAGGATTGTGCTTGTTGTGTGTCTCTGCAGAAGTTAGCTCTATGGAATGTGATGATACTTATTCCCAGGTAATTATATACAGGACTGCAGCTTTAATTACCTTTGTACACCCTCTGGATCCAGCTTTTGGGGGGGCATGAGTGTGGCATCCTCAATACCCTCCCCATCCTAGAAGGGGCAGGGCATGTAAACTGAGAATACTGAGCTAAATGGACAAATGTTTTGACTTAGCATAAGACAATTTTTTTATTTGTCTCCTATCCAGTTAGTCTTGAGTAGATTAGAAACTCTAGCCACCAGCAGTCTCAGGAGACTGGAAGCTTGCCAGACTGCTGGGATTTTATATGACCCTTGTTTATAATCATGCATAGAAGCATCAGTGGCAAAGCCTGCATAACTACAATCATGAACATGGCTCAGGATTTAACTTCAGTTCTGTTGCAGTGCTTTTCCTCAGTGGTGGGATACATAGCAACTGGGATACAAAGAACTGCACAGCTAGTTCTAGATACCCAAGAAGGCTTTGAGCATGTGTTCCTTAAATACCATCCCCCATGCCAAACCACATTTGAAGCTAAGGTGACTTTCACATGCAGTTTGCAATATGGCAAAGGGGTCTGCTGATCAAAGGAAGAAGGAAAAGAATCTCACTAAGCAGAGCCAAGTCCTTGGGCTCACCTATAAAAGCTCTTTGTATCCTAGCATGCAAAAAAGGTGCATGGCTTTAGCATGCCAGTTGCAGCTTACTAGCTACCACCACCCTTAACAAAATATGTGCATATGTTGACGTGTAAGCTATGGCCATGGCTTTAGCAGAAAGAAGAACACAGGAAGGTGCCTTATACCAGGTCAGATTATTCCAGTATCATCTACTCTGCCTCTCAGCAATTCTCCCAAGATTTCAATCAAAGGTTCCCCCCCACATTGCCTGCTACTGATCCATTTTGAACTGGAGATGCCAGGGATTGAATCTGGGACATTCTGCTTCCAAAGCCTGTGCTCTACCATTAACCTGTGCTCCTTTTCTAGGCAAAAGCAGGCAGTAATTCAGTGTTCCATTTGTAATTCTATCCTGTACCCGAAATATTTTTGCATTGTCATGCTGACATTTTTCATGAGGGTTCCCCCAGAGGTATTTCACTTTATGATCTTTGTGTATTATAGTTTGGAACAAGATCATAGAATACTCCTTTATTTGGTTCCTAGTGGAGACTTTCTGCTGCCCTGTTTGAACGAGGTATCACTATTAATTATTGGATAATCTGTTTTGTTTTAAATGATCTCTGGTCTATTTGTTCTAGGGCAGGATTCCCCTTTTGGCATGCACATAAATGGGATTGGTTTGTGAAATGAAATAGTTGGGCATACCTTCATGATCCAAGAGACACCTGTTATCATAATTGTTAACTGAGTTACCCACATAACGATGCAATGTCATAACTGATGACATCTCACAGTCTGGTGAGCACAGCGTGATGCCATGAAATGAGTGCATTTGTGTTGAGAAGCTAACCCAAGCAGTATGAATGAGTTGGTGCTCTAAATGCCAGTAATAGCTGTTATATTTCTTCTTTTAGTGAATAAGTTTGATAACAAGTGAAATAAAATAGCTTGCAAACTACACATTTCATCCACTTCTGAATCTAAAGCAAATATTTATCTAAAGGAAATATTTTCTTGTATAGAGTTCTAGCAAGAATGCATAGGTGATATCTTGGAACTCTGGAACACAGTGCCAAAGGACACAATATGATAAACAGTCACTTGAGTTGAGAGTAAGTCCCATTGAACTCAGGACTACTGAATCAGTACATATAGGATCTAGCTATAATTGTAGTTCCTTGATTTTGCAAATAACATACATTTGTGTAATTCTGTCCCTTTTTCTCAATCCTCCTGCAGATATTGTGATTACCTTCTAATGGGCAAGTCATTTCTATGGCTGTGTCTTCATACAATCAAACTTCCATCACTAGCCATCACATAGTGATCCACCTTCCTGCTTCCTGCTTCAGTGGATTCAGACAATTAACAATTAGTTATCTTGGGGTGATTTTGGATGTTGAGCATGCTCTGACATGTGACAATAACATCAAGTTAGAGCTTGGTCAGAGAAGATCCCAGGCAGCAGGGTGGACAGTACATGAGCAGCAGCCCTAGTTTGCAGGCCCACACAGAGATGGAAGTTCTGTAGACCACAGCAAACCCCACCCCTGTTCCTGTAGCCTGTTCTGATGTTGTACTGAATATCCAGATGGGCAAAGCTGGGCCAGATCATCTCCACCCAGCTCACCCACCCAGATCTCAGTAATGCACACCAAATCTACACCCTCATCCATGATCAAATCATGGATGAGTGTGGTCTTATTGTGTGCTGATCTGGCATTTAACAACAGCACACACAGGCCAGTGGGCACAGCAGATGACCAACGAGGAACTTGTCCATAGCTCTAATAGCTCTAATAAGCATGGATCCAGGCCCCTGAATATTACCAGCCCAGGTATGCTATAGGGAACTTTCACATGTCACTTAACCCATGAATGTAACTCTTTTGTCTGACAGTACAGGTCAGTGGCATAGCGGAACCAACTTGTTTGGCTAATTTAAAACTGCATACGGCCTGTACCTGCTGACAGCTGCAGCCAATGGATAAGGCAGGGAGAAACTACAGCAGCTCATAGCATCATTCAGGACACAGGACTGAATGATTCCCGCTGTTCTGGCCTAGGGATATGGCTATAACAAGAGACAAGATGAAAAACTGAAAAACTACCACCAGGAATCAGGAATTTCCATACCAAAACATTTTGAATGGTCTAATTAAAAGAAGGTAAGAGTATGGTTAGTGAGAATAAGGCAATCAAAAAAAGAGTCGTTACGCTTCTTCTGAGTCCAAAAAACTAACTAAAGTGAAAAACATCTTGCCTATACTGTTTGGAGACCAGAGATTCACCATATCTAAAACTTTCAGCTCTAGATACGATAATGCTGCATACTTACATAAAATCAGTCTTTCAGTTTGACTTCTACTGCTTCCTAGTGAGCGGACATAGCTGATTTTGTAACATGCAAATTAATAGTTGCTCACTGATCTATTAAACAGTTTCAATAATCCTGAACTGGAGAATTTTGATCTTGTGAGAGTTTTAAACGAGATTTGTACTGAAGGAACGGCCACTTAATTGATTAAATGGATAAATAGAGGGAAAGGTTGCCTATGACATCTGGATGCTTTGTTATCAGATTATACTCCTACACAGTAAACTATAGCATTTTTGAAGGAAAGAATCATCCACAAACTGCAACAGAGTTCTTAGCCAGATGCATCAAAACGTACTTTAAAATATTTTGTTGCATTAGAGGGGGGCATTCTAGTCTGCAGAATGCATATGGCAGAAGTGTTTGCAGTTCAACATTCGCTAGCCATGGTGAGAGCTTGGATAGAGCATATGTATGACTAAAACATCAGACAGGTGTTAAAGGGCTGCATGTCAGAAAATCTGCCCACATATCATCCTGGAATGATGAAAAAGGATGTGTCATTTGTGTCTGTGTTTTATGCTTGGTAATGGTTTTCATTTAAACAAGAGTAACCTTTTGAAAACACTTTTGTGCCAGAAGAATAATATCTCAAACTCAAATTTTGAATCCAATGGTTGTGTGCCATTGCTTTGAAAAAGGCAACAAGCATTTATTAGTTAAGTTTAAAACAATAATTTAAAATCCCCAGACAGGTTCGAAAGAAATTATGTTTTGGCTGGTGCTATAAAAGAGATCTGGAGGAAAGTATGACAACTGAGACTTAAACAATCATATCCAATCATATTCTAATAAATGTGGGGAGGGGTGTCATAGTGCAGTCTGCAGAAACTATTTGATGCTCCTGAACACCTATTTAGAACATTTGGAGATTGATTCAAGGTACTTCCTTTCCTCCCACCTGCATAATAGGCTGCCCCAAGTGAGCGCCCTGGCACCAACTAGCACCTGTTGGCAGTTGGGCCCCAGATGGTGGTGGTGTGACCGTCACCTTCACCATCTATATCACTAGCAAGTAAGCTTACCCAGTGATAATGGCAGTAGTGGACCAGGAGCTGACAAGCCAATGGGCTCTCAGACTATTACAGCATCACTACCAAGTAAGCCAGCCTCCAAGCACCTTTGTGAGCATAAGGGAGAAACTGGCAGCTTCAGCTGCACTTCCACTGGAGGACCCAAATGACAGTAGGTACTGGGAGAATGGGTGGACAAGATATTAGCCCCAGTAGGTTTTGCTGGGGTACATGGGCCCTGGTAAATGCCCCAAGGTGTTAGCTATTGATGCCTGGCCTGATAATAGGCCAGGGGCAGGGAAAGTTTGGCCCTCCAGATGTTGCTGAACTACAACTCCCATCATCCCTGACCATTGGCCATGCTTTCTGGGATGATGGGAGTTGCTATTCAGCAACATCTGGAGAGCCAAAGGTTCTCCACCTCTGCAACAGGAGATCAGCACTCACCGTCTGCTCAGTACACAAGATCCTGCAAATAGTAGTGTTACTGTACCTTAGCTGGGGCAGTGCATGTAAACGGGAAACTCAGAAAGAAATATAATTCAACGCAGGGAAAGAATATGGTGCCATTGGTAGCCTTATCCTCCATGAATTTGGCTAATCCAGTGGTTCCCTAATTATGTTTCCCCACTTGAAAATAAAGTACTGTTTAACTATGCACTGTGTGAAGAAATACTTTATTTTTTCCATTCTGAATCTTCCAAAATTCAGCTTCATTGCTTGGCCCCGGGCCCATAATATTCATATAACTGAATGCTTCTCCATACAAAACCACAAAACCAATCTCTGCATATAGCACACTAGGCTGTCAGAATGAAGACGAGACTAAACGAAACCACTTGGTTTTCCTATAGAGAAGCATTCACTGATGTGGGCCCCCACTTGCAATCTGAGTGGTAGAACCCACAAACAGATTCACTGCCTCAATGAGAACCAAATTTTGTGTGACTCATTTAATCTGCAGATAATTTTGTGAGGTTCAGTTTTGGACAGGAGTTCCTAATGCTTCATGACTCTTGTGTTTGAAAGCCTGCTGAAAAGCTCAGGGTGCTTGTTAAATGGTGTCCTGTTGATTCCAGCTAAGTGTCAGTGATGTGTTTTGCTCAATTACTTGTCTTCAGCTCTAATTTGGCAACCAGACCATTAATTACATCTCGCTGGATTTCATCTCTCATCTTGCTAATTTGGAGGACCGGATGACCTTCTTGCCCCATCTTTTATCTCTTGCATCAACATTTTGAATGGTGAGGGTGGAGGAGAGAGAGTGTAATTCTAAACACTGTTTACTTTCAGCAATATAGCTTGAAAGGCACTCACAAACATAATTTATGCTTTTAATATAGTAGGGCAGATTATCAACATGGAGCCATAGGGCAGGATCCAAACATCTCCTGATCCAGGATCCTGTAGTGTCTCTTTCATTTTAGTTGACGCATCAAACCCATGCACAGACAAGACTGCACAGTTAGACTGTTGTCACTCTTTAAATGAATCTGGAATCTGTTCAGTCAGCAGAGCACACTGTATGCATCTAAACTCTTGTGTCCAGAGTACAGATCTCTGGGTTGGGGTAATTTAAACTAATCCTCATCCCTATGAACCATACAGGTTAACCCACATGATTCCGACTTCACTGTGCTCCACAATCAGTGGGCATATATTTAAAACTAGAGACCCCTATGCATAGGCCCCAATATTTCAAACACCAAATTGTTTGTCTGTTATCATGTAGTGAATTAGTTTATTAAATTTATTTATCACTTCACACCACCAAAAGAAGTCCCAAAGTGATTTACAACGTAAGTAAAAAACACAAAACTAAATAATCACAGAATCATAGAATAGTAGAGTTGGAAGGGGCCTCTAAGGCCATCACGTCCAAACCCCTGCTCAATGCAGGAATCCAAATCAAAGCATTCCCGACAGATGGCTGTCCAGCTGCCTCTTGAATGCCTCCAGTGTTGGAGAGCCCACTACCTCTCTAGTAATTGGTTCCATTGTCGTATGGCTCTAACAGTTAGGAAGTTTTTCCGGATGTCCAGTCGAAATCTGGCTTCCTGCCACTTGAGCCCATTATTCTGTGTCCTGTACTCTGGGACGATCAAGAAGAGATCCTGGCCCTCCTCTGTGTGCCAACCTTTCATGTACTTGAAGAATGCTATCATATCTCCCCTCAGTCTTCTCTTCTTCAGGCTAAGCATGCCCAGTCTCTCCTCATAGGGCTTTGTTTCCAGTCCCCTGGTCATCCTGTTGCCTTCCTCTGAACCTGTTCCAGTTTGTCTGCATCCTTCTTGAAGTGCAGAGACCAGAACTGGACATAGTACTCAAGATGAGGCCTAAGCAGTGCTGAATAGAGGGAAACTAATACACGATTTGGAAACTATACTTCTGTTAATGCAGCCTAAAATAGCATTTGCCTTTTTTGCAGCCACATCGCACGGTTGGCTCATATTCAGCTTGTGATCAACGACAATTCCAAGATTCCAAGAGAATAATAAAAATATTCATAAAAGCAGTACAAATATACTTAAAGTATTCATCCCAAATCACCTGAAACACTGAATATCCAGCCCCAGAACAAACACCAAAAACAGCCGCTAAAAGCCAAACCATTTATGTTGCAAAGCAAGCTGCAAGTGATTTCATGCTTATGTATCATTTATGAAATGTTTGTTATTGTTGTGGTATATGGTGTTGTTGTTTTTAAAAAAGTAAAAATGTGGTATATCTAAGTATATTAAAAGAAGACAACATTAAACATTAGCTTTATGTTGGGAATGCCAAGACAGCAAAAGATTTGCAGTGAGGAGAAAATGGATAACACTATGAAAGCATGAAGGGGGAAAGTGCCAGCCACTCACTAATCAGTATGCAGACAATTGTCGAAACCTTTCCATAATAAGACTGCTGTT
Organism: Rhineura floridana; assembly: GCF_030035675.1. Classification (NCBI taxonomy): domain Eukaryota; kingdom Metazoa; phylum Chordata; class Lepidosauria; order Squamata; family Rhineuridae; genus Rhineura; species Rhineura floridana. The sequence goes on from NC_084480.1 coordinate 280,970,563, forward strand.
GGTTGGTAAACTGGCTAGATGGAAAGCTAAATTAAGTGTCACTCAAACTAGCTTTCCATCTAACCAGTTCACCAACTAACAGCAGCCTTATTATAGAAAGGTTTTGACAACTGACTTCTTTATTATGAAGCATCTTTTACTGAAAATTATATTAATTAACTTATGTAGGCAGACTACTAATTCAGTAGATTCTTCCTGTTATTTGAGTCAGTCTTTGTTTTATTTTTCAGCTCATTTGAGATGATATTATTAATATACTATGAATCTAAAGAACATTCACTATTCTACTTTAGCACAAAAGTCAATTACAATCCCTCCCTCCCTCCTGTGTGTGTGTGTGTGTGTGTGTGTGTGTGTCACACACACACACATATTGCATTGGGACAGAGTGAGGCAATTGCCTCAGGTTGCAGATGCAGGGAATGAAGAACAGCACCCTTGGCTATTCCTCTTGAGCCTCTGGCTATTCCTCTGTGCTGGGTTTCAGTGAGGAAAGAGGATAGCAAAAAGCTTATCTCCCTCTCATAATGCCAGAACCTGGGGCCATCCAATGAATCTGAATGTTGAAAGATTCAGGACAGACAAAGAAAGTACTTCTTCACACAACACAAACTATGGAATTCTCTCACCGCAGATGTAGGGATGGCCACCAGCTTGAATGACTTTATAAAAAGATTAGACAAATTCATGGAGGATAGGACTATCGATGGCTATTAGCCATGATGTTCTGCCTCCACTGTCGGAGACAGTATGTCTCTGAATGCCAGTTGTTGGGGATCACAAGTAGGAAAGTGTTCTTGCACTTAGATCCTGCTTGTGGGTTTCCCATAGGCTTCTGGTTGGCTGCTGTGAGAAAAGAAATGCTGTAATAGATAGGCCTTTGGTCTGATCCAGCAGGGGTGTTCTTACGTTCTTATGAATCAGTGGGTTTGAATTACAAGAAAAAAGATTTGGACAAAACATTAGGGAAAACTTCCTAGTGGTAGGAGGTGTTTAACTGTTGAGCAGTCTGCCTCAGAAGGTAGTGGGCTCTCCTTCATTAGAGGTTTTTAAGAGGATGGATGGCCATCTATCAGGAGTGCTGTAGTAGTGGATTTGCTGCATTGACAGGAGGTTGGACTCCTTTGGGGTCCCTGCCAACCCTATGATCCTCTCATCCCTATTATAAAAACTTTTCAAACGACAGGCCCAATTTCAAAGGACTTAAGAAAGAGTGCATACTTTTTTAGATCAGGGCTCGGAGACACTCTAGAGTCCAGATGTTGTTGGACTCTAGCTCCCATCATCTTTGATCACTGGCCATGTTGGTGAGGGCTAATAGACTTTCTTATCCACCATCTGGAGGGCTACAGGTTCCCCACCTCTTCTTTAGAGACGCTCTCTTGAACAGAGATGCAGAACGTTCTGTTTAATCTTAAAAATTAACATTTTTTCCATTTCAATTTCTTATTTGTAAGAGTCACAGAATACATGTAAGAGACACTACCATATTTTGATAGTGTGGGAATACACAATTCATTTAGTCAGACTCGTTCAGCTAATTGTTTGCCTCACAGTCCCTGTGGGAAGAGGTGAGACTTCATCTTTGCACTGGTGCTCAAAATGCAACGCACAGTGTTTTGATTTCTTAATGGTGTTTGGGCAGCTGTGAAGAGAACAGTAATGGCCCAAACTACATTCCTAGGCTTCCTTCAGAGAAGGATAATTACTACAAATATTGCCTCAGACACCCACAGAGACAATTGGGGATCTCCAATCGGGTATGAAAAAACATATTGTGTGAAAAAAGAGAAGCAATAGAAGTAGAAAATGTGTTGTTAACACTCCTATAAAATTAAATAGGCAATTTGCATTACCTACTTATATTATTAAAGGAACCATTGTCATACTTGCATTCAACTATATTAGACTATTTTTCTAGTTTGATAGCAAGAATACAGAAACGTATTGGGCACAATCCACAAAGAACATGTCCTGCACAACAGTGCGTCCACTGGAATGAATGAGAGCCACCCAAGGCTGGGCCAAGACATTTTGCTGCCAAGAGTGAAGAACAAAATGGCACTCCCTTCCTATTCCATGTACAGAAGCTGACCGGAATGGCTGTGAATCTTACTTCAACACTGGTGGCAAGACAGTGTCTTGCACCTAACCTGAGGGCAACAAGCTAGCTTAATGGTACAGAGCAGGTCACATGGCACATACTGTTTTTCAGCATGCTCAGCAGGAATGGTTGGGGAGGGAATGTTCCCCTACATGAAACCCTAGCATCTGCTACCAGAGGCAACCATCTCACTACGTAAAGTGGTAGGACCTGCCTGGAAGCCATGCTGGAATGCATGGGTGCACAACTCCCTTTCTTTCTAGATGCGCCATGTCATCATTTGTCCTGTTGGTCATTTACTCATCATGATCATTTTGTCAGGGATGGGGATATTTGTTTCTTGCCTTGATTTAATAGGATTAGCTGGAAAGAGAAGGGTTTGGGCTAGGATAGGATGGGTTGGGAGGCTAGCCTGTTTGGAATGCATAAGATGGAGTTCTTCATTGGAACAAAAGAAAATAAAATGATTGGAAATTTGTTTGGGGATGGTGCAAGGGTGCATGGTGGGAAGAAAGGGGAGAAAGTATTATTGTGCTAGTGGGAATCCTTGCGCTGGTTTCCAAGTTAGCACAATGAGTTGGCTGAATGCGGTCCAATATTTTGAACCATATCAAGAAAGTTTACAACATTTGGGGTTTTTACTTTAGAGAAAAGGCAAGTAAAAGGAGACATGATAGAGGTGTATATGGCGTGGAGAAAAGGGATAGAGAAAAGCTTTTCTCCCTCTCTCATACTAGCTCATGGACATCCAATGAAGCTGAATGTTGGAAGATTCAGGACAGACAAAAGAAAATAATTCTTCACACCATGCATAGTTAAACTATGGAAAATGTCTCCTCTTACTCATATTTTCTCTAAAATAAAAAGGTCCCAATGTTGTAACCTTCCCTCATATGATTCAAAATATGAGATATCTATTAGCTATATTCCATGACTTCTTGCAGAACTTTAATATACAGTAAGTTACTCCAAAGAGACTCTTCTCCCCTGCCCAAGCTTACTGAAACATCTCCAGCACAACTGCAAAACTGATAGAGATGTTCCACACATTGGATTAGATTAATCCAGATGCTGCATCATTTTAATAGGAGATAGAAGGACCATCCTAATTTCCAGGAAATATTAACAGTGCAACAGCTAAAGAACTCTCTAGCTTTGATCACTCAAAAAATAAAGAACTCTAGAGTTTGTCATGTAGATTTGAAGCAGCTGTCACAAATTATCCATATCTCCTTCATGACATATACTGTGAATTTGAAGAGCTACCAAAAGCAAAAAAAAAAAAAAAATCTGCACTATATCTATGTAAAATGGAATGAATGGCCTGTCTTTCCTGTTGATTTCACACCATTACACACCAAGAAACCTAGGTTTGCTACAGAGTATATACTGACCAAGTAGCTGAAACCAATCTGGGTTCTGAGATGAGTGCACCAGTATAATAAACATATTTTAAAACACCTGTTCATCACTCATTCACCCATTCCATTTTAGATGTAGGCTTCAAACATGTAAAACATTAAAAAATATATGGTCCAAAAAAAAGCCCCATAATTTTGTCAGCATCAAAATACACAAAAAGGTACAGGTCTGAAACAGAAACCTTTAGTTTCTATAGTCAGTGGAGGCTGGTCCATGAGGGCAAAAGGGGCACCACCCCATCAATTTCAGTCTGTCCTCAGCCAACCCCCACCTGCCTGCCTTCCTACGTACTATCAGTCCAGGGTGTGGCACTGCCTTCAGCATCCTCCTCCTCCTCTAGTCTCAGTGTTATCTGCTCGATTCTCTTTGGGTTCAATAGGCACCAGCCACCACTGTCTATAGTAGTAGTGTTTTGGCTAACTGAAGTATCAGGAATATTAGATACAAATCTGTATACGAGGGATGAAGAACTCATGGCACTCTAAATGTTGTTGAACATCAACTCTAATTCCTAACCATTGACTGTGCTGGCGGGAGCTGGTGGGAAAAGGAACCCAACATCATATGGAGGGCCACAAGTTAACCATTCCTGGTGTACAGAATTTCAGGATTCTGACATCATGCAGGAGCAATAATGACCATTCTAGTTGGCGTATAGTAAGCCAAGCTCCCATTGACTGCCCTGTGAATAGTTAGAACACTGCTGTTGAGGTAGGATTTACACATTCCTCTTCTTCTTGCATGCCCAGGGACAGAAATATATGGAAATGAACATTAAACTGCAAGATATTTATTTATTTATTTATTTATTTATTTATTTATTTATTTATTTAATTTGATTTATTAGTCGCCCATCTGGTTGGAAACCTAGCCACTCTGAGCGACGTACAAAATAAAGGCATATAAACATCAAACATAAAAGTATTGTTGTTGTTGTTATGTGCCTTCAAGTCGATTACGACTTATGGGGACCCTATGAATCAGCGACCTCCAAGAGCATCTGTCATGAACCACCCTGCTCAGATCTTGTAAGTTCAGGTCTGTGGCTTCCTTTATGGAATCCATCTCTTGTTTGGCCTTCCTCTTTTTCTACTCCCTGCTGTTTTCCCCAGCATTATTGTCTTTTCTAGTGAATCATGTCTTCTCATGATGTGTCCAAAGTATGATAACCTCAGTTTCATCATTTTAGCTTCTAGGGACAGGTCTGGTTTAATTTGTTCTAACACCCAATTATTTGTCTTTTTCGCAGTCCATGGTATGCTCAAAGCTCTCCTCCAACACCACCTTTCAAATGAGTTGAATTTTCTCTTATCCGCCTTTTTCACTGTCCAACTTTCACATCCGTACATAGAGATCGGGAATACCATGGTCGGAATGATCCTGACTTTGGTGTTCAGTGACACATCTTTGCATTTGAGGACCTTTTCTAGTTCTCTCATAGCTGCCCTCCCCAGTCCTAGCCTGATTTCTTGACTATGGTCTCCATTTTGGTGAATGACTGTGCCAAGATCTTGATAATCCTTGACAAGTTCAATGTCCTCATTGTCAGCTGTAAAGTTACATAAATCTTCCGTTGTCATTACTTTAGTCTTCTTGACGTTCAGCTGTAGTCCTGCTTTTGTGCTTTCCTCTTTAACTTTCAGCAGCATTCGTTTCAAATCATTACTGGTTTCTGCTAAGAGTATGGTATCATCTACATATCTTAAATTATTGAAGTTTCTCCCTCCAATTTTCACACCTCCTTCATCTTGGTCCAATCCCGCTTTCCATATGATATGTTCTGCATACAGATTAAACAAATAGGGTGATAAAATACAACCCTGTCTCACACCCTTTCCGATTGGGAACCAATTGGTTTCTCCATATTCTGTCCTTACAGTAGGAGAGTATAGGTTGCGCATCAGGACAATCAGTTGTTGTGGCACCCCTATTTCTTTTAAAGCATTCCATAGTTTTTCATGATCTACATAGTCAAAGGCTTTGCTGTAGTCTATAAAGCACAGGGTGATTTTCTTCTGAAATTCCTTGCTCTGTTCCATTATCCAACGTATGTTTGTGATATGATCTCTGGTGCCTCTTCCCTTTCTAAATCCAGCTTGGAAGTCTGGCATTTCTCGCTCCATATATGGTAAGAGCCTTTGTTGTAGAATCTTGAGCATTACTTTACTTGCATGGGATATTAAGGCAACAGTTTGATAATTACTGCATTCTCTGAGATCCCCTTTCTTTGGAAGTGGTATATTGAATGCTTCCAGTCTGTGGGCCATTGTTTAGTTTTCCATATTTCTTGACAGATTTTTGTCAAAATTTTGACAAATTCAGTATCAGTAGCTTGTAGCAACTCTATTAGTATGCTGTCTATTCCTGGTGATTTGTTTCTTCCAAGAATTTTAAGAGCAGCTTTCACCTCACATTCTAAAATTTCTGGTCCTTCATCATATGGTTCCTCCGTGAATGAATCTGTCATCCTGTCATCTCTTTTATAGAGTTCTTCAGTGTATTGCTTGCATCTTCCTTTTATTTCATCTCTGTCAGTCAGTGTGTTCCCCTGTTGATTATTCAACATCCCTACTTGTGGTTTAAATTTCCCTTTCATTTCTCTAATCTTTTGGAATAGGGTTCTTGTTCTTCCCATTTTGTTGTCCTTTTCTATTTCTATACAATAACTATTGTAATAGTTTTCTTTGTCCCTACGTACTAGTTGTTGTATAGTTGCATTTAGGGTTCTAACCATGTTTCTATCTCCTTTTGCTTTTGCTTTCCTTCTCTCTTTAACCATTTTAAGAGTTTCTTCAGTCATCCATTGAGGTCTTTCTCTCTTTTTAACAAGAGGTATTGTCTTTTTGCATTCTTCTCTGATAATGTCCCTGACGTCAGTCCATAGTTCTTCTGGTTCTCTGTCAACTAAGTTTAAAGCCTCAAACCTGTTCCTTATTTGATCTTTATATTCTTCTGGAATGTTATTTAAATTGTATTTTGGCATTATGAGTGCTTTGTTCTTCTTCTTTAGCTTTACTCTGATTTTCGATATGATCAGTTTATGATCTGTACCGCAGTCTGCTCCTGGTCTTGTTTTTGCAGAAAGTATGGAAATTCTCCATCTTCTGTTTCCAATTATATAATCAATTTGATTCCTATATTGGCCATCTGGTGATGTCCATGTGTACAGTCGTCTTTTCGGTTGCTCAAAAAATGTGTTGGCAAGAAACAAATCATTGGCTTCACAGAATTCAATAAGTCTTTCTCCTGCTTCATTTCTGTCACCTAAGCCTCATTTCCCCACAATTCCTAATTCTTATCTGTTCCCTACTTTTGCATTCCAGTCCCCCATGATTATCATCATATCTTGTTTTGGTGTGTGATCAATTTCCTCCTGTACTTCTGTGTAAAATCTCTCCAATTCTTCTTCTGCTGCTTTTGATGTTGGAGCGTAGACTTGGATGATGGTTATGTTAATAGGTTTCCCATTTAATATCATTGATATCACTCGCTCAGACCTTGCGTTGAGCTCCTAATTGCTTTTGCTACATCACTTCTCACTATTAAAGCAACCCCATTTCTTCTTGATTTCTCATTTCCTGCATAAAATATTTTGTAGTTGCCTGATTGAAAATGTCCCATTCCAGTCCATTTTAATTCACTCACGCCAAGTATTATAATGTTGATACACTCCATTTCTTGCTTGACAATTTCTAACTTTCCCTGGTTCATGCTTCTCACATTCCATGTTCCTATTGTGTGCGTCATACAACTCCAGACTCTCCTTTCGCATCTGTGCGCATCAGCCTCTGGGCTTCCTTTCGGCTTTGACCCAGCTGTGTCATTAGTCACAGCGCTACTCGTACTTGTCCTTTGTTCTTCCCCAGTAGCTCGGTGAATGCCTTCTGACTTGGGGGTCTCATCTTCCAGCACTATCTCGTTTTGCATTTTGGATACTCTGTTCATAGGGTTTTCGTGGTAAGAGGTATTCAGAGGTGGCTTACCATTGCCTTCCTCTGAGTTTGGATGCATCTTAGTCTGGTGTCTCAGCTTTGACCATTCTGCCATGGGTGTCCTTGCTAGGAGTCTAGCCTCTTGGTCTAGACTCCTGACGGCACTGCTCTTCAACACTCTCAAACCCCCTCACCACGTTAAGGTGTGCATCCTAAAGGGGGCTGTGTGGGTTGGGGGGTAGCTTCTACTTTGTTGCTTAGTTTTATTGCTTTTTTATGTTTACATAAAAGTATATAAACATCAAAAAACAAGCAATAAAACTAAGCAACAAAGTAGAAGCTACCCCCCAACCCACACAGCCCAACCCAAAGATCAGAAGGTCCTCCTAAAGAAGCTGAGTTTGAAGGGTGGAGGGTGGATGATCAACACTGTGCATCATAGATTATCTGACAGCTCAACCTAAATTCACACAAAGCTCATATACAGTGTCTTGTATAGCTCATTGTCTCCAAACCCTACATGTTGTATTCTGTTGAATACGCTATAATCTCTTCCTCATAGATCACTCATGAAGGATTTGGGATCTGTGGCCACAGTCCAGTCCAACGCAAGGCCCCATTGATCTATGACTCAGCAGATGAATCTAATGGGACAGTCAATATGTGGACAATAGGATGATATGACACAGCTTGCAAGAATATTCATTTGCAGCTACAATGATTGGCCACAGGAGGGCAAAGGGCCTACTGCTGTAAAATAAACAAGGAAATTGTTTTTGTCTTTAGACTTCAGAATGAAACTTCCAGGAAGTTGTAGGAAGTTGTTCCTTGATAGTTTATTACATACAGAATGTCAGAATCAGTAGGTGTTAGATAACATCACAGAAGCCAAAGAAGTGTTAAGTAGTGAATACCAAAAATACCCAAGTCATATTTTAACACTGCTAAGAAAATAAAAGAGCCCTGCTGGATCAGGCCAAAGGACCATCTAGTCCAGCATCTTGTTCTCCAACAAGATGCTAAGTTGTTAACTAAACTGAAATGGCTGGGGGACTCTAATTGTATAAGAAAGGCAGTGCCTGGCACCAAGCCGCAGTCATTGCATCAGGTGTAGCAGGAGGGATGAGGAAGATGCAGGACCACCATCAGCTTCAGTTATGCCAAAGCCAGCCTTTGCCCTCCCTCAACTGACACCTAGCAGCACCCATTCCATCAGGCTGCATCAGAAGACAGAAAGGAAGAGATGCAGGGCCATTCCATTGGTGCAGTGGACAAACAAGCAGCTTTTGGCACCAGTCCTCTCCTTGAGCTTTTCCACCCAGCTGGTGATTAGATGACTTTGTTAACGAAGAACTTGTACCTGAGTTTGCTTTTCTCCTCCCTCCCAATCCACTTTTCCTTTTTTGTCATGCCCTTTTTAGATTGTAAGCCTGAGAGTCAGGACTGGGTTTGTTTAGTGAACTGTAAGCCAGTCTGAGAGCCCGAGAGTGGGATTAAAAGTTCTTCCAATAAATAAATGCTGAGTTTGTCTTTTCACAATTTCAAATGCCATGGAGGGCTGCACTGAACAAGCACAGGAAAATCAAAGCTAAAAAACACAATTCCATTGAATTCAGGAGTTGTATTGGATTACGCTGTAAATAGCCTTAAATGGACTCATGCGCTGGTATAATTTAGTGGTCTAGAACAGTGATGGCTAGCCTGTACCCTTCCAGGTGCTGCTTGGCTCACCATTGGACCTGTCATCCCTGACCACTGGCCATGTTGGCTAGAGCTAATGCAAGTGGGGAGTCTAGCAACATCTGAAGGGACTCAGGATAAGAAAATGGCCTGTCTTGCAGGGTAACTAATATGGGGATTATTTCAAATGCTTGCCTAGAGGTTTTTTTTTTATGTTAGTGCTTAGCCTATCTCTTGCCAAGTACTATAAAGGGATTGATGTGAAAGTACAGTCATTGCTTCCTGAAAAAAACTCAAGGGATGACTACATCTAAAATTATCACAGAATGTAGGTTGCTTGATATACTCAAAGGTTTCTGGTTCAATTAATTAATAAATAGTCTTCATTTTTCTAGCTTCATAATTCCACTGTAAGCATCATATCTCCCCAGTACTCAGGTGTTCCCCTGCATTATAGCCCACTTTTGTCTGCCAAATATAGCACAGAGGTGTTGCTCTAAGCAGATGGCTACCTCTGTCCCTTTCCAGTGAAAGGTTCTGAGGCTGCTCAACCAATCTGTACCAGTGAGGTATTGTTTGAATGCATTTGGTTAACATAGGCCTAGTGATTAAAAACCCTTGGCTAATATACACTCAGGTGCTCTTTCATTCAGACACAAATTTCCAATGGATTTTGGAATACAGATTGTGCAGCCCAGGGCTTGCTAGGCTTGTGGTACATGAGCCAATTGCAATAAGAGTGTGTGATACTAGTCAAATCAGCAAAGACCCTACTGTGACATCAGAAGGACTAGTGACAGGCCTTACTTTGCCTTTTGTTTCAGTTATGGTAGTATGAACTACGTCTGTGATGAGTGATGGGTAGAGACTCTGTTCTTGGCTTTGGAGTTACAAGGGGTCTGATGTATAACAACTTTGTCCCTAGCTGCTGGAACTTGGCAACCTCTTTGGAGCACCACACAGTACCGTATGCTTTATGTGGAAATCAGAGCTGACAGCTTTGCAAACATGAAATGGGATCTGCCACTGCTTATGCATACCCAGAAAGAGAACGGAATATGACACCAATTTCCATATAACTTGCATTTGCTAATTTATATGTACAGATGCCAATTTAGAAATAATGACTGTTTTTTAAATAGAAATATAGCTTACCACCATGGGAAAAACTGTGACCTGGGTGCCTGCTCAGTCTAGGTGCTAACTATTGACGAGCAACATGAAGGCCCCTTCTGCTCTCCTTTTTATGCTCTTTATGTTTAAACTGGACTTGAGCCAGACGAGACATGAATGCCTACGGAAGGGGTGGTGAACCTTTGGCACTCCAGATGTTGCTGAATCACAACTCCCATCATCCCTGCCCATGGGCCATGCTTGCTGGGGATTATGGGAATTGTAGTTCAGCAACATCTAAAGTGCCAAAGGTTTGCCACCCCTGGCCTAGGGAAGAAAAACAGGAAAATTGGGGGGGGACTGCTTTTTCCATAGTTTGTTTCATTCATCCCCATTTTGGGGGGGGGGGCTGAGTTTTTTCCTGAATTTTTCCATCCCCCCCCCCCCGGCCTTCACATCTCTAAGCCAGACAGCTGACTTCAAATGGAGGACTCCTTCAAATAGAGGACAGTGTCTGCAAAGTAAGTCATCATGTTTGAAACTTAAATATATTCTTTGAATTTTAGTAGTGAGATGTTAAATTAAAATAAAAATGTATTCATGTATTTCTTCTAAATGGGGGGGAAGGGAGGCAGAAATGTGGTTTCTTAAGCACATGCTTAACGCTCCTTTCGAAGTAAACGGCAATTCAAAATACTTAACAAATAGGGAAGTGATACATTTCAAAATTCTGGCACAGCCCTGGCTGACAGGTAGGCTCACACATTCAATGGTTGCTGGTGCCGATTGGGACTGGGAGGGCAGAAAGCAGGGAGGCCAACAGCAGATGGAGCTAGCAGCAATGACAGACACAGCTAACTTTTTCTTCAGAATTTCCTTAGAATTTTGGTGAGTGTGCTACTCTGACCTTACCTTAAGCCCCATCCACACCACATATTCAAAGCACTATTATGCCGCTTTGACAGTCATGGCTTTCCCCTCAAAGAATCCTTGGAACTGTAGTTTGTTAAGGGTGCTAAGAGTTGTTAGGAGACCCCTATTCCACTCACACAGCGACAATTCCCAGAGTTCCCTGTGAAGAGGGATGAATTGCTGAGTTTTACAAAAGCAAAATTGAGACTGAGAAGGAGGAAGCTGACAGCCAGTGCCACACCATAGACTGGTTGTAAGCAAGAAGTCTGGCAGGTGGGGGATAGCTAAGGACAGACTGAGGCTGGTGGGATGGTGCCTCATTTGTCATAATGAAGCAGCCTGCTCTGCTCACACTTCCATTGCACTCATGCAGCTGGTGCCCAGTGCAAGCGTGACAAAGGGAGAGCGTCGTTGTTTCAGCCTCTATAAGAGGCTAAGGTTGGCTTCAAGGCCCAGGCGCAGAGTACCCAGTCAGCGATAGGTGTGGAGGCCTATGCGGCAGGTGATGGCCTGAGACTGTGCAATTTTGCAGTCATTATCTGAGAAAAGGGCAGATTTGGAAAATGATGTAAAGATAGCAATTCAGCCTGTCTGTGTTAATTCTCTCTCTTTCATTCTCATACCCCTATGGACACACACATTCAGTGTGTGTGTACATGTATGTGTGTGTACACATATGCATAAGTGTGTGTGTGTGCGTGCGTATTTTAGCTTGCCTGTGCTAAGCCTGCATTCTTGTTTTGAAGAAGGAATTCAGCAACCCACATTTGAATCATCCTTCTTAAGAAACTCTCTTTTCTTTCCTTCTCTCCTTGAATAATTTATCCTTTGTTGCCATGGAAATAGTTCCGTCTTCTCCCAAATGGTACAATTCCAGGACTGCTAGGTTGATTTCTGTCAATCCACAGTCATTCTAGATCCTTCATTTAATTGGAACTTGACGCTGCTTTTCCTAGGGGGTTTGTTTTTAAGAGGACAGGATAGTGTATTCTTTCTGTGATTTTTATCACTTTCCTGATCTTTGCTGGGATATACTGAAAAGGATAAAGAAATTACTCTTTTTAAGGGCTGTTCTAACAGCACACAATGAAAGTGCCAAAATTGACTCTCCAATTTCTCAAAAGATTTCTTCCCCTGCAAAAGGGACTTCCATTTTTCTGCTACATTCTGAGGGTACTTCAGAATTTCTTTGAATGTCGGTGAGTGTGCAGCTCTGAGCTTACCTTAAGCCCCATCTGCACTATCCATTTAAAGCATTATTGGACTGCGACCAGGGAGACCAGGGTTTGAATCCCCACACAGCCATGAAGCTCACTGGGTGACCTTGGGCCAGTCACTGCCTCTCAGCCTCAGAGGAAGGCAATGGTAAACCCCCTCTGAATACTGCTTACCATGAAAACCCTTTTCAAGTTGGGATTGACTTGAAGGCAGTCCATTTTTCATACCACTATAACAGTCATGGCTTCCCCCAAAGAATCCTGGGAATTGTAATTTGTTATGGTTGCTGAGAATTAGGGGACCCCTACTCCCCTCACAAAGCTACATTCCCAGAGCTCCCTGGGAAGGATTGATTCTTAAACCACTCTTGCAAATGGTGCAAGAGTGGTACATTATCAAAATGTAGGTCTGGTATCTCTTTTCCATGCTCATCCTTATGTAAATAGTTCCTACGTAGCCAAAATAACATCATCCGCATACAAGAGGGAGGTATCAGCAGGCTTGGGAGAACTCCAAGGTTTGCAGACATTGAAAAAAACTTAATGAAAAAACCTTAAGGAACCCCAAAAACAGCCCAGTGTGAACATGCTCAGTGGCTACAGAATGCTAAGCGTCTGTTAGGATGAAAACTATAGTGAGGTGGTGGTAGTGGAATGGAATGGAGTATCCTAGAAGAGGAGATGGCTGGCTGGCTACCTGAAACCTTGAACATGAGCATTCTGCACCACAATATTTTGTTGCAGGTTTCACTTTTGTTCTAAATATATAATGTGCAAGGATATAAGTTTAAATATAGCCCAATAACAGGGAGATACAAAATACAATTTAAATAACATCCCAGAAGAATATAAAGATCAAATAAGGAACAGATCTGAGGCTTTAAACTTAGTTGACAGAGAACCAGAAGAACTATGGAGTGAAGTCAGAGATATTATCAGGGAAGAATGCAAAAAGACCTCTACTTAAAAATAGAGAAAGACCTCAATGGATGACTGACAAAATTCTTAAAATGGTTGAAGAAAGAAGTAAAGCAAAAGCAAAAGGAGACAGAAACACAGTCAGAACCCTAAATGCAACAATACAGTGACTAGTACATAGGGACAAAGAGAACTATTACAATAGTTACTGTATAGAAATAGAAGATGACAACAAAAAAGGCAGAACAAGAGCCCTATTCCAAAAGATTAGAGAAATTAAAGGGAAATTTAAACCAAGAGTAGGGATGTTGAATAATCAACAGGGGAACACACTGACTGACTGAGATAAAATAAAAGGAAGATGCAAGCAATATACTGAACAACATATAAAAGAGATGCCAGGATGACAGATTCATTCGTAGAGGAACCGTATGATGAATAACCAGACATTTTAGAATGTGAGGTAAAAGCTGCTCTTAAAATACTTGGAAGAAACAAAGAACCAGGAACAGATGGCATACTGGTAGAGTTGCTACAAGTTGTTGAGGCAGAATCTGTCCAAATTTTGACAAAGATTTGTCAAGAAATATGGAAAATTAATAATGGCCCACAGACTGCAAGGGGATCCCAGAGAATGCAGTAATTATCAAACTATTGCCTTAATATCCCATGCAAGTAAAGTAATGCTCAAGATTCTACAACAAAGACTCTTACCATATATGGAGTGAAAAGTGCCAGACGTCCAAGCTGGATTTAGAAAAGAAAGAGGTACCAGAGATCATATTGCAAACATACATTGGATAATGGAACAAAGCAAGGAATTTCAGAAGGAAATCACCCTGTGCGTTATAGATTACAGCAAAGCCTTTGACTGTGTAGATCATGAAAAACTATGGAATGCTTTAAAAGAAATAGGGGTGCCACAGCATCTGATTGTCCTGATGCGCAACCTATACTCTGGACAAGAGGCTACTGTAAGGAAAGAATATGGAGAAACCGATTGGTTCCCCATCGGAAAGGGTGTGAGACAGGGTTGTATTTTATCACCCTATTTATTTAATCTATATGCAGAACATATCATACGGAAAGCGGGATTGGACCAAGATGAAGGAGGTGTGAAAATTGGAGGGAGAAATATCAATAATTTAAGATATGCAGATAATAGCATACTACTAGCAGAAACCAGTAATGATTCGAAACAAATGCTGCTGAAAGTTAAAGAGGAAAGCACAAAGCAGGACTACAGCTGAACGCCAAAAAGACTAAAGTAATGGCAACAGAAGATTTATGTAACTTTAAAGTTGACAATGAGGACATTGAACTTGTCAAGGATTATCAAGATCTTGGCACAGTCATTCACCAAAATGGAGACCATAGTCAAGAAATCAGGCTAGGACTGGGGAGGGCAGCTATGAGAGAACTAGAAAAGGTCCTCAAATTCAAAGATGTATCACTGAACACTAAATTCAGGATCATTCCAACCATGGTATTCCCGATCTTTATGTGTGGATGTGAAAGTTGGACAGTGAAAAAAGCGGATAAGAGAAAAATCAACTCATTTGAAAGGTGGTGTTGGAGGAGAGCTTTGCAGATACCATGGACAGCAAAGGAGACAAATAATTGAGTGTTAGAACAAATTAAACCAGAACTATCACTAGAAGTTAAAATGATGAAACTGAGGTTATCATACTTTGGACACATAATGAGAAGACATGATTCACTAGAAAAGACAATAATGCTGGGGAAAACAGAAGGGAGTAGAAAAAGAGGAAGACCAAACAAGAGATGGTTTGATTCCATAAAGGAAGCCACAGACCTGAAGATCTGAATAGGGTGGTTTATAACAGATGCTATTGGAGGTTGCTGATTCATAGGGTCCCCAGAAGTCGTAATCGACTTGAAGGCACATAACAACAACAAACAGGGAGATAAAGAGAGGTGGGGAAAGAAAGAAAATGAATGGACTTTCCAACAAGCCACTTTTACATATGATTCAAGCTTTGGATTGTCTAGGGGGGTGGGAAGCTATTTTGTGTCTGTTTATTGTAGTTTTCAAATGAAGTGGAAGGAGGCACAGATAGTAAACATAAAACAATAGCTGTATTCATATTATTTTCAAATATAAATAGAAGCATGGAAAGCATTTCCCAGTATAGGCAGAACAACTTATTTTCAGTTCCTTCACAGGGCAAGAGATTTCCTCCAGTAAATGGGCTGTGCTGTTGAAATGTCGGTTTGCTCCCAGCAGCTCTCTTGCTTTGATTGTTGTTACTTGATCTCCATCATTAACCACACACAAAGTAATTTACACTTGCAAAAGATCTCTTGCCCTGCAGGGGATAACAAAATCAAAAGCAAATAAACATGGTATTCCCATTCTAAATTAAGAGGATGCTGCACTGACCTAATTGTTTAAACTAAATGATTAGTTTAAAGGCTAACTTGAACATACATCCAGCAATCAGGTAAGACTGTGGCAGGGTAAATCTTTTGAAGCTAGGGAGAGGACCAGTATTTAAAATTTGTGATCTATGCTCTTCAGGACGTTAAACTCAGCGGGCTGGATTGAAACATCCAGAGGTGGCCAACATGGTGCCCTCCGGATGTTGTTGAACTATATCTCCCATCATTCCTGACTATCACCTGTGCTAGCTGGGGCCAATGGGAGCTGAACTCCAATACCTGGAGGGCACCACATTGGCAACCCCTGTTTTATTCTCTTTTCAGAAGTATCTGCAATATTAATCTGCTTCTGAATAGGAATATTGACCTATCTAACTTCCAAAACTTAGAAGGCTCCCCAAATAAGAAAACCCTCAGGAATTTGGGACTGATAGATCTCCTATCAAAATGAAGCACCTGGCTTCCCAGCATACTGTTTAGACTAAATTTATATACATGTCCATTCTCCTACACATAAGCTCTTTATTTTCTACAAGATATATAAATATAAGGCAATATTATACAGCCACAAGAGGAGCCACCACTCACCATATGCTCAGAGGCACATGTTACCAAATTCTTCCAAGCTACATAGCAAGTGGATTGGCCTGTGAAAGACCAATCCAAATTGTGTTTGTATTTTGGCAAATTTGTAGGGCAGTCCAATATCTCAGAGAGGAGGTCAGGTCTCCTGCTCCCCGGTGCATTCACTATGGCTGCCCAATTTCCCTGCTTTTTAAAGTTTGATAGAAATATCTGTGGGCTATCAGTATGTTCTTAAACTGCAAGGTTTTTTGCCTATTAGTGAATGATTATTAAAATTGGATGAAAGCAAATGAATCAAAATGAATCATTTTTTTAAAAAAAGTTCCCATTCCCACATTTACTTATTTATACATTTTATACCATTTAATATAATAAAAATACAACCATATTTAATTTCCCCCCGAAAAAACCTAGATAAAAACAAAATGCAACTGTATTTCAAAAATAAAACTGGGCAGTGTACAAAACAAGAAAAAAATAAAAATTAAGAGTCAGAGTCCAGGAAACTTTTGCTAGTTCATCAGAACAGATAAATAGGAGGTTCCAAATCTAACACCTTTTCTTTTAAGCATCCATCATTCTGACCCTGGATGGTTCAATTTGCCCTCCGTCTCTATAGCAACCAGTCGTATCAGTCATTATGGTGGAATGCAGATTCTTCTTATGACCTTTGTTTTCAAAGCTGTTATTCTCTCGTACCTCTAAGTGACAATATCTTGTCCTTAAAAACTTCAGCTATCTCTCTTTTAGAGACACCTTCTCTTGAGAAAGCAGGCAAAGATACACATACACACCACATTCATTCCACACATTTATTCCACTATTATTCCATTTTAAACCGTGAGGGCTTCCCACAAAGAATCCTGGGAATGGTGCTGAGCAGGGCCGGCACCAGGCGTGCTGGGGCCCTTGGGCAGCAGTCTGCCCTGGGCCCTGGCATGCACAGGCGCATGCACACACACTCACCCCACCTACCCGTCTCTCCTGTCCTTTGCAGCTGCGTGCACTGTGCATACAGGGCTGCCATTAACCAAGACAGCGGCTGAGGTTTCCCTAAGGTGCTGATGCCCCTGCTGCCATCTCCCATTACAGATATTCTCCCATTACAGCCTGCAGCCTGTTGCTTGCCCTGTGGTGTGGTGGTGGCACCTCCTCTTCCTGTTATTTTTCCTCCGCTGTCAGGCCCTGCTGGGGAGACTTTTGCCACAGCTGCTGCTCTATACTTCCACCCAGGGAAGGCCCCTTCTCTCCTGCCTCCTTCTTTATGATGCTGGGGGAGAATGGGGTGGAGCAGATTGGTGGTGGTGGGGAGGCAAATTCCATCACTACTCTAGAGCTTCTGTGAAAGACCTGGAGTGGAACTGCTCCAGGCCCTGGTGAACCAGAACACACATAAAACACTACACCCCTCCTTTCTTCCCTCTGAGAGAAAGGACGGTATATATACATTTAATAAACAATAAAATAAATAAATAAATAAATAAAATTTCCTATTGTCGAATGCTTATGACCTGGTATGGGTGAGGTTGGTACATATAGCAGAGAAAGCTTGTCTCATGGTTGCAGGTTTTTCACCAACACATAATCCCCTACTTGTATGGCTGGCTGCCATGTGGTTCGATGCGTCTCTGCATTCTCCTTTATTTTTTCTTTGGCTGCCTTGTCTTGCATCCAAGTCCCATAATCCTGAGTTGGGACTATGAGTTCTGGTAGTTTAGTGCACATTGGACATCCAACAGTGAGGTTGCTAGGGATACTTCTGTAGTGTCATGTGGAGTTGCTTTGCAGTTTTGTAAGAATTTATATAGTTCTTGTTTGATGGTTCACCCAACCATACCTGCAATTCATAATGTTTTCTTCAAAGTGCACATAAACCTGTGGCCAATGAGGTGTTATTCTTTGATGGCGGAAAACAAGATACTCAGCAAACTGTGCAAACTCAGCAAACTGTGCAAAAGACGAGCCATTGAAAGGTGGCCCATTGTCAGTTTTCACTGTGTGTGGCATATTGAAAGCAGAAGATAACTTGTCAAGTTGTAGCATAATAGCCACTGCTGAGGTGGAGGAAACCATTTCAACAATGGGGATCTAGAGTAGTCATCAATAATAACAAGAAGGTGAGAACCAGAGAGGAGGTCACAGAAGTCTGCTCTGACTTCCAGTCAAGGATATGAAGACAAAATGGTCATGAGTAATAGTGGAACTGTATGATCTAACACTGCTAACTAAAAAAGAAGACAGGACTGGACACAACATTCTACTTCTGAGTCTATGGTTGGGAACCAGACTTTTTCCTGAAGAAGCTGCTTAGTTTTACCACCCCTTGATGCCCTTCATGAGCTAACAATTTGGTAAAAGCCCACCGAGTAGACTTGTGGTGGTGACTGTCAGCTCCTGGTGGATGCCAAAGAACAATTTAAGGAAGGCCTGGTCCTCAGGGGGAAAAGTGGCAAATGTGAGAAGGAAAACAGGCCATTGCCCTTTCCATACAGTGAGAATTCTATGTTGCAGACAGGGATCATTATCTGTGGCATCTTGAATGTGTAGTGTCATGGCTTTTGGAATAGCATGGGAGGAAACAAAAAGTACTTGTGCTTCAGCCAGTTCTGTGGCAATGTGAATGGCTGAAGTCTGAGATTACGACGTGAAAAATAATCAGCAGGATTAGACTTGCCAGAACAATATATCAGAGTATAATTATAAGCCTGAGCTTGCAGCATCCAGCATTCAATGCGGGCTGGTGGTCAGAATGAAGCAGTGGTGAACATGGATATTAGTGGCTTATGATCCATAAAGATTGTGAACTGATGCCCATACAGGTACAAAAAGAAATGCAAATGTCTCCACACGACAGTCAATGCTTCTCTTTCCATTTGTGAACAGCAATATGCAACTGCTGAAAGCATTTGACTTGCATGTGCTATGGTAAATACATGATCACTGCTATCAGTTGGTGTCAAAAAAGCGCCAAGCCCAACAGGGATTGCATCTACTATGAGTTCTGTGTTTTACTTAGGATCAAAATATGCCATTGTTGTGTCACTAGAAAGGGATGCTTTAAGCTGAGATAAAGCTGTTTGATGTTTATCAGTCCACTCTCACGCGTCTTTGCTGGCAAGCAATTTAGGGGTTATGGTGAGTTATGGTGGTTAGATTTGAGATAAAACACCCACAATATATGGCAAGGCCAAGTAGGCTTCTGAGTTCAGATGAAGTCTGTGGATCTGCAGCTTCTTGCATGGCTGCCATTTTCTTTGGATCTGGAGAAACACCATGTGAAGAAAAAACATAACCAAAAAGTCTAGTTTAATCTTGTTGTAGTCGCACTTCTCAGGATTCAGTGTAAGATTGTTCTGCTGTAAGTGATCCAAAAGAGCATCTAGTCTGTCGTCATGTTTCTTTTGAGGTGTCCCAAACACAAGAATATCGTCATTAAAGTTGAGCACCCCAGGGAGCCTAGACAGTGTTTCTCAGATTACATACCGAAAGATTTCAGAAAAAGAAGCAACACCAAAGTTTAATTTTTGTACTGTCAAAGAGTGGTAAATGTGGTGATGTATCTGGATTCAGGGTGAAGCTCTAGTTGGTGATATCCAGCTGTGACAAGAAGTTTGGATAATATTCTTGCTTCACTTAGATCTGAAATAATGTCATCTACACAGGGTGTGATGTGGCCTGGCTTGGCTGGTGACTTAGCATTTTGGTGGTCTGGTACATAAACAGGGGTGTAGTCATCTGGGGGCTCGAGGGGGTCTTAGACCCCTTACGTTTTTGAGATAGGGTCCCTATGTCTCCAGTATCCTACGACCTAATCAGCATGAAAGAAGAGCATGTTAACCACTGAGAAGAGTGTTCTAACATGCTTCTTTGTCCTTTCCTGCTAATTGGAGCAAATCAAAGTGAAGGGAGATGAGTCAGCCACTGAGAAGACTTTTCTCAGTAGCTAACACTCTCTTCTTTCATGCTTATTGGCTCCAAGGGATGTCTCTTGTTGTGGGCGAACACATTAAAAAGGATCTCATTCTCAACCCAGCAGCAAAAAAGGGGGGAAGGGGGCACGGCTATGACTAACATGAAGGGACCCTGCACTTCTGAATTTGCCACTACACTACTGTATATACAACTTCAATCATAGAATTGGCTTGCTTAATTTTAGTAATTATGCACATCAACAAAGAGACTGGTTTTTCCTGGTTGCTTGGGTTTCACGGCAATTACAATTGGGGAAACCCATGGAGTAGGACCTTCCACCTTCTCCATTATATCCAGTTCTTCCAGGCATTTCAGTTCCTGTTCTACTAATTTCCACACATGGAAAGGAATGTGTCTATGTGGTAAAGCTTCAGGCTTGACACTGCCATCAGTTTGGAGCCTGACCCGATAGTCCACATGGTTGCTTCTACCACTGAACATCTTTGCATGAGCTTGAAGGATCTGGTCCAGATGGGTTGACTGAATGTTGCAGACCATGCGGATGAGTTCAGTACAATTGCTGTTTCATAACTGAGAAGGGTATCAGCGTCAGCAAATGCAACACAAAATAAGTGTTGTCCAGGTATCCCAGAATTGCAGACATGTTTGAAATTGTGCATGTATTGATAATGGCTGTTGTGATCCATATGGATAAAGCTTCACTTTAGTTTCTTGTAAAGTAGGTGTGTTAATGAGCATGCTATAAGTTTGTGGTGGTATAACATTTATTGACGCACCAGTATCAATGAGAACCTCTATTTGTTGTCCATGTATGAGACTTTTTCGCTGTGGTGAGCACTCTCTGCCCAGTTTGTGCCTTGTATACTAGGGATATGGGGAACGCATGTGGGTCACTGAGGTCATTGGTGACTGAGAGATCATCTCCCTCCAAAAATGATCCAGCAGCACTTTGCAAATGTGGGAATTAGGATCAATTGCATTCACAGCCTTATGTGCATTTGGATGCTTGTAGTGAGATGGCCTGATAAAATTTTGAGATGGTGATCTTTGTGATCTGCAAGCTGCAGAAAAATAGTTCAACTTGCCACATTTATGACAAGTACTTCCTTTGGAGGGACAAGTGTGCTCATGAGGATATTGTCCTCCACAATGATAACATGAGGAATTCTGATACCATGTTACTAATGTGTATGTGGTTTGAAGATGGGCTTTGCCCATCACAGGCTTAATAATCACTGCTGCTGTGTCTGTGCTAGCCGCAGTACAGCCACCCATTTGTTCTGGCAAGGCAGCTGGGCCATGGGCCATGGGCCATGGGCTATGGACTATGCAAACAGCACTATAAAGAGCTTAAGCTGAAGATTCATAGAAGGAGCAGAAGCATTTCCCTTAGCTACACCTGGAGGGGAAATGAGCTGATCTGCCAATCAGTTGCAAAATCTCTTTGGTTTTAAAAAAAAATGCACTCAAGCTGATACCACAAAGTTTTACAGTAAAAAGGGGCAGGGTTAGACATGTGCCCTCATTTTCAGAAGAGAGAGGTGGAGACGCACTGGAATTGGCAGAACACTGAGTGTGTTTCTACCTTCAAAGTAAACTTTATGGGGAGTTTAAGAGTGAATACTCAGTCAGACCATTGTTCCATCTATTTTCAGTAATCAGGAGTTTAGTAAATGCTGTAATTATCACGAGGATAAAAAAAAAGACCTTTGGTAGTTTTTCCAGTGTTTGACACTTTTGTTTATTGTCTTTTTTATCAAGAGCTGTATTAACTCATTTCTTCTCCAATTTGGAAAGGTTAATTGTATTGTTGAGCAATATTTTAATGTATTCTAATTTGTCTCATCTGGATTCACTCTGTTAATAGTTTTGCATAACTCTGCTTTCATTAAATTCCATTAAGGAGAAACCTTTCTCCCCAAACACTAATTTGTGGACACTTTCAACATTTTAATGTTAGACCTCATTCTTACCCAAATGCCAAACTCTTGAGAAATCTTTGTATCAAAGGTCACCTGTCTGTGAAAGCAAGCCATTAAAAACCTCATTACAACTTTGAAATGCATTAATAAAGCCCTTCTTCCCTTTCAAGAAGGGTATCTTATGAAAATATGGAGGTTTTGCACAATAATTTTAAAAGAAACATGCTATGACTCTGCACATTTCAAGCCAAGCTCTTGAAGCCATTTTTCTAGGTTAGAAAGTTCCCTAAACAGAATTTACTTAATTCTGGAACATGTCATTGAGACATAACTTTACCAGGGATCTCATCCAACTTATAGAAATGTAGACAGGCAAATGATTAGCGGCATATGCCATATTATTTATTATTATAAAATTAATTAATTAATTAGTGTATATATTGCTTAATTACCAAGTTGGATTCTAAGCAGTTTATATGTGTTTCCTAAAAATGTGGAAAGGGGAGAGTACAGGAGACACACAGCAAACAAGCAGCAGACTCATTGGCTAGGGTTACTACCCAGGAAGGGACTGCAGCTCAGTGATGGAGCATATGGTGGAAACTCTGGCGTTTCTTGTTAAAAGGAACAGGGAGCAGGAGATGAGACAGACTCCTGGAGTGTCATTGCCCAATAGCATAGACAATATTATGTTAGATGGCAAAACTGTTCTACCTCCTGGTTATAAGGCAGCTTCCTCTATTCCATCTGCTACTCAATACGTTGGATGTTGGATTGGATAAGCATGTGTATTCCTCCCCGCGGCAACTGTCCCTCCCAAAATGCTCCACTTAGGTCATGGGCTCCTCTTAATGGGGTAGACCAGAGCTTGGAAAATATACTTTTTTAAATGACAACTCCCATCAGCCCCAGCCAGCATGGCCACTGGATTGGGCTGATGGGAGTTGTAGTTCAAAAAAGTAACTTTTCCAAGCTGTGGGGTAGACTATGTCACGGGAGACTGAGGGGGAAGAGGGATCCTCCCAAACTGGGCAGAGGAATCTTCCACAAGTGGGAGCTCCACCCATCAAACGTGCCTCCACTCAGTTTGTGAAGGATCCCTCCCATCCCTCTCAGCATCCTCATGCCTCAACTCAGCCCACTCAGCAAGGTTCCCCAACACGTGGTGGAGAATTTGGAGGGCCTGAGGAGAATGCCAAGGGGAAGAAGGGGTGGGACATCAGTTTCTGCTGATTGGATAACTCACAATTACCTCCCAATCCAACCCAATGATCTCTCACTCTCCAGTCATCCCCTCACACCCACCTGTTTTGCAGTATAACTGCACTACTCCACATGGGATATGATGAAGGAGCAGATGACTTGGCCATGGAAGGAATGGATGGGAAGAGCCATGAAGGAACTGCAACTGTTTAACTGGGGATTTAAAGAGCAATGGCCAGTGGCCGGCAAGCAACTCTTACACATGTTGTATAAAGTGTGAATTGGCTCAAAAATATAGCACGTCATAAATGCAGCAGTTTGTTATTAGGGATGGAGTTTTCGTATCTTGCATTTTTCCAATCTTAAATTCACTTCTGTGCATCACTGCAGCAATTTGCTTTTTAAAAAAATTCTCATGAAAATACATCCACTTTTCAGTACAAACTTTTCCTATATGCACATTTTGCAAGCAATTTTCTGTAATGTAATGTAATGTATTACTGTATGTTATTTTCACTAAAATATGCAATTTTATACACAGTCTTCCATTTTTTAATTTTTTAATTGTTTGGTTGAAGAGCTATATTGCAAAAAGTGTGACGTTTGAAGGATAATTGTGTTTTGGTTCATGTACTGGTTCAAGAAGTGCAAATTAGTTAGTTTCTCATTAAAATTAAAAGAAAATCTAATTTCTCCCCATCCCTATATGCATATACAGTATTTCTCAGATGTAGATCTGTGTGTAAACATTCCCCTTAACATTCCTCAGTACCTGGTTACTTGCAGATGAGTCCCAGAATTCATACCAGATGCATAACAGAGCATACCAACAATCTCTTACATTATTATTATGGGGGGGGGACTGAAACAAGACAGTTGTGTGGCATTCTATTCCTCCTCCCCAACTTTCTCTTATTCTTAATAGAAGCTAAGATGCTAGAGATCTCTTCAATTAATTTTAAAACCCCATTTACAATTGAATGCTAATGACATTTGAGAAATCCTGCGGGACTTGCTGTGCGTGCGTGCATGTGTGTGATTGACGTTATCATTTGGTTTCTTATTCTCATTGTTAGCAGAAAATCCCAAAGCTTTCATGCCAAATGCTACTGAATTCCAAGAAGCTTACACTGCTATTCTCCCTGGGCATAAGAAATAGTTCATTCTTTCATTGTTCCATAATCTGATTGACATACCCACAGCGCAAGGATTACTTCTTTTTTTAACTAAAGCAATGATTCTCTGTTTCTTTAGTTAATTTTTAAAATTTCTATTGAACAGCATTGCATGAATCTGTAGCCAACATGAATACAGTGACACCAACACTGAACCACAGAATCTGTGTAAAGCGATGGGTGCTGCTGAAATGAATTCCTGTGATTATATTATATTTTCATAAACAGGCATTTTAACAATTCTGCAACACCTTCATGCATTTTAATAGACAACTTGTGGGATAAATATTCAAACCCCAGCAGTTTTATTTGTATCAAGTAATGCATGCATATCTCTAACAGCCATTTTATTTCCTTATTTATTTATTAAATTTATATCCTGCCCTTCCTCCGAAAGGGAGTTTGAAATTCCAATTATTTTTTTACTTTATAACACAGCACAATGTTTTTTTTCTTCCCATATGTCTGATGGTACAAGTGTGATATGGTTTATGTTGTTATAGGATTGTGGGGGTGGACTTGGATTGTATTTCTGAGTCCCTTCAAGCCTGTAACCTTGAATCTGGAAGTGGCATCTACAGTGGAAGAAACCTGCTCCATTGGTCAGATTAGCTTCCTTAATTAATCTAACAGTTTGGCCAAGTCAGCCTGTGAGTTAATGAGCTTATTGAGTGGTCATACTGCATATCCAAAGGGATGTGGCCAAGAGAGATCCTGTTGCTATTAGAACTCTTTTGAAGAGAGAGACCTTCCTCCCTCCCATCCTGGAGCCAAGGACAGGCTTGTGTCTTTTTATTTATTTATTTAAAATATTTCTATCCCATCCTTCTACCCTATAATAGGGCACTCAGGGCAGCTTACAGAAATAAAATCAAACATGTACATAATAAAATTGTAAACAGTAAAATCACATAAACATTAAAATAAATTAAAATATATAAAATACAATTAAAATACATATAATACAATATATATATACACACACACATATAGACATATATATAGGGATTGGTACTAAAGGGACTACAAAGGTAAAATTTAACGTAGAAGGCATAAAATCAGTGTCAGGCTCTACCTTCAGTCCCTCCCAAAGGCTCTCCGGAACAAGATCATTTTCAGAAATATCCAGAAAACCAACAGGGAGGGAGCAGAGTGAATTTCTTGGGGTAGGGTATTCCAAAGCTTGGGGGCCACAGCTGAAAAAGCTCTCTCCCGCGTGCCTGTCAATCTAACATCTTTCACTCCAGGCACGCAGAGGAGACCAGAGGCAGATGATCTTAAATCCCAGACAGGTACATATGGGCATAAGCGGTCCCTCAGGTACATTGGTCCAAGGCCGTTTAAGGTTTTAAAGGTCAGAACCAGCACTTTGAATTGGGCCCGGAAACAAATTGGGAGCCAGTGGAGTCAATAAAGCACAGGGGTAATATGCTCCCTGAGCCGTGCTCCAGTTAACATTCTTTTAATCTTGGGGTGAAGCTGGAAAGACACAAAGAGAGGCCTGTTCTCTGTGTTTGAACCCTAAAACGTATGGGTGATGGGGAGCACGTTCTCATGGACTGTTGATGCTGTGAACCCCTCCATATTACGCTCAGGCTGTATATATGTGTAAATAAAAATAATATATCCTTGTTTTATCATTAATTTTTATTCAAATTTTCAAAGACAAAAAACAAAACAAAACAAAAACAATTAAACAACAAAATAAAATGTTGACTTCCGATTTGTCGCAGATCAGTTATAGGTCTACAAAATATAACAATCCTATCTCTAAAATTATATTATAAAATCACTTTCCTCCAGTAGTTATCTTAATTAATTATCAAATCACATAAACATTATTTTATTCTTTCCACAAAAAGTCAAAGAGAGGTTTCAATTCCTTGAAAGATATATCTTTCAATTTTTCTCCAAATAAACATGTCGCTTAATCCATCTGATTCAAATCTGTTAGGCCCAATAATTTCAATAGCCATTCTTCCATTATCTATATTAATTCCATCTTCCATCTTCAATAATCCTGTTAAGTCCAGTAATTTCAGTAGCCATTCTTCCGTTATCAGTATCCCATAATAATCTTGTTGTCATAGCCATAGTCCAAATAAACATATCAATTAATCCATCTCGTCAAGTCTGTTAAGTCCAATAATTTCCATAACCATTCTTCCATTATCAATATAAATTCCATCTTCCATCTTCAATAGTCCTGTTAAATCCAGTGGTTTCAGTATCCATTCATCCATTATCAGTATCCCATGATGATCTTGCTGTCATAGCCATAGTCATATAACAAGAGTCTGATGGGAATTTCCCCCATCACAAATATGTCCTTGCCATCAGTTCTGAATATGTTGTTGAAATATTGTTGTAAAGTCACATCTCTGCTCTGGATGCATCTCTGCTCTGTCACATATTTGTAGTTAATTCCATAATTTTTTTCTATGTCAAGCCCCATCACATCATTCCAATCAAGAATTCTGAATATGTTGCTGAAATATTGCTGCAAAGTCATATCTCTGTTCTTCTTTTTTACAAAATGCACTGACTCATCTCTTAAGAGTTTCTCCACTGTCACATATCTGTAGTCAACTCCATAGATTTTTTCTATGTCAAACTCCATCACATCATTCCAGTCCAGAAAATTATCCAAGACATTGATAACTTTACCACCAAAATCTTCATTAATTTCTTCAGAGACAACGTTGAATTCCAAACAGTAAACTGTATTTCTAACATCCATAAAATCCAAATCTTTTTCCAATTTCACATTTGTTCCAATCTCCAGGGCTTGTAGCTTCCCTATCCCATCAAACTCCTCTCTCACAGAATCCACTATTTCTTTAAACTCCTGTGCCATTTTATTAAATTCAATTTTCATCTCCTGTCTACCCTGTCTCAGGGTTTGTTTCATTATCTCAATCTCACCCATTATTTTCTGAAACATAATTTCTTCCATGGTCTCAATCACTTTCCTGGTTGTCATTCTTAAATCCACAAAAACAAAAATTGTTGCAGCAACAATTGGGTTAATATTCCAGGTTTGCTTATATCAGTGTAGACAATACAGCCTGCCTTATCTCTATGTGTTCAGGAATACAAAACAAAAGTTAGTTCCCAACATCAAAACAATTAGTGGCGTCGTGAACAAGCAGATTTGTCAAAATGAAATAGACCAAGAAAAAAAGTTTTTTTTCCCCCCTCCACGAAATAGAAATCCCTCTTCCGTTGATATCTTTGGAATGCACCTCCAGGACAGCTTTTTGCGATAAAAACAAATATAAGCTTTTTCGATTTCTTTCCTCCTTAATTTCGTTAGTGAAAGAGAAAAGCAACTCACCTAGGAGTTCTTCACAGCTGATTCATTGACAAATCTCTTTTTTTTGCTGCACCAATTTAAACCAAGTAAAAAAAGAAAATAGAAAGAAGGATGCTTATCTGCCTGTTGAAGTCCGTTTTTCTTTAAAAAAAAGATAAACGTGTCGCTGTAATCAGCTGGAGCTTGATGAAAGTCCGTCCGGCATTGCAGTTTGAACCTTCTCTCATAAATAAATGAAATCCAGTCCTCCCCACAAAAACAGGCTTTGTGGTTAATCTCTATGTTTCTCCCTGCCCGGGAGAAATCTTTACCAGTCAAAAAGAGCTTTGTGACTGATTTTTAAGCTGAAAAAGCTTCTTCTGAGACGAGGGCTCGGCTCAGAGGCAGCACAGGCAGAGCAACCCTTCCCGGAAGTCCAAAAATAATATATCCTATAAGACACCACAGACTCCACTGACCTTCATTCCAAGGAAACCAAACCCTGGGTGAAGCACAGGAATATCTGGAAGTCTCTCACTGCTCAGAGACTGGGGTGTGCACAACAATGCGAAAGTACTATTTCAAGGGAGGAAAGTAGATGGGGCTACTCATGCCAAGTATGATGTCTGCTATTATTTACTGCCAGAAATATGGAACATCATTGAAATGACATCATCAGTTGAGATTATGATATCTTCGTAAGGCAGAGGTGACTCAGCCCCAAGTTGGGGGCTTGATCCAGTTCCCCAAGCAAATATTTCTGCTCCTCCCAAGACCCCACCAATTTTTGCAGTAACAGCAAGGGGGGAATTAAGCAGACACAGCACTGTGGTAGGTAGAGCTCAGTGTGCTGGCAAGGATGCAGATCGTCTCCCCCCTGTGATCAGATCAATCCTTTCTCAGATCAATCATTTTTTGGGGGGGTGATAACCCTCTCCTTAGCTAATCAGCAAGAATTGGCTTGAGGGGGGGCTGTGCACTGTGTGTGTGTGCATGAGTGTGCACATACGGGAGTGTACGGGGTTGCAAACCAGGTGCTGGTACTGACCTTTAAAGCCCTATATGGTGTCGGCCCAGTTTATCTTAAGGAGCGCCTCCAGCATCACCAATTAGGCTGCCTAACAAGATCAGCCACACAAGACCTTCTCTCGATTCCCCCAGCTGAAAAAGCTAGGCTGGTGCGAACCAGAGAGAGGTCATTTTCAATTGTGGCTCCCACCCTCTGGAACTCCCTTCCTTTCGATCTCTGCCATGCCCCCTCCTTGATAGGCTTTCGCCGAGCCTTAAAAACCTGGCTGTTCAGACAGGCCTATGGCACTTCTGGGGAGGGTTAGGTTTTTTATGTTGCTGACCACTTGAAAGAGTGGTGTTTTTAATGGTTGAGTATGTTTTTATTGGTTTTATATTGTATTTTATTGGAAATGTACGTCGCCTAGAGTGGCCATTAATTCGGCCAGATAGGCGACTAACAAATAAATTTTTATTATTATTATTACTTTTGGCTACATCCATCACTGGTAAATGAGGTTTGGCCAAGGGTGCATATAAGAGTCAGGCCAGAAAAGATTAGGTACCCTGGTTATAAGGGATGGGGGGGGACTGGAAGGGATGACAGAAGAAAACTTTGGGAGGCTCTGGGCAGGCTGCTGCCAGTGAGTCCTTCCAGAGCCCACAGACATTTAAAATCCCTGTGCCATCCAGCCTCCCCATCATGCTTGCTCGTGGGCTGGTTCACCTGGTAGTAGTGGTGCTATAATAGGCTGGAAGCCAAATGGCTGCTTGGCTCTGATCAGCACCTGACAGTTGCCACATGTTATTTCCGCTCATTATAGCACTGCCAGGTAAACCTGCTTGTGAGCGTGAGGCAGAGGGTGACCTGCAAGGGGGGGGGTGTCTGGCAGTTGTTGCAATGCCATTGCCAGGGCATCCAAGTGTCAGTGGGAAGTGTACTGGCTTGGGAGGGGAGCAGAAAAGGTGTCAGCTCTTTTAGCCCTGCTGGGGTATATGGCCCCTGGCAAATATCCTATTATGCCAAGTACTAAAGCTGGGCCTGAAGATAGCTTATAAAACTAAGGGACAATCCCATCAATCAAGGAGAATGGGAAATTGTCATGAGGATAAATAATATTTGTGCAGGAATGACGGAAGAATGGAAAATAGGTAAACAATCAAGTAGTAAGGTAGGAGGCTGGGAAGGCACTGCCCCACAGGCAAAATATCCCATTATGGTTTGTTTGTGACATTTGCTTTGTGAGACGTGTCTGTAGTATACCTGCTTGTGCTGTGGGATGACTTGACAGGGGGAGGAGGGGCTGTTGGAAAGGAAGAGTGTGTTTTTCTGCAAAGTGCTCTCCTAGGGTGATGCCTACTCTTATAAAATGTTATTTCATCCTAACCTACCCCATGCTGAGATTTGGGATTGGGAGCAACACATTAAAAATATCCACCCACTGACAAAATCCAACAGTATAAAATATCAATTAAATAAATTCCAATTGGAAAGACCAACCAGACCTCAGGAAATAAATGGATGCAAATGTAACTGAACTGTATACATAATTTTCTTCCCTGCCATCTTGTCCTCTGCCCTTCTTTTTTCTCCATTGTGTTCAATAGTAGATTGTAACCTCCATGGGGCAGGGGCCTACATTACTGTCACTTAGTAAAGTCCTATACACATTGATGATGCCACTATGTAAGAATGAAGGAAAATAATACTATGGGGCTTGCTCATGCTTGGAATGCAGAAAGCTTATCTTGTTTTTCAGAGCTGGAAAAAAGAACCCACACATTTTGATTCTGAATCACAGTTTAACAAGAGCTGCAAGCTCAAAGTGTCCTATTTAAACAAGAAAGGTTTTTTTCAAGGTAGGTGCCTTATCTCTCCTGGTACACTGTGGGCCACTGGTAACCTCTTTGTTCCATGCTTTATTTCTTTGATCTTTGAACTATCTTGAAGGGTTTGGTTTAATGGATAACAGAGTGAGAACATCCTGCCCCTGTTAACATCACATTACATCACACTTCTGCTGTTTGTTTAGCTTCTCATCTGTATCTCCCACCCTTCCTCCAAGGACAGCAGGGCATATATAAGGGGCAATCACATTTTATCCTTACACCAGCCCTGTAGAGGTTAGGCTGAGAGACAGTATTTTTCCCAAGAATGCCCCATTTGCCAGGATGGATCAGTCTCCACTACTTTTTGGTGATTCATATATTTCTTAAAAACAGGAGTTATATGTGTTGTTGTTGTTGTTGTTATGGCTTTGTTTACATGAAGTAAGGTCCACAAAGTTTCAACTCCTAACAGATTTTTTACTGACAAGCTTGAATGTAAATCATATTCACTAATTGGCAAAAAAACCTTGCGGTTTAAGAATGTACCTATAGCCCACAGCTATTTCTACCAAACTTTAAAAAGCAGGGAAATTGGGCAGCTATAGTGAATGCACCAGGGGAGCAGCAGACCTGAACTCCTCTCTGAGATATTGTACTGCCCTACAAAGTTGTCAAAATGCAAACACAATTTGGGTTGGTCTTTCACAGTCCAATCCACTTCCTGTGTAGCTTGGAAGAATTTGGTAACATGTGCCTCTGAGCATATGGTGAGTGGTGGCAACACCTGCAGTCTCCAAAGATAGAGAATTATATTTTTGTATGTTTGTTGGTGTTCTTGCTTTGCTTCTTTTCCGTGTTACTACTGTTTGTACAGAGAATCTAAACTAGAACATTTTATTTTCCTCATTATTCATCCCAGAAATCTGTGTCAAATTTAGTTTTATTAATTTCAAAGCCTTTTTAGTGGTCAGTGTGATATAATGGTGAAGACAGCCTTTTGTGTTTCAAATTGGAGGTTATGTTCTATTTCTATTTTGGGTGCTTTAACAGTTGAATCTGAAACTGTAGTTTGATGTAAAATCAGACTAATTCTAATATGTTGCTACTTCAGCAGTGACTCTAGCTGTTAGGAAAAAGAGGGTGCATGTTTTCAGCCTGCTATGTTTAAACCACTTCATTTAAGGCAAGGTAGGCACGGTGAATTAAAAACATAGAGCACACCTAGCATTTTGTTAGAATATATTTCACCTCCCACTGTTTTATCTTGTGTAAATTGACACACTCCTGAGGTCCACTGGAGACTATTCTGCAGAAAGTGCCATTATTATGTTTGGAGTTTTTTTAGTGTAAATTTTGCAAAGTGTTGCTGTACTACACATATTCGCAGAAATAGAAACAAAAGAAAATTATTTCCTATAGGAAACTTCACTAAAATTGCAAAGGAAATCAGACATATTCAAAGTGACCATCTCAACGATATCAACTGTCTGAATAATGTTGCTTCCTCCCTGCTAAAACAAGATCAGCACAGCACATGTCTTGTTTCTGTTATTTGGGCTGATTGCAGGTGTTGCCACCACTCACCATATGCTCAGAGGCACATGTTACCAAATTCTTCCAAGCTACACAGGAAGTGGATTGGACTGTGAAAGACCAACCCAAATGGTGTTTGCATTTTGACCAATTTGTAGGGCAGTCCAATATCTCAGAGAGGAGTTCAGATCTCCTGCTCCCCTGGTGCATTCACTATAGCTGCCCAATTTCCCTGCTTTTTAAAGTGTGATAGAAATAGCTGTGGGCTATAGGTACATTCTTAAACCGCAAGGTTTTTTGCCAATTAGTGAATTTCCCTGCTTTTTAATCCGGGAGGTAAGAGATGGGATCCTGTGCAAATTAGCACCAGCAGTAACAGAAATAGTTCACCAGTGTATTTTAAATGTTATATTACCATCAAGAATGCCTTTATCTTTACAAGAGGGTCATGGCTTAGTGGCAGAGAACATGCTTTGCATGCAAAAGTCCCCACATTCAATACCCAGCGTCTCCAATTAGGGCTGGGAGAGATCCTTATCTGAAATCTTGTCAGTCAATACTGAGCTAGGGACGTCTATTGTTATAGGAGAAGGCATTAAAAAGGATCTTATTCTCAACGCAGCAGCAAAAAAAGAAGGAGGGGCATGGCTGTGACTATCATGAAGAGACCCTGCACTTTTTAATTTGCTACTGCACTACTGGTCATAAACAGAAAAACCACTTGGCCAC
Organism: Rhineura floridana; assembly: GCF_030035675.1. NCBI lineage: Eukaryota > Metazoa > Chordata > Lepidosauria > Squamata > Rhineuridae > Rhineura > Rhineura floridana. The sequence goes on from NC_084480.1 coordinate 281,003,477, forward strand.
CTCATTAGTGTAATATGGTATTACACTAACTGCAAATATTTGATGCCCCTGCATCATCAATGGGTTTAAGGGGGTTGTCCTGAGCACATGGAACCACTGCTGTTGCTTCTATGGCTGTAACAGAGTGAGGTTAAAGATAAGTGAAATGCAAATAGAAAAAACAACAACACAAAAGCCAGTAACACTTTCCTAAATGCAATACCATACCAACCACAAGATTCCTATGAATAAGGCAGAAAACTCCGCATCCCACAATCAGTCAGGATTCATAACCAAAAACCCAAACTAAAAAAATCCTAGCAGCCAGTCAGCCAAGGTCACAGAAATCCCTATGCAGCACAACCTGACCTGGGGACTGCAGTTAACGCAGAATGCTGCAGCACAATTGCTGACATGAGTGAGATCCTAACAGCACATTACACCTCTGCTCTGAAATCGGGATTGGTTGCTGATTTGCTACCAGGCCAAGTTCAAGGTGTGCTTTCCATGTTATGGGTGCCACATAGTACTTGTTCTGCCGTTGTAAGAAATCAGTCCTGTAAAGTGGCAGCACCTATGCTTTGGAACTCCTTGCCTATTGACATTAGGCAGACGCCTCTTTTCAGCACCTGCTAAAATCAGTTTTCTTGAGGCAAGCCTCTCCAGGCATGTAGAAGCTATTGTGTTTTTAAATCTGTTTTTAACCCATTGTTGGTTTTATTATTTTGAACTTTTTAAAATATCTGTCCTTAACGCTTTTGCCAATAATTTTATTGTTTTAAGTCTTTCTGTAAACACCTTTGAGATTTTTTACACTAAAGCGGTATATAAATGTTGTAAATAAAAATACATCAATAAATGTTGGGGTCACTGTGGCCCTTGAGTCTCTTCCAAATTTTAGGAACCAAGGAATCTGCCTTATACTGACTCAGGCCACTTTGTACCATCTAACTCAGTACTCATGACATGGACTAGCATTGGCTGTCCAGGATTCCAGGCAATAGTCTTTTCCAGGAATTGAATTTTGGACCTTGTATGCAAAGCATATGCCCTAACTATGAGCTACAACCCTCCCCCTGTTTAAAAAAGTATCTTTTAAAAATTTTCTTTGCAATCACTCTTGAATGCACATCTTACCTACAACATTTATTTATAGTACATTCAACACCCATTTGAAGCACATGAATCCCACCACAGAATCATGGGAATCTTCATTTGTTAAGGGTGGTGAGAACTATAACTGTGAGGGGGAAACTACACTTCCCAGGATTCTTTAGGCGAAGTCATGGGCTTTAAATGTGAATTGGATGTGCTTTAAATGTGTTGATCTACTTAATCAACTTTGCCTGCATGTAAATCGTTTTAATTAATTTTTCAAAATGGAAATGAGCTGGGTGACCATGTGCTACTCACCATCTCTCAGCCTATCCTCCCCTCAAGATGAAAACAACAGAGTACCATGACCACCCCAAGGAAGAAGGGCACACTTAAAATGTAGAGAAACAATCATCTACAACCATAGTGTGAAATCAAATACTCATTGGGACACAGTATGAAGAAATATTTATATAAACATGACTATCAAATATGTTTATTAATTACATAATCTGTAATTGATATTTATAGTGCAATCCAATGTTTGTTTACTCAGAAGCAAGTCCCAATGTATTCAATGGGGCTTACTAAACTGGGAAGTGTGCAGAGAACTACAGCCTCAAGTGATAAGGAACTTATTCTTTCAACAAGCCTTTTAAGCTGAGACCTTATCCCAGTCTGAGTCTGTGTTGGAATTGCTTTTTAATATGTTTTAAGCCTTTTCTTTTTTTTAAAAAAATGTTTTTTAAAGCTTTTAAAAATGTTTTCAAAGATGTTTTAATAGATTTTAAAGTCTGTTTTTTATGATGTTTTAAAGTGCTTTTAGTACTTTTGTTTCCTGTCCTGGGCTCCTACTGGGAGGAATGGCAGGATATAAATCAAATAATAAATAAACTTCATTCACCCAACCCAAAATTCAGAATCATGCCTCTTTAGGCTGTTTTCCAACTGTTTATTCTTGCTTTGTGGTTACTGGATTTTAAGGGGATTTATTTCTTGTTGTGAGTTGTCTTGGTTTCCAATCACCAAACCAATCACAGAGTTGTTAGAAAGACTCCATACACACACTGCAGATGTATACATACATACAGCCCATATAATACTTTATTGTCAAACCACTTGGTCATTGCAAAAAATCAGTATTAATTTTAAACAAATCAGTATTAGTTTCCTACATAATAAAAAACTGTAATACCTAAGTAAGCCCTGCCTAATTGCTTTAAAACAGGACTGGAGAACAACAGAAAGAAAGTCCCCCCCCCATTTTTTAACTCTGTCCCACTCACCTCCCATCTGCTGCTGCTGCTTTCTCCCTCCATTTTCAGCCATTCTCTCTCTCTCTCTCTCTCTCTCTCTCGGTTCATCACACAGATTCAAGCTCAGCAGAAGGCCAGTGTGAGTCACATGTCTGTTGCCCATCAATCACAGGAGCAGACTTCCCCTGCTTCTTCCAAGTAACTGGAAGAGGAGGGAAAGAAAGAGTGAAATGAAAGAAGTGTTTCTTCTGCGCATGCAGTACGTTATAACCCACTATAAGGCATTTTTTAATCACTTAATTAAAAATAAACCATGCCCTTTTTTAAATTTAAACCTACTTCAGATGAAGTACTGTGTATGGGGCAAGCTCAGGGATTTGATTAGGGATACCTTACAGTCATCTCTGAGTTGTAATCAAGGACAACAGATTATGTCAATTTCAAGGGAAAAAAGTCCAAACAGCTTCTAGTTTTTTTTCCTCCCGTTTTTCACTTTAACCTGTGGATTCTCCGTGGGGGGGTTGTGTATCACCAAGAAAACTTCCAGAGTTGTAGAGCAAGCGATTCTGAATCCAACAGTATAAGACTTGTGTTTGTTTTGAATTGGGACTATACAAAGCACCAGAAAGGAGTGGGGGATAGGGTTGCCAGGTCGGAACCATCCAAAAACCTGAGAAAATGGGGGCGGGCCCTAGTGACGTCATGGGGTGGGCCCTAGTGACGTCACAGGGTGGGTCCTAGTGATGTCATGGGGCGGGCCCTAGTGACATCATGGGGCGGGCCCTAGTGACATCATTAAACATGATACATTGTATCAACCACAGTTGCTTGGAGCATACCATTCAAAGAAAATTATCTGGAGATTAAAATAGAAATCTTATCTAAAATAGGGTGTTCCTAGGTCCATCTGAAGTGACAAGGTCATTCTTTCTCACAAGCTTAGGGTGATGCAAAATGGAAATGGACTGCCTTCAAGTTGATCCCAGATAGGATCTTCATGGTAAGCAGTATTCAGACAGAGGTGGTTTACTATTGCCTTCCTCTGAGTCTGAGAGGCAGTGACTGGCCCAAGGTCACCCAGTGAGCTTCATGGCTGTGTGGAGATTCAAACCCTGGTCTCCCAGGTCACAGTTCAACACTTTTAGGGAACATTTAATCTAGCTTACTTGCTTCTGGCTTTACAAAGTACACAATGTCACCTACACATATTTTCAGGGGACTATTTATATACCATTTCATTGTTCTAAAATAATGCAGAGGTGTGTGTTCTCTCTCCCCCACCCCCCATTTAGGACTTGCCTCCTTAAAAGATAAAGAATATGCATATATGTGTATCACTTATATTTCCTGCCAGTAGCATACTATCGTCATTATCTGTGGGCTCGTGCTGACTGGCCAACAAAGAGGAGTATCCACTGTCCTCCTTTCCATTGTCCATTTCACTAGCATTCCCAACATGCCTCCACAAAATTTGTTGTTTTGCTTTGTTATTATGTAGAGGTTTTCCTTCGCTTTTGATGTCAACACTCTTGGGGCTTCCATAGTGCTGGTCACTATACAATAGCTTCTGATACTCTTTAGTGCAGTCTTTACAAAACTCCTTATTATAATTAGCAATACAGAGCTCTTCTGATCTTTTTTCTGTTCCAAATGGTTTTAACGGTGAAAGTCCACAGTGAACAGTGTGTCCTTCCCTGTCCACTTTGGAACCCGTTTCCTCGCTTTTGTGTTATGTCTGGCCCCGAGATCTCCCTCCCCTCCCCCGTTGCTTCTCCCTTTCTCTCTCCGCCCGCCCCCTTTCCCTGGTAATAACGACATGTATGCCCTCCTGACCACATTCTAGCAACTGGGAATGTGCCAAGCGCCGCAGCAGGCAGCTGCTGCCACCCACTCGCCTTGCCTTGCCTTGCCCTGCCCCCTCGCTCAATGCAACGGACCCCCACCCCAGAATCCTGCGCCCCCTCCTCTTTCCCTTGGGAAAAAGGGGTGAGCCGGCGAGGAAGGGAGCTCTCTTTCAGCCTCCCCCCCTCAATTCAGGGCTCCCAAAGGCTCCCGGTCTCCTCTCCCCGCCCGCCAAGCCCCCGATCGGGGGGGGCAAGGCTGGCATCAGCCGGCCAGCCAGCAAGCTACCCACGCCACCCTCCCAGAGCATGCTGCTCGGAGAAGCTGCAGCTGCAGCTCCCGCTCGGACTATAACAGCGGCTCGGGCTGCCTCGCTCGGTGTGTGGGCACGCACGCACGCGTGCGCGGTGGCGGCTCCGGGCGTCAGTGTTCGCCCACCAGCTTCACCGAGTCCAACTCCGCCTGTCTGACTGTGCCGCCTCGCTCCCTCCCGGCACCGTGTGTGTGAGAGCGGGTGCGTGTGAGTGTGTGAGAGCTGCAATTGGCAGGAAGGGGCTGAGCGAGAGGTTGACAGCCGCAAGTGGCTGCATTGCAGCGGCGGAGGCGCGCACCCCAGGCACCGCACGGGCTGGCCGGGGACCAGCAGGCGAGGGGAAGGGAAGGGAGGCCGGCCGATGCCAGCCTTCCCCCCCGATCGGGGGCTTGGTGGGCAGGGAGAGGAGACTGGGAGCCTTTGGGAGCCCTGAATTGAGGGGGGGAGGCTGAAAGAGCCCCCTTCCTCGCCGGCTCACCCTTTTTCCCAAGGGAAAGAGGAGGGGTGCAGGATTCCGGGGTGGGGGTCTGTTGCATTGAGCGAGGTGGCAGGGCAAGGCAAGGCGAGTGGGTGGCAGCAGCTGCCTGCTGCGGCACTTGGCACATTCCTGGTTGCTAGAATGTGGGCAGGAGGGCATACATGTCGTTATTACCAGGGAAAGGGGGTGGGCGGAGAGAGAAAGGGAGAAGCGATGGGGGAGGGGAGGGAGATCTCGGGGCCAGACATAACACGAAAGCGAGGAAACGGGTTCCAAAGTGGACAGGGCTAAATCAAGGCAGCCTCACCTTGAACAGTTTCCTGTGCATTTGGGCTCCGCTAGCCGAAGCAATTGGGGTCTCTGAATCCAGGTGAGAGTCGCTGCCTTCTCTCCACCGGGCGAGCCAGCTCTGCGGGGCTGCTAAGCTTGAGCTGCCACCGGAAAGAGTTCTTTTCCTTTCCGGAGCAGGGGAACTGGCTCCGGGCCTAAGGAGGAGCCAGCCCAGCCTGGCCTCCACAGCCACCACCTCTTCACGCATGCATGGCTGAGGGGGCCGCTACAAAGCTGGAGATTCACCAGTTTGACTGACATATGGCCGGAGGCCAGAGATGGCCCCATTTTCCCTGAGACTCCGGCAGAAAACCGGAGACCTGGCAACCCTAGTGGGGGGGTATTTTCATTTAACATGGTAGAACGCGAAAAAGCCCTGCTGACTATAGTATACAGCCACTCTTGTGGCTGTATAATTATTATTTAGTCATCTCAAGCAGACTGAGCGTTCGTTTGAGATAAATTGCATTGGGGGGGTTACATGCATACGTTAGAATATGAGGTGAAAGCTGCCCTTAAAATACTTGAAAGAAACAAATCACCAGGAATAGATGGCATACCAACAGAGTTGCTACAAGCTACTGAGACTGAATCTGTACAAATTTTGGCAAAAATTTGTCAACAAATACGGAAAACTAAACAATGGCCCACAGACTGGAAGCGTTCAATATACAGCAGGGCCCTGCTTTACGGTGCTTCACTAATGCGGCGGTCTCAATTAGACGCAATTAGACTAAAGCCCCACTCATACAGTGCTTGTTCTGCTTTTATGGCGCTTTTCGGGCTTCACACGCCATTCTATTCAATGTGTTCCGCTTTTCGGCGGGGGTCTGGAACGTAACCCGACATATGAGTGGGGCCCTACTGTACATCCCAATTCCAAAGAAAGGGGATCCCAGGGAATGCAGTAATTATCAAACTATTGCCTTAATATCTCATGCAAGTAAAGTAATGCTTAAGATTCTACAACAAAGGCTCTTACCATATATGGAGCGAGAAATGCCAGACATCTAAGCTGGATTTAGAAAGGGAAGAGGCACCAGAGATCATATTGCAAACATATGTTGGATAATGGAACGGACCAAGGAATTTCAGAAGAAAATCACCCTGTGCTTTATAGATTACAGCAAAGCCTTTGATGTGTGGATCGTCAAAAACTATGGACTGCTTTAAAAGAAATGGGGGTGCCACAGCATCTGATTGTCCTGATGCACAACCTATACTCTGTACAAGAGACTACTGTAAGGACAGAATATGGAGAAACCGATTGGTTCCCCATTGGAAAGGGTGTGAGACAAGGGTTATTTTATTGTCCTATTTGTTTAACCTGTACGCAGAACATATCATACAGAGAGCGGGATTGGACCAAGATGAAGGAGGTGTGAAAATTGGAGGAAATATCAATAATTTAAAATATGCAGATGATATGATAGTACTAGCAGAAACCAGTAATGATTTGAAATGAATGCCAATGAAAGGTAAAGAGGAAAGCACAAAAGCAGGACTACAGCTGAACGTCAAAAAGGCTAAAGTAATGACAACAGAAGATTTATGTAACTTTAAAGTTGATGACGACATTGAACTTGACAAAGATTATCAATACCTTGGCACAGTCATTAACCAAAATGGAGAAAATAGTCAAGAAATCAGAAGAAGGCTAAGACTGGGGAGGGCAGCTGTGAGAGAACTAGAAAGGGTCCTCAAATGCAAAGATGTATCACTGAACACTAAATTCAGGATCATTCAGGCCATGGTTTTCCCCAGAGCTTGGAAAAGTTACTTTTTTGAACTACAACTCCCATCAGCCCAATCCAGTGGCCATGCTGGTTGGGGCTAATGGGAGTTGTAGTTCAAAAAAGTAACTTTTCCAAGCTCTGGTTTTCCCAACCTCTATGTATAGATGTGAAAGTTGGACAGTGAAAAGGTATATAAGAGAAAAATCACCTCATTTCAAATGTGGTGTTAGAAAGCTTTGCGGATACCATGGACTGCGAAAAAGACAAATAATTGGGTGTTAGAACAAATTAAACCACAACTATCACTAAAATCTAGAATGATGAAACTGAAGTCATCATACTTTGGACACATCATGAGAAGACATGATTCACTAGAAAAGACAATAATACTGGGGAAAACAGAAAAGGTAAAGGTGTCCCCGCACTTGTAGTGCGAGTCATTTCCGACTCTTAGGGTGACGTCTTGCGACGTTTACTAGGCAGACCATATATATGAGGTGGGATTGCCAGTTCCATCCCCAGCCTTTCTTTACCCTTCAGCATATGCCAGGTACTCATTTTATCGACCACGGATGGATGGAAGGCTGAGTGGACCTCGACCCCTTTTACCAGAGATTCGACTTCCTCCTTTCATTGGAATCGAACTCTGGCCGTGAGCAGAGCTTTGGCTGCGTTACCGCTGCTTACCACTCTGCGCCATGGAGTATCTTTATGGGAAAAACAGGAAGGAGTAGAAAAAGAGGAAGGCCAAACAAGAGATGGATTGATTCCATAAAGGAAGCCACAGACCTGAACTTACAAGATCTGAACAGGGTGGTTCATGACAGATGCTATTGAAGGTCACTGATTCATAGGGTCGCCATAAGTCGTAATCGGCTTGAAGGGATATAGCAACAACAACATGTGTATGTATCCATTCTTTGCTGTCAGCTACCGAAACAATTAATTTTGTGTTCTGTATAGTGTTTGACAGTTTGTTTATTAATAAACACAACTATATTTAAATAATATTTTAAATTATTCTGGAACCCTTTAGGGAAAAAACACAAAATTAGTTGTTCCATGGCAATACCAGGCACATTTCAAAAGTATGAAATTAAATATCACACACTACAAAAGAAGAGAACAGATACAAAACTTGACGTTTGCATTAAGTAAACGTTAAAAATCATTCCAATGAGTTGGATCAATTGTACATCATCCATCCCTTTATTCTCTTTGAAAATAGTAAACTGTCCTTTGCCAGCCTGCTCCTGACACTTGCATTTAGGCTTCATACTATCCTAAAGATATGTTTCTGGCCAAGGAAGAATTGATTTGTTTGAAGGTCAAGAATCAATGTTTGAGAAAGCACAAGAAACAACACTTCTATGCATCTGCCAAAGCAGATCAATTATTTCCTTTCTGCTTAAACTAAGATAGATTTGTTTTGGTGATTCTTCCTGGACCTTACTTGTGAAAGGATGCCATTTGTAGCTGCAGTGAAGTACTCCACTCACTGCTACATCTGCAATTACCCTGCTGATGCTAAAGAAACTTCCATGTCAGCAAAGGGTGATCCCAAAATACAGCAAAGGTTTTTGTTTTTTATCTGTAGCATTAACGATTTCTGTCAAACACACCTTCAAGCCTGCCTCCTTTAATTACTAGAGACTGACTGTTACGCTCAGTGTAATTATGGCTGGATAGAAAGCATATCACACAGTCATTTCAGTTCCTGGTCAGTAACCATGACAATGCCAAGAAATAAAGTGTGCACTAAATGATGGTCATGCAAAGAGCAAAAGAGAAAAAGTGCACCCTTTGTTCCTGTGTGTATAACTTCTGTTATCTACAGGAGGCTTGAGGTTCTATCTTAAGGAAACAATCTGTTTCTTTAATATAAGTTGACTTTTTGTATTGCTTATATTTCTTTTCACCTGGCAATTCGCCGGTCACCAACAAGCACTCTGTCAGTAGGAGTTAAGAGATATTGTACTGCTTGGGATTCCCAGCTATCTTCCTATTCCCAGAAGCCAACAGGTTTTGGGTGGCCAAGGCAGCCAGCCAAACTTTATGTTTGAGCATGTCGCAGATTCTCTTCCTTTACCTCAGCCCAGAAACCCAGGTTGCAACCCCATTACCATGAAGGGAAAAACTGAGCTCCCATACTTGAGCCCTGATGGTAATGTGGACCATGGTGTAATTTCAGAATTAAAGTAGAAATCTTTCTTTCATGACTTGGGACATTGAATGTGTGGGATGGAATCATCGTGTGTGGGGGGAGGGGCATGTGCAAGTTAGAACCAGCCCCCCCTCCAATTATGCTTGGACCCCACTTTAGATCACTAGTGGCCAGTGGGGAGGAGGAATTGGTGGGACGGCATTGCTTACCTGGCTTCCCAATGTGGAGGTCACTGCCAGTAACTGAGGGCAGAGACACACTTACTGTTGTGCCAGTTCAAGTGTGTCTCCACCTCTGTTTGCGAAAAGGGGGGCACACAATGCTAATCAAACTCCACCCCTTTTTATTCTAAAACCTGGTTGGATCAGCTCCATTTTCTTTTTAAAATTCAGCTTCAGACAGTTTTTGCAACTGATTGGAAGATCAATCCAGATGTGGCCAATGGAAATGCTTTGCTGTAGGCTCAGGCAGAGGCAGTGATTGGCCCAACACTTTCCAGGGTAGGGGGGTTCTGAAAGGCCTGAAGTCAATGGTGGGGAAGAGAGATGTGTCCAGCCAAGAGCAGAGCTGCTTGAAAATGCAGCCTGAAAAACCATTCTCACTGCTTTTGAAGCAACTAGTTTGTCTACAACCTGAGAGGGACAAGTGGCAGTGCAGGGGGGTCAGTGCAGGCAGAGCACCCCACTTTGCCCTGCCGGCAGCAGCTGCTTTAGATATCACACGATGGCATAATTTTAGCCCAAGTTCATTTTTGGAAACTGTGCTGAGTGTCAAGGGCCAGCTCTGAAGCATGTGAAGTAACTATTGTTATGATTTATTTCATTTATGAATCACTTTTCATGAGGCATCCCAAAATGATCTGCAATATAATAACATATCTGTAAGGCACTTGTGTATATAAAAGCAGTTACAGCAATTATAGAGACAACTTTTTAAAAAATTGTAAATGCAAAAAAAACTTAAAACAACAACAGCACATACATAAAATCAATTCTATTCCAAGACAGATGTCAATTGCGATAAAGACATTAAAGGCTTGTTGAAACTAAGAGGAACATCCTTAGCAGGCTCCAGAAAGACAATAGAGATACCTGCTTGTCTGCAAAGGGAGGGAACTCCAAAGGGTAGGTGCTGCCATACTAAAGGCTCAATTCCGACATCATGTGGGATGGACCTCCAGATGTGATGGTATCTGAAGGATGCCCTCTCCTGCAGAATGCAGTGATTGGTTGGGTATGTAGGGGGTGAAGCAATCTTTTAGGTATCCTGGTCCCAAGCTGTATAGGGCTTTGTACACCAATACTAGTAACACAGCTGAATACCCATACCTCCCCTGCACAAACCTCAAGAGCAAGGCATTCAACTCTGAGCTATGCTTATCACTTTTTAGATGTTGGCCATTATATCACAGTCTTATAACTTGTTCTGGGCATTGTAGTGAAAAGGAGAATCCATTCTTACATTGCTCAGGCTAATCTTGGATGTCTCACAACAACACACAGTTTGCAAAGTTTCTGACTTCCTTCCTATGCTTCTGACATTTGCCCTTTGGTTCCTTTTTACATTTTCAAACAACAATTGCTACAAGAGGGGTTATTTCCTCAGCCCTTTCTTGGCTGGAAACTTGGTAAAATTAGAAACTTTTGTGTAAGCTGCTTCATTTCATGTCTTTATAAGGCAACTCAGCTGATTCGTGCTTGGTTGCCACCGTTAGGCTTCTGCCTATGTCTTTGATCTTGTGTAAACCCATTCCTTTCACTGTCAAGTTTCAGGAGACATTCCATTTTCTATCCTATTTCACACTAAAACATTCAGTGAGTACATACTGATTTGTAGAAACAGTAACTCATCCCAGTTCATGTTGTTTGTATGGAGGATCTGTAAGAGCTCTGCTGCATCAGACCAAATGCCCATCCTATTTTCACAGTGGCCAACCAGATGCATATGGAAAACCCACAAGAGGATATGGGTGCAACACGACTCTCCCCTATTGTCAAGAATAGCTAACTTTGGTCAAGCTGAAGTGAGGCAACCAGAGAGAATTCTGGGAGCTTGTGGCTTCCTTAAGATTCCCTACAGGGGAAGATCCGAAGCTCAGTGTCAGACAGGCAATTTACAACCTTGCAAGGAAATGCAACTGATTCTTAGGTGTTGCCCCTTATCAGCTTCCTGGGATTACAAGTCAGGAAGAGGGGATATTGTAGATCAGGACTCCTGGATGGCGCTGTCTCGCTCTCTCAGTCTTCAAAGACTTCAAAGGAAGGGATCCCCAGCAGGGGCGGGATATGGCCATTTACTTTCCCCCCTCCTTGTTGAGGAAAAGAAACCCATAAATATGAAGAAGTTTCTTTCAAAACTGAGTTCCCTCTTGTTCCATCGACCTCGACTCACTGACGTGTAACAGGAACAGCCGTTTGGGAACCCGGCTGCTCCATGAAGGAATAGAGTTACTTGGATGTAAGTATAGGATCTTAGTTAAGGTAAGTCTTTCTTTTGTTTCGTGTCTGTATTGAACATCTCTCCTTTTGTTGTGCCAATGACCGTGTGTAGCCTGCCTGAGGGTGATTAGCTTTAAGGAATCAAACTACTGCTTCTCCTTTTGTATATACCAAAGTATTTACTCTTAAATAAACAATCTTTGTATAAAAGGTGTGTATTGGCTTGGAACTAAGGATTCTAAATCTAGTGCTGGAAGGCTGAACACTACGGATTGATTAGAGAGGGTAAAACCCCTAAAAAATAACATAGTTCTCTGAGGTCCCTTCACTCAGGGGAAGAATTTAGAAAGAAGGGTGGTGGCAGTGAATACCAGGGACAATTATTTCCGTGGAAATGGAGAAGTGTGCCTGAGACGTGGGAACCCAGTGGGGTGGGGACTGTTCTCAGAAGCAAAGAACCCCCTTGGAGTACTGAGGGTAAGGAACCCCAGGGGGATGGATCTTTGACACCTATAGATTATTTCTTATATTTAAGAAATTCGATGTAATAGGCTCAATCTAGCAAAGCTGGTCCCAATGAAAACCATGGCCATGATTATGTCCTAGCCCTCAGCATAGCCCTGTTAAAATCATGAATTAGTCATAACTAGCTTTTGCTGCATTGTTTCCAGTAAATTTATTGGCCTAGATCCAAACCACTGGGACTTTTTTGAAGTGGTATTCCCAGTGCTTGGAATGAATTAGTCCAGTTGAATGAAGTTCAATGAACTAGTTCAAAAATCTCTGAACTACACCTGAAAGTATTCTCCATCATTTCCAGGTGAACTAAAAGTAAATTAAGTTCATTTTGGGATGGAACTTTGAATGATTTCTAGTCCATCTAATTCATCTTTGCATTCATTCCTTTTCCACTCTCTGATAAAAAGTCAATCTGACATATATAAAGAAAGTTAGAAAGCAAAACATAGAAGTGATGCTCTAAGGCTTATTAGGTAGATATGGAGGTACTGCTGCTAAGGATGCTTGGTCACTTAATCACTGTTGCTAAGCAATTAGAAGGAAGGAATGTGAGGCGTTTTCTGTATCTTCCCTGCTAAAGAGAATTGCTCACTTCCAACACAAGCAGCTTCCAGCAAGAAGTCCAGGTACAGGAACAACAGTGAGCAAATGCTTTGTGCCTTTAACAGCTGTATGGCTAGCACAAATTGAACTGGGTAAGCCTTTTCTGTTGTGGAAATTCAATTATGGGGAAAACAGAATGTTGACATTGTGTCTGCCAGACACCTTGTTACTTATGTGTGGCCCCTGATTTCCTTTCGGACCTTATACTTCACCACAGCAGCTTGTAACATTTAGAATGCTGAAAAAAATTGCTGAGGATAAACATTGTATGAACGAAAAGTTCATTTGGATGAAACTGAACTGGTTGCTTTTGTAAAAGGATAAACATGAAGTGGAACTAGTTCCTTTTTGAACAGGATTAACTTGAGTTAGGATGAGTTCCTTTTAAAAATGAACTTTCCAAGCACTGAGTATTCCCCACTTCCCTCACAAGAGAACAAGGTTAGGTAAGTGTTGCTGCCACACCATGCTGACCACTACAATTCCTTGAAGGTTAGTGGCTACCAACCTCCACCATGCCCTCATCATCCCCAGTGGGTACTGGTGCCCCCATATACCTGGCCCAGTCCTCACAGAAGATCACAATCCAGCCATACCCACTACACAGATGAACTGAGCTCACTTTACTAACTATAGCTGACCCCACCCTGTACTAAAGAGAGAATGTGGGGAGGGAGCCAGGAAAAGGCACTGAGCAGTAGTGTAGTGGCAAATTCAAAAGTGCATGGTCCCTTCATGATAGTCACACCACATCCCTCCCTCTTTTTTTGCTGCTGGGTTGAGAATGAGATCCTTATTAATGTCTTCTATCAGAACAACAGATGTCCCTAGGACCTAATAAGCACAAAATAGGAGAGTGTTAGCTACTGAATAGAGTATTCTCAGTGGCTGATTCATCTCCTTTCACTGATTGGCTCCAATCAGCAGAAAAGGACGAAGAATCATGTTAGAAGACTCTTCTCAGTGGCCAACACACTCTTCTTTCATGTTGATTGGCTCCTAGAATTCTAGAGACATAGGGACCCTGCTGGGACTCTGCTCCCAAAAAAGTAAGAGATCCCCTGAGACCCTGGATGACTACACCACTGACACCAAGAGGGTAGAGACTCCAGGGAGGAAAGGCCAGTTTCTGTCTTTAGCCTACCACTCCTTTCCCTCCCCCACAGGACCAGAAGGAGGAGAAATGCTAAGCTGAGAAGCAAAGTAAGGCAGAATCAAACTGTCCAAGGCACTGGAAGCTGCCAGACTCTTCTCCATAGAAGCCACTGCCAGGCCAGGCCACAAGCCTCAAACTGGCCAGAAGTAAGACTGACCTAGGAAAGTTTTTTTTTTTAAAAGATACTTTGTTTTTAAAGATATTTTAAAGATTTTCAAAAGATTTTATTTTTCAGATGTTTTATACATGTTTTTAGAGTTTTATCGCCTGTTTGCCACCCTTGTGTTCTTTTGGGAGGAAGGACGTGATATAGATTTAATAAATTAATTAATTAAAATGGCAGCTGGAATCTACAGGGAGAAACGCTGGTGAGTCACCCCCACCCCCACAATCACCTCACCTTCTTGGAAATTGCTAAAATGCCACTCCTTTTTCCTAGCCTGTGAATGGTACAACAAAATGGGGGCATTTTGGCCCAACCCTCACCAAAAGTTAATGTTGGTATCCAAAGTGATTGGGAGTTTGATCATAAGAGGGTTAATGGAGCCAGAAGTACTGCTGGATATTCCTGACAAAATAGTCAGGTACATCTTTTGTTAGGAAAACTATAGGTGATATGTTTCCATGGGAACTAATTGGTATACTATCTTTCTTGAATTTTTTGAATGGGCAATAGCAGACCTCCCCTTCCCCAGCCAATGATGATAATAATCGGTTTCTCTTTCTGTGGAAACAGACAACATGAACTGTGGTTTCCAAGTGGGATGAAAACAAACAGAGAAATTCAGAGAGAGACACAAGTTTGGATGCTATAAGATAACAGCATTTGGGGGGTGCTGGCTTTTCTTGGGAATTTAATGTGGTCAATGTCTGTGTGCTGGATTGTTTGAGTTGTATCTCCACTTACGTCCAACCTCAATATTACTTAATAAACTTAAATATTGCAAAATGTACCAACCCCTCCTTTCACAAGAAACCAAATCCAGGTAAACCCTATGCCCCTGAAACTTCTCACTGCTTGGAGAAATGGGGTGAGCATGACAGTATGCCTGGGAGATAGTGAGGCAAATCAACTCTGTAAAAGACTCTCTTGAGTGCTAGAGCTTCTTCAGTTATGGTCCCTCTTTCATTGAATGGATCCTCCCTTCCTCTCAGATTAAATAAGCAGAAGCTTTACTACAGTGCCAGGCCAAGGCAAAGGTCTCAACCAATTAGCAATGGGAAAGTGGGCCATTGAAGAGATTTAACACACAAAAATCACCCTGGAGCAACACACCCCTTGCTGCTCCCCCCAGTTTCATTGCCTCATCCATACATTGAGACTCCTTAGCTTTAGCAGTCTAGCTGGCCCTGTATGTGGAACAGGTAGTAGTTCACAGAAAGCTACGTTGATTTGCTTCTAGGACTGCATGACTACATTTCCCCACATCATTGGTGCCAACATGCACCACTATTTACCAAGCTTTCTAGATGACATGTGATGTCCACAACCTTCATGCCAGGCAGGCAAGTCACGATGTGGTCTGCATACCCATCACAAACCTAGCTATCTATGTCCCCAATGACTGGATCACTCATGTCAGAACCCCTGACCCCTGGAGTAGTATTCTCAGCACATCACAGTATCTCTTCATCCCTCAAGGAATGGACCCCTCCTTAAGAGATCCTTTCCTTTTCCTCACAGTGGTAAGGCTTTTTGCATGGAGAAGGTCCCAGGTTGAATCCCTAACATCTCCAGGTATCATCATCATCATTAATAATAACAATAATTGCATTTATATCCCACCTTTTCTCCAAGGAGCTCAAGGTGGTGTACATGGTTCTCCCTCTCCTCATTTGAACAACCCTGTGAGGTAGATTAAGCTAAGAAGCAGTGACTGGCCCAAGGTCACCCAGTGAGCTTCATAGCTGAGTGAGGATTCATAAGAACATAAGAAGAGCCTGCTGGATCAGGCCAGTGGCCCATCTAGTCCAGAATCCTGTTCTCACAGTGGCCAACCAGGTACCTGGGGGAAGCCCGCAAGCAGGACCCGAGTGCAAGAACACTCTCCCCTCCTGAGGCTTCCAGCAACTGGTTTTCAGAAGCATGCTGCCTCTGACGAGGGTGGCAGAGCACAGCCATCATGGCTAGTAGCCATTGATAGCCCTGTCCTCCATGAATTTGTCTAATCTTCTTTTAAAGCCGTCCAAGCTGGTGGCCATTACTGCATCTTGTGGGAGCAAATTCCATAGTTTAACTATGCACTGAGTAAAGAAGTACTTCCTTTTGTCTGTCCTGAATCTTCCAACATTCAGCTTCTTTGAATGTCCACGAGTTCTAGTATTATGAGAGAGGGAGAAGAACTTTTCTCTATCCACTTTCTCAATGCCATGCATAATTTTATACACTTCTATCATGTCTCCTCTGACCCGCCTTTTCTCTAAACTAAAAAGCCCCAAATGCTGCAACCTTCCCTCGTAAGGGAGTCGCTCCATCCCCTTGATCATTCTGGTTGCCCTCTTCTGAACCTTTTCCAACTCTATAATATCTTTTTTGAGATGAGGCGACCAGAACTGTACACAGTATTCCAAATGCGGCCGCACCATAGATTTATACAACGGCATTATGATATCGGCTGTTTTATTTTCAATACCTTTCCTAATTATCGCTAGCATGGAATTTGCCTTTTTCACAGCTGCCGCACACTGGGTCGACATTTTCATCGTGCTGTCCACTACAACCCCGAAGTCTCTCTCTTGGTCAGTCACCGCCAGTTCAGACCCCATGAGCGTATATGTGAAATTAAGATTTTTTGCTCCAATATGCACAATTTTACACTTGTTTATATTGAATTGCATTTGCCATTTTTCCGCCCATTCACTCAGTTTGGAGAGGTCTTTTTGGAGCTCTTCGCAATCCCTTTTTGTTTTAACAACCCTGAACAATTTAGTGTCGTCAGCAAACTTGGCCACTTCACTGCTCACTCCTAATTCTAGGTCATTAATGAACAAGTTGAAAAGTACAGGTCCCAATACCGATCCTTGAGGGACTCCACTTTCTACAGCCCTCCAATTGGGAGAACTGTCCGTTTATTCCTACTCTCTGCTTTCTGCTTCTTAACCAATTCCTTATCCACAAGAGGACCTCTTATTCCATGACTGCTAAGCTTCCTCAGAAGTCTTTGGTGAGGTACCTTGTCAAACGCTTTTTGAAAGTCTAAGTACACTAAGTACACTATGTCCACTGGATCACCTCTATCTATATGCTTGTTGACACTCTCAAAGAATTCTAATAGGTTACTGAGACAGGACTTTCCCTTGCAGAAGCTATGCTGGCTCTGCTTCAGCAAGGCTTGTTCTTCTATGTGCTTAGTTAATCTAGCTTTAATAATACGTTCTACCAGTTTTCCAGGGACAGAAGTTAAGCTAACTGGCCTGTAATTTCCGGGATCCCCTCTGGATCCCTTTTTGAAGATTGGCGTTACATTTGCCACTTTCCAGTCCTCAGGCACGGAGGAGGACCCGAGGGCCTGAGGACCCTGGCCTCCCAGGTCCTAGTCCAACACTCTAACCACTAGCTCTCAGGTAGGTAGGTCTGGGAGGATTCCCTGCCTGAAACCTGGACAGCAGCTGCCAGTCAGTGTAGACAGTAATATGTCCCTATCTTCCAGCTCTAATCGATGACAGCAGAGGAAACTGTCACCCTGGAAATGGGATGCTGCTATCATGTCCACAGAGGCTTCTCTCAGCTGCTTTGGCCTCAAGGGAACAGACTTGTTTCCTGAGGCCCAGCAGCTTGTTGCACCAAGCACATATCCACAACCTCTTTCTAGCAGGCAGACAGCAGTGCATGTGACATTCTGTACAATAAACCGGATAGGCCCCACACCCCTGCTGGCTTTCTACTTGCATACTTGTTATTGCTGTTTACTGAGTTCATTTACTTTGGAACTTGGGCTTGGTTAGGTCAAAAAAAGAAGGGGGGTTTGGCCATGGCTTTGCCTTCATGCCGAATTTGCACAGCTGCCAAACTCACTTGTTAACTTGACACTTTGTCTTTAGGGCCAAGATGCTCTGTTAGCTGGGGTTCTCATCTTGCTCACAGAGCAAGAAATTTTAAATGCCACAGGAGTCTTTATTGTTGTTTTCCTTTAGGGTTATTCTTTTTCTTGAGTCATGAGGAGCTGGTCTAACCCTACCTTGAGAAAAATTAATCTCCATTGTTCTGATGACACAATAGTTTGTTGCAAACCCTGAGCTTGAGATGATTGTCTCTTTTACAAAATCCGTATTTTACTGTTCTCTTTTAAGAACATGTTGCCACTTTTATTGATGGGAGGCACCTTTTTTTAAAAAAAACAACCCAGTGACATTGGCCCATCCTCCCAAATTAACATCCATCCAATAATATTCCTTTTGTGCTTTCTCTAATCTCCAAGTCATGTGGAATGATATTATAACAACCACAGTACATTTTAGATTGATAGATCAATCGTTCAATAGATAAATAGAGATTATATATGGTTGTATGAAAGTAATGGTTGTATGAAAGTAAAAGTGCTTAGAAGTAATATATCTATTAGATATGTATATTTTAAGTACTCTTGCTTTTTACTTTCATTCAACCATATTCAACCATTTTCTATTTGAAATTGTCATTATGGTGCCTGAAGTGTCACTGCTGAATACATGGAAAGCTTTGTGAGCTCTTTCTAAGGAGGTTTTTCTTTTTCTTATTGTGCATTAAGAATCACATCACTGTGCTTCAGTTGTATAACCCCCCAGAAGCCATTTTTATATAGATCTAAGATAACATGACCTACTTGTAGCCCTTTCATCACCACCCTACCCACCCCCAATACTTCAGTTCAACATTTTTCTCCATTACTGAAGTCAAATCCTAGGAAATCAAGTCAGTTCATTCTATCTACTTGAAAGAAAGACAGCTAACAAGATCAGATAGGAATAATTCCAGGGTATCACAGTCCCAGCACTCCAAACGCCGGAAGCTTCTGTTTTACCTGAAATATATGGGGTGATTCATATTATAAAATGACAACATAGGGGTCATTTTAACTGGCTAACTGTGGTGTTTATTTCCATTAAACAAGCTGTTGACATACTTCGCCATGTCACACTGATGAGGGAGTTTTCTGTACAACAGGGATGAGGGCCTATAGATGCCAAGGGAAGGGCCGTAGCTCAGTGGCAGAGCATCTGCCTTGCATGCAGAAGGTCCCAGGTTCAATCCCCAGCATCTCTGGATAGGGCTCGGAGAGACTCCTGTCTGAAACCCCGGAGAGCCTCTGCCAGTCATTATAGACAATACTGTGCTAGATGGACCAGTGGTCTGATTCAGTATAAGGCAGTTTCATATGTTCCTATGACTCCACCTCCCATCAGCCACAGTCAGCATGGCCAATGGGCAGGAATGACATATTAATGTAAGGAGGATAAGCCTATCAACGGGTGCTAGCCACAATGGCTATGTTCTGCCTCCACTGTTTGAGACAATATGTCTCTGAATGCCAGCTGCCAGGAATCATAAGTGGGGAGAGTGCTCTAGGCATCTGATTGGCTACTGTGAGAACAGGATGTTGGACTAGATGGGCCTGCTGGATCAGACCAGTGGCCCATCTAGTCCAGCAGGGCTCTTATATTCTTATGTTGCTAGCTTTCCACAGCTGGGGTGTGTGTCTGCCAAAAAGGCCCTGTCACGCATCTTCATTTCCTTTACCATGGAAAGTAGGCTGTCCTGTTTGGAGACAAACCTCCAGTAAAGATATTAGATCAGGGGTGGAGAACCTCTGGCACAGAGGCTAAATGTGGCCCTCCAAGCTTCTCTGTCTGGCCCTTGAGACTCTCCCAAGGCTACACCCCTTACTGGCCCTTCTCTACACTCTCCTTCAATTCTTGTGCCTGGCTCATGCTTCATGCTTGTCTAGATGGAGGAGAGAGAGAGAGTAAAAACTAGCCAACTGTACATTAGTTGCTGTGCCCACTTTTGCCTCAGGCCTCGCCCATCACTGGCATTTGGCCCTTGGAAGGTAATGTGGCCCTCAGGCTGAAAAAAAATTCCCCACTCCTATCTCAGGGCTTATCCAAACGGAGCAGGATAATCCACGGTTTCCATATTTGGTTTGTCATCTGATAGTCCTCACTTTGCCTTTTAGTTTGCTCTTTCCCAATTAAAAAAAAACGCTTTGTTGCACCCGCACATGCAGCGGTAAGACCCCTACATTCTTTTCGCTTTTTCCAAGCTCCGCCTCTAAAACCTCCCCCTATCAACCAATTGGTCAGCAAAAGAATTATGTATGCTCCTCTCCCCCTTTGCAACGAAGCACAATATGGCTGTAAAGGAGTTCTCGCCTTGGAAGGAAAGGCTGCTGGTCGGTTTCACGCCTGCCTAATTGACACCCTTTTCTTGTTTGCATTTGTGATATTACACTTAAACAAATGTATGCTTTTCTGCCTTTATTGATATTTAAGGAGATACACACGCTGGCAATGCACTTATTTCTCCAAAAAAGCAAGAAACGTGTGTCCCCCCCTTCTCCCTTTCCTTCCCACGAGAATGAAATTGACAAAGCTTTCCAGAGCAGTCTTGAAACCGACTAGAAGCTCTTTTCTTGTTTGCATTAAAGGAATGTATGCTTTTCTGATTTGAAGCAAAAACCCCAGCAAGTAGAATGAAATTGACAAGGCTTTTGGAGGCAGGCTGAAAACGACCACCCACCCTTTCTTGCTTGCTGTGCATTGCAGATTTCACCCAGAGCGGCTGCCCAGTTTGCAGGCTGGCAAAAAATTAAATGCATCTGCGCAGTAGTTGCAGACCACCATCCCCAACACCCCACCATTGCGAGCATTGGTTCATTTTTCCCAGGCTTATTCTCGCACATGCGCAAAAGTGCAGATATGTGATTGGCTGGAATGAGGAGAAGGGGCAAGGGGAAACGCCCAAGAACCACCCATCAGCTGTAAAGTCCGCGGTATTGCATCCTAACTCCTGAAGGCACAGCAGATGATTCCCGATTTTAAACAGCAAATCGGATTTTTGCCGGTATCGCAAGGAGCGGATTTAACCTGCAAAAATGCGTAACAGCGCGAGACGTCATTTGGACAACCGAAAAATAATGAACACACATAGTGGACGTGTCACACATTTTGCAGTGATCTGGATGAGCCCTTAGACAGTGGGAAGATTCATATGAGAGTTGGCAGTCCAGTAGCCTAACCATACCTGTTTTGCCAAAGTAGATGCTTAGCCACTGCTTTCTCTTTAGTAATTGCCTCTTGCATACTTAAGGGAGCAACAGCCACCTAGTTCCATTTTCATTGCTGGGCAGAGTTGTCACCATTCTTCATCACCTACTTTACCTGTAATAATGATAGAATAAAAAGGACATCCACAAGGAAATGCCACATCTGCAAGGAACAGCTTGTGTGCATTTAGACAGAAGGTGAAGGATTAGTTGATGCAAAGGTCAGAGATTAAGGATTTGCCAGCAGGAAGACAATTAAAGAATATTCATTTTGCATGGAATGCTAGAAAATCCAAGGAGGATTTGCAAGTGCCAAAACAATGAATATTTCAGTTTATCCCATACTAAGGGAAATGTTGCTGATGTGCTGCACATCAAGAAGTGCATTTCTAGGCAATGCATCAAAACTTTGAATTAATGTGAGGTTTCTTATTTATAGTTGCTTGCTTGTATCACTCTCATGAAAGGTCCTGTGTTTTGGCAGAGGATTACAAATTCATTGTCAATGACAAGATGGATTATTTGTTCCTAAAATAATCTAGTGGAACTTCATGTTATTATGTTATTCTTTTTTATTATTCTCACCTATTCTCTTCCTGGGAGATTCTGCAAACCACTGAATGTGGGAAGGGGGGAGGAACGCACGCTGGAATATCCATGTGGTGAAAAATTCCCTTTCACATGAACCCAGTGGGAGATTGATGCAGTGGCTGCAAATGTTGTATGTAAAATGCATGCATTCTCAGTCAGTATGTTGGTAATCTTTACTGGAGCATTTTCTCATCAAGAATCCCCTTGCCCGCAAATTACTCTAGTGCTGTGAGAAACCAAATGGGGAAAAACAACAACAGCTTCTGATAACCTAGAATAATTGTGTTTATTAGTTTGACAATGACGTCAATTAGTTTGACAATGAGGAGTGGTGAAGAAAGTACTAAAGTACCAGGGACCTCAGTTGTGCTCCATCCCCTGCCCCCCCTCCCACATACACACACTGTAGAACCTTATAGTACTCAAGACAAGAGCAAGGATCAAGCAGATATGAAATTATTTTAAATGAGACTGTATTTACATTTGTTACATTTCTTCCACATTAGAACCGAAGACAGACTTTCATCCAGGCATTGACCAGACTCAAGCCTGCTTAGCTTCAGCAAAGTTGCTGCACTAGGTAACCTTAGACCAAACCCTATATCTATATGCTTTGGTAGGTAGGGAGACATTGTAGCAACAGAAGGGCCATAGCTCAGCAACAGAGCACATGCATTGCATGCAGAAGGTCCCAGGTTCAGTCCCCAGCATCCCCTGGTAGCACTGGAAGAGATCCTTCTCTGAAATCCTGAGCACCATTGCCAGTCAGTGTAGACAATAATGAGCTGGATGGAATAATGCTCTGACTCAGTATAAGACAGCATCCGATGTTCCTGTGTAGAGGGTCCCAAATTCACTCTCTGTCTCTGGGTAGGGCTGGGAAACCCTGGAGACAATACTGAGCTAGATGGAACAATGGTCTGACTTGAAGGCAGCTTCCTGTGTTCCTTCCTGGGCCACTTCAGCAGAAGCAGCTTGCTAGGTGGGGTGTAGCTGCTACACTAGCTTCCTGGCAGGTGGGTTGTTGACTCTTGCTTACCAAGAGAGAGGGGGGAGGGACAAGGTTGCAGGTGTATGGGCAAATCCGGAAGACATCTCAATGTAAGGGCCGAGGAGGTGTAGTGTGGCATGCTCCATTTCCCTGTCCCGTGCGCCCGTCTCACACCCCTGCTTCCCAGCCAGGTGGGCTATTTGCTTGCTTTCCCACCCTGTTTGCGTAGTACAGAAGACGGGGAAGCTCTGTTTAAGCAGGATACTCATTAGGGAAAGTGTCTTCCCAGACTCCTGAGGGATGAGAAACACAGCCTTCATGCAGGTGTTATGAATCATGTTGCTTCAAAGCTCAAGGACACTGACCAGCAGAATTAATAAGCAAAGAGAGAAGCATGAGAGCCTAATTAAAACAACATCTCCAAAGGTATAGCTAGTTAAAGTCACAGGTACAAACGTGTGCCCATGTCCAAGGGCTCTTTTGGGTATAAATAAAGCCCCCTAGCTCTTGATCAAGAAGCCTCAACACAGGCTGGGGGTGCATGGTGCTGTGTTTGTAAGAGATCGGCCACGGGGATCTCGCTGTTGCTGCTTTCAGGGCTTCCAGCAACTGAAGGCGGATGTAAGACTGGGTGGGCTCATTAGCTGCTTTTATCTCTCTTTTATTGTTTTAGTGCCTTGCTGGCAACTCAATGCTAAACCGCTATCTCAAATAAAACAATCAATCTTTTTCCACTAGTGTAATTCATTGCCTTCTGAAGTTTTGAGTCTTTCTTGCCTGTTGGCAAAACAGCATGGAGGTTGGCACGATGCAAATGCACTGGCAGGCTTCTGTACTCCAGCAACACTGAAAGCTGCAGTTCACATGGAAGAAGCCTATTATATTGGTTCTTCTCACAGAAGAATCACCCATTCCAGGACCTGGGGAAATGTTGGTGCAGAAGGAGACTCATTGTAGACTCTTCCCCTTGGATTAGGCTGTTCTTCTCCACTGTCTGCCTCTGATGGTCAGCTGCTGGGAATCACAAGTGGAGAGAATGATGTTGTGCTTGAGTCCTGCTTGCAGGCCTTCCATAGGCATCTGGTTGGCCACTGTGAGAACAGGAAGTTGGATTAGATGAGCCTTTGGCTTGATCCAGCAGGGCTCTTCTTCTTATTTTCTTATGTTCTAAAATTACCAGGTTGGCACTGGAAGGGGAACCTCTCCATCAGTTCCCATACCACTAAAGGTAACATTAGGGAGGGAGGCTTAATAAGAAACCTAAACACACATCACGATCAGGCTAGTTACTGCAGCGTAATTCTAACTGTGAATACTGAGACAAAGAAAATGGCACATGAGATGCAGGAACGAGAAAAGAGGACTCGAGTAGAATGTCCTGCAAAGGCACATATTTTATTTATTTATTTCATGAAACCATTTTATCCCACTTTTCAGCCCTAGCAAGTGGTTTAGATAAAAGAACAAACAAACCTCACAAAGTAATAAAAATTGCAATTTAAAATCTTAAGAACAAAAGTAGCAGTGTCAAATCCTTCAATCATATATTAAATGCAACATAGAATAAGAACATTTTCACTGCTTGCCTAAAGAGTTGGGGAATAGTCTCTCCACCTTTGAGATGGAATTCCACAACCAGGGTGCTGTCACAGAAAAGGCCCCATCTCAAATTGGGATGGGGAGGGATTAGATGGAGTTTGCATTTAAAGGCGAATCAACCGAATTTGCACTTTCTGAAAACAATACGTGAACACAGCCTTCTCTTGAAATTCACACTTCTTTGATTTTGCAGTGCAGTTTGCCAGCCAACCAATGTGCAAAAAAATGCATATATCAGGGTAAAGTGTGTGTAAACATGCATGTATTAATGAAAATAACATGCAAAAATGCATTATATTGGAGGAACTTGCTTTGCAAAAATGTGTACATTAGGCAAAATTGCACACAAAAATGTGTCTGTTAAGAGAAAATCACAGTGAAATGTTGATGAATTTTCATGAGGACTTTTTTTTAAAAAATCACAAATTGATGTAGAAAGGCAGAGAACTGAATTTAAGATTGGCAAAATGAGAAACAGAGAGAGCCAGAAATCGACAGATTCACTCATCTCAAGTCTCATATTACAGATCTAGTCTGTCAAACCCGTCCACTCTAGATGTTTTGGATACAGAATTTCAGCCTGAACAAACAGGAATATAGGAAGCTGCCTTATACCAAGTCAGCCTGTTTGTCCCCCTGTCCCAGCAATGGGGAACCTGTGGCTCTCCAGATATTGTTAGACTGCAACTTCCATCATCCCTGACCATTGGCCATGCTGGCTGGGGCTGATGGGAGTTGGAGTCCAACAGCATCTGAAGGGGCACAGCAGGTTCCCCATCCCTGAGCTAACCCAGTATTGTTTACTCTGACTGGCAGCAGCTCTCCACAGGCTCAGGCAGAGGTCTCCCATCACCTACTACCCAATTCTTTCAACTGAAGATGTCAAGGACTGAAACTCCACCACATGTGCACAGAAACATCCCATAGTTGGGAATATAAATGTAAAACTGATAGCAAAATGTGCCTGGAACTCCTTAAGGAAGAAAACAGAAAGAGCCAAGCAAAAAGAGATCAGAGTTGGTCTTCAGGTTTGTAGCACTTATTAAGCAGGTGTGAGCAGATGTTTACACATGGCATGTTCTCTAAAGGATTCATGAGAAGCTAATCTATTGGTAGGAGTCATTTCTCACATGCACACTGGAGATGAATATTCATGGTCAGAGTCACAACGGATTGCTGAAGCTATTCTGTCTAATCACACAGCCAGGCTTCAGCAGCAATGTCATTTCCATTTTGCACACATTCTGTCTCTCCAGATGCTGCTCTAGACAGATAACATCCTCAGCCCCCCAGCACTCTTGTCTCCTTGTTTTTGATTAGTATCCAAACTGCCCGGTTTACCAGCGTTGTTTTGCTGATAACTACCCTATGTCTGGTCCAGAAGTGAAAGTGCCAGTCTCCCTCCTGTACTTTTTAGCTTATTTTTTAAATGGTTGATTATGATGTTGCTAAGATACTTTTTTCCCCCTATCATTTGAATTCATTATTCAAATGATTCACAGACTACAACTGTTGTCAGGCTTCCATATCATTTGAATTCATTATTCAAATGACATGGAAGCCTGACCACAGTTGTGCATGTGCTAGTAACCTCCAGATTGGTTTACTGCAATGTACTCTATGAGGAGCTGCCCTTGAGATTGACCCAAAAGCTGCAGCTTGTGCAAAATGCAGTGGCTTGACTGCTTATTGGGGCAGAATATCACCACCACCATAACACATTGCTGTTGAACGAATGGCTGTCAAGCACTGGCTGTCAATTTTCTACCAGGCTACATTCAAGGTGCTGGTACTGGTATACAAATCCCTATACAGTTTGGGATCAGGATTGATCTCATCCCCTATACAGTAGGGCCCCACTCATACAGCAGGTTATGTTCCGGACCCCTGCTGGAAAGTGAAAACCGCTGGAAAGTGAAAACCGCTGGAAAGTGGAACACATTGAATAGAATGCCGCGCGACACCCAAAAACCACCGTAAAAGTGGAACAAGCACCATATGAGTGGGGCTTTAGTCTAATTGAGACCGCTGCATTAGCAAAGCACCATAAAACGAAGCGCTGTAAAGCAGGGCCCTACTGTATACCCAACTGATCATTGTGTCTGGCAGGAGAGGGCATCCTGCAGATGCCATCTTATCAGGACATCCAAATTCTGAAGTGAATGCACCTGGGCCACACTTTCCAGACCAATGTACCAATCAGAGCACAGTTGTCATTTGATGATGTAGTCATCAAGCAGCAAGTTCTTTGAAATCAGCAGAGAAGTCTAAAAATTTAGCATGCTGCTGACAATGAGACAACCCATGTGTCCTTGTGCTTATCAGCTTCACAACTCATTGGGGATGAGATTCTCCTGTGAAGATGGTTGACCCCGGCATAGCCTTAGTGCAGCACCTTCTTCCTGGTATTTTCTGTTCCACTGCGCCTTTACTTCCAGCAGACATCCTCATCACTTAACATTTGAAATGTGAAGGGGGTGCTTTATTATTCTGCCTTATCTAGGGTGGAACAGACATCCGACTGTGAATAGATTGCATGCATTTAATTAGCTGAAAGGGCTGTTGATAAAGGAAGGACATCTTCCAGTAATACCCACCAGAGAGAAAAACTTCATACTGTTTGAGATAAAGGCCTGGTATTCCAGCAACTTATCAGAATAAGTGTGGATTATTTGTGCATATGCACGACTCCATAAATGAGGTGACACTGACCAAAATTGCATTGGGTTTAGGGTTCTTTCCTTGGCTGATAGCACAATCCTATGCATGCCTACTTGAAAGAAAGTCCCATGGAATGCAGGGAGACTTTCTCCCAGGTGAGTGTATATAGCAGGGATTGTCAGTGAGATACCCTCCAGATTTTGTTGGACTCCAACTCCCACCATCTCTGCCAGAAAGCCCAATGGTCAAAGATGATGGGACATGTGTCATTGTACTTAAACTTCCATCAGCCTTGGCCAGCATGGCCAATAATCAGGGGTCATGGAAGGTCTAGTCCAACAACATGTGGGGTGCCCCAGGGTGTATACAATTGCAGCCTTAAGCTGTAGTCTCATCTACACTTTGAGCAAGTCCATTGAATACAGTGGTCCTTCCTTCCAAGTAAACATGCACAGGTTTGGACTGCACAGTGCTTCTGTATCATGCTGTATTATGTTGGATATCACATTTAGGTGACTAAACAGGGAAAGAAGATATACAGCTAAATATATTTTGAGAGATGGAACTTGGTTCAGAACACCTGGTGTTTTTAATGATAATGTTATGGTTGTTTTTACTGATTTTATTTTTATATGTTGCATCCCACCTTGATATATTCTTATGAAAATGCAGAATATAAAGAAAGAAAGAAAGAAAGAAAGAAAGAAAGAAAGAAAGAAAGAAAGAAAGAAAGAAAGAAAGAAAGAAAGAAAGAAAGAAAGAAAGAAAGAAAGAAAGAAAGAAAGAAAGAAAGAAAGAAAGAAAGAAAGAAAGAACGAAAGAACGAAAGAACGAAAGAAAGAACGAAAGAACGAAAGAACGAAAGAAAGAACGAAAGAACGAAAGAAAGAACGAAAGAACGAAAGAACGAAAGAACGAAAGAACGAAAGAAAGAAAGAAAGAAAGAAAGAAAGAAAGAAAGAAAGAAAGAACGAAAGAACGAAAGAACGAAAGAACGAAAGAAAGAAAGAAAGAAAGAAAGAAAGAAAGAAAGAAAGAAAGAAAGAAAGAAAGAAAGAAAGAAAGAAAGAAAAGTGCATAAGGGCCCTATTTGGGTGTTCCATTTCTGATTCAAGGGAAGGCGAGGATCTATTACCAAGCCCCATCACTTTCACCATGCCACCTGCCAGGCTTCCACAAGTTTGAGGGTACAGGTCTGAAGAGAGTACCCTCCTCTCCTCTTGAAGGTTCCCTATGCAATTTGGAACCCTGATTGTGCAGGATTCTGGATACCAGGGAGGGAATCTCCATGAGCAGAGGAATGTTTACACAAGACAAGGAAACAGAATGCCCAAATAGGGCTAAGATTAGTGCTGATCCTAACCTTTTCTGAACTGTCAAAGGAAATAAGAGATCCCACTGAGTTCTTTGTAGCATGTCTCAGGGACATAGGAAGTGGCAGCTGGTGGATCCATGCCAGTGGGGCAGTGGAATCTACTCCATGTTTTAGTCTGAACTTTCAAGGAGCTGTCCAAGGTGCTGAGCATGGAGACAGCAGCCTCCACTGGGCATGATTGGGGAAATACTGGCACTAAATGAATGACCCTGGCCCTGTAGCATGAACTTGGACAGTTGTCAGGCATCAAGTGCAAAATGAGACTGCTCCTGCTCCAGTTTGAGTTCCCTGTGTTCCTGCTACAAAGAATTTGGGGTGAGCATCTCTCACTTCATGCTGAGCACCCAGGGAAGTGAGCAATGTGAAGGAAAGCCAGCATGCTCTCAGTGGATATGAAGAGCTGTCTCTCATAAGCAAATATTAAGCAGCAGCAGCAGCAGCATAAAATACCAGCATTGTACCAGCATGGTGTTATGGTTAAAGTGGCAGACTAGGACTTGGGAGACCCAGGTTCAAATCCTTCCTCAGCTATGAAGCTCACTGAATAACCTTAGGCCAGTCAATATCTCTCAGGCTAACTTACATTTTAGGGTTGCTATAAGGCTCAAATATGAGGAGTACTATGTAAGTTGCTTTGAATTCCTCGGAGGAAAGGCAAGATCTTTAATATATGAATTAGTTGTAAAATATATATTTTAAATAATTGGTAGCAAAAGATGGAGAAGCTCCATACTTTCTGGAAAACAAAGAGCAGGAGCAGACTGTGGTACAGATCATGAACTGGTCATATCGAAAATCAGAGTAAAGGTAAAGAAGAACAACAAAGCAATCGTAATGCCAAAATACAATTTAAATAACATCCTAGAAGAATATAAAGATCAAAAAAGGAACACATTTGAGGCTTTAAATTTAGTTGACAGAGCACAGGAAGAACTATGGAGTGAAGTCAGAGATATCAGGGAAGAATGCAAAAAGACAATACCTCTAGTTAGAAAGAGAGAAAGACCTCAAGGGATGACCGACAAAACTCTTAAAATGGTTAAAGAGAGAAGGAAAGCAAAATCAAAAGGAGATCGAAACACTGTTAGAACCCTAAATGCAACAATACAGTGACTAGTACATAGGGACAAACAGAACTATTACAATAGTTACTGTATAGAAATAGAAGATGACAACAAAAAAGGCAGAACAAGAGCCCTATTCCAAAAGATTAGAGAAATTAAAGGGAAATTTAAACCACAAGTAGGGATGTTGAATAATCAACAGGGGAACACACTGACTGACCAAGATGAAATAAAAGGAAGATGGAAGAAATATACTGAAGAACTCTATAAAAGAGATGACAGGATGACAAATTCATTCATGGAGGAACCGTATGATGAAGAACCATAAATTTTAGAATGCGAGGTGAAAGCTACTCTTAAAATACTTGGAATATACCAGGAATAGATGGCATACTAACAGAGTTGCTACAAGCTACTGAGACTGAATCTGCCCAAATTTTGACAAAACGTTGTCAAGAAATATGGAAAACTAAACAATGGCCCACATACTGGAAGCGTTCAATATACATCCCAATTCTAAAGAAAGGGGACCCAGGGAATGCAGAAATTATTATCAAACTATTGCCTTAATATCCCATGCAAGTAAAGTAATGCTCAAGAATCTACAACAACGGCTCTTAGCATATATGGAGGAAGAAATGCCAGACATCCAAGCTGGATTTAGAAAGGGAAGAGGCACCAGAGATCATATCACAAACACACGTTGGATAATGGAACAGACCAAGGAATTTCAGAAGGAAATCACCCTGTGCGTTATAGATTACAGCAAAGCCTTTCACTGTGTAGATCATGGAAAACTATGGAATGCTTTAAAAGAAATGGGGTGCCACAGCATCTGATTGTCCTGATGAGCAACCTATACACTGGACAAGAGGCTACTGTAAGGACAGAATATGGAGAAACCAATTGGTTCCCAATAGGAAAGGGTGTGAGACGGGTGTATTTTATCACCCTATTTGTTTAATCTATACGCAAAACATATCACACGGAAAGCAGGATTGGACCAAGATGAAGGAGGTGTGAAAATTGGAGGGAGAAATATTAATAATTTAAGACATGCAGACAATACCATACTACTAGCAGAAACCAGTAATGATTTGAAAAGAATGCTGATGAAAGTTAGAGGAAAATACAAAAGCAGGACTACAGCTGAATGTCAAAAAGTGTAAAGTAATAACAGAAGATTTATGTAACTTTAAAGTTGACAATGAGGACATTGAACTTGTCAAGGATTATCAATACCTTGGCACAGTCATTAACCAAAATGGAGACAATAGTCAAGAAATCGGAAGAAGGCTAGGACTGGGGAGGGCAGCTATGAAAGAACTAGAAGAGGTCCTCAAATGCAAAGATGTATCACTGTACACTAAAGTCAGGATCATTCAGACCATGGTATTCCTGATCTCTATGTATGGATGTGAAAGTTGGACAGTGAAAAAAGCAGATAAGAGAAAAATCAACTCCTTTGAAATGTGGTGTTGGAGGAGAGCTTTGCGCATACCATGGACTGCAAAAAAGACAAATAACTGGGTGTTAGAACAAATTAAAGCAGGACTGTCACTAGAAGCTAAAATGATGAAACTGAGGTTATCATACTTTGGACACATAATGAGAAGACATGATTCACTAGAAAAGACAATAATGCTGGGGAAAACAGAAAGAAGTAGAAAAAGAGGAAGGCCAAACAAGAGATGGATTGATTCCATAAAGGAAGCCACAGACCTAAACTTACAAGATCTGAACAGGGTGGTTCATGACAGATGCTCTTGGAGGTCGCTGATTCATAGGGTCGCCATAAGTTGTAGTCAACTTGAAGGCACATAACAACAAAACACCCCACAATATTTATTTGCTATGTTCCCCTTCCATGTGCACACCCAGAGTAACATGGGCACTGTTCCCCTGTTTGTCATCCCGCAGTGCTGGGGAATATGTATGAACATTCCAACCATGCAAGTGGGCCCTTTCCTTGTCGATCCAGCCTACAACATACTTTTTCAGTTATCTTTCCTTGAATCCTCTCTCCATTATGCCAAGATATATTTTTCCTGTTCATTTCTACTGATCTGAATCAAACAAAATTTAATTCTTCAAATGTATATTCTGCATTCAACTGAGCCTTAAAACTGTCAACAGCCTTGCTTGTGTGTGTGTATATATCCATTTTAATTTAAATACTTTTTAAGATGGTAAGAATTTTACATGTAAGTTCTTGAGCTCATTGTTCTGAACACGGATGTGATTGAGAAAGAAAGAGGAGGATTCTGAAAATACTTAACCACTGAAGGACTATGATCTGAGAGACCAAGGTTCAAATCCTCACACAGCCATTAAGCACACTGGGTGACCTTGGGCCACTCACTGCCTCTCAGCCTCAGAGGAAGGCAATGGTAAACCTCTTCTGAATACCGCTTACCATGAAAACTCTATTCATAAGGTCGCCATAAGTCGGAATCAACTTAAAGGCAGTCCATTTTTCATAAATACTGAAACTGAAGCTGGAATGTTTAAAAAATGTTGCAAGCCTGCCATCCTCTGGTACCAATTAGTATTGAGGTTATGTGCACAGATGGTGGGAAAGTAGCATAACCCAACTTTTTAATAGGTGCTGTTTGGCAGCAACTGAAATGACCCAGTTTGAAAGAATAATTACATTTAACACTTGCAGAACATTGTGGTAAGTTTAGGAAGAAACACTACCTATCACAAATGTTCAGTTAAAATAAACTAACAAATGTATATTTTACAGAGACATTTGTTTTATTTCAGTGACAATGCTCAGCAATAAAATTATTTTGGGTTTTGGAATTATCCATCATTTCCCAACTTTAATCAACGTTTTTACTTTCATTGAGTTGCATGCCTGTCTTTGGGTTCTTTCAGGCAGCATTGTCTAACATGGTAATAAAGAAATCACAAAGATGGTTTCTGTCTCATCAACTTTATGGTATTTCTTGTGGAGACGCCCCCATGTGGTAACAGCTTGTGTTTACCAAGGAGAAAGAACTGCAAATAGTCTTTCTGCCTTTAGATCAGCGCCTAAGGTTTATCCACACAGCCTTCCAAACACTGTTCTTCCTTTGCACAAACTTCCCACAGATCCTTTGCCTGTAACATCTAGTCTTCTCAGCAGGGCTGCTGAGAAGTAGCCCAGGCCCAGGACAAGATGCATGATCGGGGGAATCTTTCTACAAACCAAATGTTACTGCTTTCTTTGAAAAAGTTTCTAAGTGACTTAGGTTTAACTTAGGGTGAGAAAGACTGAAAATAAATGAAAGACATCTATCAGAATGGGATAGTCAATAACACTGATCACAAAACCAAGTGAAAATAAAGAAACTTAACTTTTTTAGTACTACTGCATTAATTAGTTGTGTTAATAGAGTTCTGGGAACTGGGGCCTGCTACCTATAGTTCTGGTGTCAAGGTATATGTTGCACTTTGCCGCATCTGAATCATATTAATAAATGGTGGTGCTTTTTATTTTATTTTTATTTGTTTATTTAACAAAATTTATATATCACTTGATTGTAAAAAAACCTCTAAGCAGTTTACAAAAAAGACATTGAAATTATTGATAAAACAATTAAAAACACGTAATTAAAACATTTAAAAACAAAATTGCAACAGACTATAAATAACACATCAGCATCTATATTGTTTATTATTTATTAAATTTTTATACCGCCCCGTAGCCGAAGCTCTCTGGGCGGTTCACAACATCAAAATATCAACATACAATTTAAAACCACACATTAATCAATTTAAAACATGACTCATTAAATTTCCAAAAAAACCTATACCAAACTAAAATACTAAAATACTAAAATTACTAAAAATACTAAAAATACTAAAATGCTGAATGCTAGAATGCTACAATGCTAGAATGCTACAATGCTAGAATGCTAGAATGCTAGAATGCTAGAATGCTAGAATGCTAGAATGCTAGAATGCTAGAATGCTAGAATGCTAGAATGCTAGAATGCTAGAATGCTAGAATGCTAGAATGCTAGAATGCCTGGGAGAAGAGGTAGGTCTTAACCTGGCGCCGAAAAGACAACAATGTTGGCGCCAGGCGTACCTCATCAGGGAGATTGTTCCACAATTCGGGGGCCACCACTGAGAAGGCCCTTTTTCTTGTTACCATCCTCCAGGCTTCCCTCTGAGTGGGCACCCGGAGAAAGGCCTTCGACGTTGAGCGCAGTGTACGGTTCATATCGGGAGAGGTGTTCCATCAAGTATCGTGGTCCCAGGCCGTGTAAGGCTTTATAGGTTAAAACCAGCACCTTGAATCGAGCCTGGAAACATATAGGCAGCCAATGCAAGCGGGCCAGAACCGGTGTTATATGTTCGGACCGCCTGGTCCGTGTTAACAATCTGGCCGCTGCATTTTGCACAAGCTGCAGTTTCCGAACCATCTTCAAAGGCAGCCCCACGTAGAGCGCATTGCAGTAATCTAGTCTAGAGGTTACCAGAGCGTGGACAACTGAAGCAAGGTCGTCCCTGTCCAGATAGGGGCGTAGCTGGGCCACCAACCGAAGTTGGTAGAAAGCACTCTGTGCCACCGAGGCTACTTGAGCCTCAAGTGACAGGGATGGTTCTAAAAGTACTCCCAAGCTATGAACCTGTTCCTTCAGGGGGAGTGCAACCCCATCCAGAACAGGTTGAGCGTCCACCATCTGGTCAGAAGAACCACCCACTAACAGCATCTCAGTCTTGTCTGGATTGAGCCTCAGTTTGTTAGCTCTCATCCAGTCCATTGTCGCAGCCAGGCATCGGTTCAGCACATTGACAGCCTCACCTGAAGAAGATGAAAAGGGAGAAGTAGAGCTGCGTGTCATCAGCATACTGGTGGCAACACACTCCAAAACTCCTGATGACCGCACCCAGCGGCTTCATGTAGATGTTAAAGAGCATGGGGGACAGAACTGACCCCTGCGGAACTCCATACTGGAGGGTCCAGGGTGTTGAGCAATGCTCCCCAAGCACTACCTTCTGGAGACGACCCGTCAAGTAGGAGGAAAACCACTGCCACGCAGTACCTCCAATTCCCAACTCAGCGAGCCTCCCCAGGAGGATACCATGGTCAATGGCATCAAAAGCCGCTGAGAGATCAAGGAGAATCAACAGAGTTACACTCCCCCTGTCTCTCTCCCGACAAAGGTCATCATACAGGGCGACCAAGGCTGTCTCCGTGCCAAAACCAGGCCTGAAACCCGATTGAAATGGATCCAGATAATCAGTTTCATCCAAGAGTGTCTGGAGCTGGTCCGCAACCACTCGTTCTAGGACCTTGCCCAGGCCTGGATAGGCTTGCCTAAACAAACAAACAAAAAAGCAGATGCTGAAAAGAACACAGCAAAGGCACCTGCCTGATGTCAGTAGGCAGAGAGTTCCAAAGAGCAGGTACTTCCACACTAAAATAATGATTTCTTACAAGTGTAGAACAGGTATTATGCACCACCTGTAACAATGCCAGTTCCACAAATCAAAGCACTTGAATGGGCACATATGGATTAAGGCCTCCCTGAAAGTAAACTGGCCCAAGCTGTTAACGGCTTTACATACCAATAGTAATGCATTGAACCCGGCCCAGTAACAAATCAGCAACCAGATCAGCAACCAGTGCAAAGGTGTTATATGCTGACAGGGTCTCATTCCTGTCAGCAATCTGGCTGCAGCGTTCTGCACTAACTGCAGTTTATGGGTCAAGTTCAAGGGAAGCCCCACATAGGGTGCATTGCAGAAATCCAGTCGTGAAGTCACCAATGCCTTGAACAGGTCTCCCGGTCCAGAAATAGTCGTGGTTGTCTTACCGTGCACTGCTGATAAAAGGCACTGGTAGCTACTGAGCCTACCTGGGCTTCCAGTGACAGAGCTGGGTCCAAAAGCACCCCTAGACTGCTCTTTCAGGGGGAGTAAACCTCACCCAGGACATGCAATTGACCAATTTCTCATACACAGGAACCACTCCCCCATAGTGCCTCTCTTTTGCTAAGATTCAAGCTCAGCTTATTTTCCTTCATCCATCCCACCACTGCGTCCAGGTACTGCTCCAGGGCCTGCACAGCCTCTCCTGATTTGGAAGTGATGGGGAAGTAGAGCTGAGTGTCATCAGCAAACTGATTGCATCTTGCCCCCAAACTCCTAATGACCGCTCCCAGTGGCTTCATACAGATATTAAATAGCATTGAGGATAAGATGGTACCCTGCAGCCTCCTACAACACAACTGCCAGGGGGCCGAAATACAATCACCCAAAGCTACTCTCTAGACTCGGTCCTGTACGCAGGGCTGGAAGCATTGAAACACGGTGCCCCCAATTCCCAATTCCCATTCCATGGAACCGGTCCAGGGGGATACCATGGTCAATTATATCAAAAGCCACCAATTTGATTTAAGAAGCAGGAGCAAGGTTACACTCTGCTGTCCCACTCTCTATAAAAGTTATCCAAGAATACTTGGATATGTTGATATTTAGCAACAAACATATCTGCTCTCTGGTCTGTTGAGATACCAACATTTAATTGTAATGTATTGTTTGTTTTTTCATGGTCCAGGCCCCCAGAAGCCTGGGTCCTCTAGAGGTCTGGGCTCCGGGGATTTTGCCCTCTCACCCTCCTCGCCCCGTTTCACACTGCAGGGACAGAATTGCACTGAAGCTTTGTCAAATTCGCTATTCTACATTCAAAAATTAGATGGAATCTACACAGCTCCGCTTTCATTTCCTTCACCTGTCCCCTTTCAGAAGAAATATGCAATAGGGAGCAGGAAAGTACAACATTAAAAATAATTGTTCAGAGGAGTCTGTGAAGTGGTAACAGCAGCTCTGTCAGACAGGAGGTGATGGTGGAGCAAGTAACTTTGCTAGCATGTGGCACATTTGGGGGATCTTATTTAAAGGGAATACCTGTATATACATTTTCATACTTAACTGCTGCACTGTGGGGGCTGTTCCCCACTGGAACCAGTAGGCAGAGCTTGGAAAAGTTAATTTTTTTGAACTACAACTCCCATCAGCCCCAGCCAGCATGGCCACTGGATTGGGCTGATGGGAATTGTAGTTCAAAAAAGTAACTTTTCCAAGCTCTGCCAGTAGGGCAGAAGGCAGGAAGCCCAACAGTAGGTGGAGCCAGAGCCAATGCCAGGCAGGGCCAACTAATCCTAGTTGTGTTCCCTCTTCTCCCTGTTGAATTGGCTGAGGGCAAACTGAGGTGGG
Organism: Rhineura floridana; assembly: GCF_030035675.1. Lineage (NCBI taxonomy): Eukaryota > Metazoa > Chordata > Lepidosauria > Squamata > Rhineuridae > Rhineura > Rhineura floridana. The sequence goes on from NC_084480.1 coordinate 281,040,126, forward strand.
TGGGGCAGCGTCTCATTCACCCTCATGAACCAGCCTCTATAGGATGAGGGCCTGTAACACCCATCCTATGCACTTTTGACTAGAAAATAAATCCCACTAAGACCAACAGAATGTACTCCCAAGTATGTGTGCCCAGGATTATGGTCTTAGTATCCCAAGATTTCAAAAAATATAGAAAATGACGCAGCCACAACTGGAAAGTGTACTCAATCAGTTTTTGTTTTCATGGGCATTATGCAATTGTGGCATAACTGTCATGGATACCTGATAAGCAACTGTATGACTCTCCCAATTACAGTGGAAGCACTAATTTGGGGAGTAACACATTTTTGATCAGCAACATAACTCCTGTTTCTGTTTTTGTTTTAATGCTGGAGAAATGCAATTTCTCCCGAAGAGAACTGATATGTTGAAGAAAGAGGGTCAAAAATGACAAATAGCTGCTCTCTTCCCCCACCCCTTTGCACCAAAAACAGTAATTTGGAGCGGCCTTAGGAACCTTAGCACTAATGGGGATACTATTCTGGGAATAAAGAAGATTTTTCTGTAAAGCAAATAGAATCCTAAGATAGTTAACTGCTGCTTGGTGAAAGAATGAAGTGTAATCTCAAACATGGCAGCATGCTGCTATTACTTTAAATGTGTGGTGGTGTTTTTTTAACAGCTTCTAAACTGGATTCTGAGATGCTTACAGCCAGGCTTGCTCAGGTTCTGAGACCAATACTCCAGACTTAGTTCAAAAGAAAACATTAGGGCTTTTTATAGGTAGCAGAGGGGGTTACAGGCATTATATGTTTAGAACTTTATGAATTCTGTTTAAATTTAGGACCAGTTATCATCATTCTCCCAAGGTGTAAACTTCATGTTGTGTAAACGCCACACGCTACACTGTAGGTCAGGGGTGGGGAACCATTTTCATTCCAATGGCCGCATTCCCTGCAGAACAACCTTTTGGGGGAGGTCACATGCCAGTGGGGGCGGGGCCAGAGGCAAAAGCAACAAACATGAATTTTTCATTTGTTCAGTAAGCTAGTTTTACACATATTCACACACCCCTTTCTCTGTCGTCCATCCAGGCAAGCAAGTAGCATTATCAGAGTTCAAGGACACATTCTAGCCAGGCAAAAACACTCAAGGGGGATCTGAAGCACAGCCAGTAATTGGGGGGGGGCGCTTGGGAGAGTCTCAAGGACCAGACAGAAAAGTCAGGAGGGCTGTATTTGGCTCCATGCCTGAGATTCCTCACCTGTAGAGTGTGGTGGGACACAAATGTGACATTGGCTTATATCAGCTGTGGGGAACCTTTGGCCCTCCAGATGTTGCTGAAGTACAACTCCCGTCATCCCCAGCCATTGGCCATGCTTGCTGGGGCCGATAGGAGTTGTAGTTCAGCAACTTCAGGAGGACCAAAGGCTCCCCATACCTGGCTTATCTGCTCTACTTTCTGGATAGAAAGTCACTTGCGATTACACACTAGTGGGGGCTCATCCATTAAGCTGATGTGGCCCTGTCGCCCAACCTCAGTCCACCCTCAGCCAGCCCCCACCTCCCTGTCTTCTTACTTCCCATCAGACCAGGGGGTAGCACTGGCTGTCATCTTCTCTCTCCTTAGTTACAGGGTTGCCTTTGTAGAACTCAGCAGAGAGGAGGAGGAGGACAAAACTAGAATGAGTTGACTCTGCCTGTCATTGGCTCTCCTCCACCTATTGCTGGTCACAGTGGCCACCATTGAGGAACATGGAATCCTAGTATCTAAGCACCCTGCTGAAGTTAAGCAGCATCAGGCCTCGTCAGTGCCTGGAGCCCACCTGGGAACTATATGTAAGCCGCCTTGGGTTTCTAGCATGAAAAGAAAGGCGGGGTATAAATGTAATAAATAAATAAATAATAAATAAGGTACATCGAGTTTACAAGCCAAGAAGACTTCATGACTCAGCCCTTACTATTTACAATGTGCTCACATTTTCATCTCCTTTGCCAGCACGTTGAATAATGCTCATACTAATAATGTATTCATATCCAGAGAGTTGAGTAACTGTCTCTGAGACTGCAGTTGCAGCTCAGTGAAAGGGTGCTCTCCATAAATATTTCTTTCTACAAGATAATTTTGCAGTGCACTGTATTGAAACATATGGCAGCAGCAAAGGCATTCCACATTTAATGCTCTGATTTTCCTTTGTGACCAGAAATAAAATTAAGAGCTGTCTCTAAAGATTGTGCTGTCAGATACAATTGATTTTCTTGGTTTTTTCCATGATCATCAACAACAGATTTTACTTTACTTCTGTTCTATTTTATTGCTGAGCTGCAAATCACATACTTAAATCATACAAATTGAACACCAAATACTGCCGTTATATTTCATACACCTTAGCACCCATGACTGATTATTAACAATAATTAAGAAGTTACAATTAGAGGGTGTGATTTAGTACATCTTGTCAGCATATTTAAAAACTTGCTTAGAAGCATATCATAACACTTGAGTATGCAACCATTTAATTCATTTTTGCTTCTAACTGTTTTTGAAATATAAAGAGTTAATCTAAAACGGACTTTAAATTCGGAGTGAGAAGAACATAAGAAAAGCTGGGTCAGTTCAAAGGCTTATCTCGTCCAGTTTTCTGTTCTCTCAGTGGCCAACCAGGTGCCTCTGGGAAGCCTGCAAGCAGGACCTGAGTGCAACAGCATCCTCTCTGTCATCAAAACCTGCATCCAAGATGGTTGACCATGACTACTGTGTAAATTGGGATGTTTGTTTAGGGCCCCAGACCAAGGAGTGTCTGCTTGACTCTTGTGTCTGGGGATCTCAGGCAAGTTATGGGGCTCTGAGCTTCCCCTGGGCTCAGGGTGATTAACCAGATAAGGGGTGGTAGCAGCTACCTACTCTGCAGGGCTGTTGTGAGCGTGCACAGCCTTGGCAGAGAAGGATATTTTGCCAGGATCAATTGCCCTGGGTAGGGAATTGGCTCCTAGGACGGGGAAGGGTATCCAGGGGGACTGGAGCCCCTTCTTCACACTCTCTATTTGAGATTCCCAGCAACTGGTATTGTCTGCCCTGAATCTCCCAACATTCAGCTGCATTGACTCCATGTTCTGCTATTATGAGAGAGCTCAATCCACTTTCACCACACCATGCATAATTTTATACACGTGATAATTTTATTATGTCTTGACCAATCCCCCCCATATTTGCCTTTTATCTAAACTAAAAAGTTCCAGATTTTGTGACCTTTCCTCATAGGGGAGTTGCTGTAGCCCCTTGATCATTTTGGTTGCCCATTTTTAGGAGGAAAGCTGCTTGATATTTAGGGTCCCTTATTTTGCTCCCTTTCATATCAAGAGAAACTGCTTTGTAAAAGTGGTTCTGAGTTCACCTGCCCACTTTCTTACATCCTGAATAGATGGGGTACAACATTGACACTTGGCTTTCAAGAAATTGAGTAAGAACATGTCTTGCAGTGTCCTGCTGAAACTGTTTGAGAAGTGGATTAAGCTAGGAGACAGGTGCAGGCTCAGCTTATATTGTGAGCCACATTGAGCTCAAAGCTGTTGGGAAAGCAGCATACAAATATTAAATCAAATCAAACCAAACCATCATGTGAACATTTTTTGTGAAAAGGTGATTTAGAACTATTGCAAATAAATTATGGGTGATATCCAGTGTTCATCATGCTCAAAGCAGTCCCATTGATTTCAGAGGGTCTATTCTGAGTATGACAATTGTTGGATATCATCCTATATATACACAAGAGTTATTTGCCATGTGAAAACAGGATACTCAAATAGGTGGGCAAGCAATGGGGAAGCAGAGGAGTATCAGCATCTGGCAACGTTGGCAGACAGGGATGGGGGAAATATTAGATTCTGTTCACATTTAAAGCCGAATCTTATCCAATTCACACTTTCTTTTCTTTTTTTATCATTAATTTTATTCAAATTTTCAAACAAAACAAAACAAAACAAAAAAGAAACAAATTAAACAATAAAATAAAATGTTGACTTCCGATTTGTCGCAGATCAGTTATAGGTCTATGATATATAACAAACCTGTCTCTTAATATTACAAAATCACTTTCCTCCAGTAGTTATCTTAATTAATCATCAAATCTCATTAACATCACTTTATTCTTTCCGCAAAAAGTCAAAGAGAGGTTTCCACTCCTTGAGAAATATATCCCTCGATTTTTCTTCAAATAAACATGTCAATTAATCCATCTCATCAAGTCTACTAGGACCAGTAATTTCAATAGCCATTTTTCCATTATCAGTGTTAATTCCATCTTCCAACTTCCATCCTTGCACCCATAATAATCTTGCTGTCATAGTCATATAGTAAGAGTCTGATGGGAATTTCCTTCATCACAAATATTTCCTTGCCATCAATTCTGAATGTGTTGCTGAAATATTGTTGTAAGGTCGTATCTCTGTTCCTCTTTTTTACGAAATGCACTAGCACATCTCTTGAGAGTTTTTCCATTGTCACATATCTGGAATTAATTCTATAAATTTTCTCTATTTCAAGTTCCATCAAATCATTCCAGTCCAGAAATTCCATCGAAACATTGATAGCTTTATCTCTGATATCTTCATCAATTTCTCCAGGGACAACGCCGAATTCCAAACAGTAATCTTTATCTCCAGGATCCACAAACTCTAAATATTTTTCCAGTTCCACACTTGATATATCTGTTCCAATCTCCAGGACTTGCATCCTTCCTTCAATTTTTGCCATAAAGTCCAAATCTTTTTCCAATTCCACATTTGATATATCTGATCCAATCTCCAGAATTTGCTCCTTCCCTTTAATTTCTTTTTCATATTCTATTGCTTGTCCATCTGCTTCTTTTCTCATATAATCCTTTATTTCTTTCAACTCCTGTTTCACTTTACCAAATTCAGTTGCCATCTCTTGACTACTCTGTCCCAGTTCTTGTTTCGTTATCTTAATCTCATCCATTATCTTCTGAAACATATCCAGAGGGGAAAACCCTTCCAGGGGTACATCCAGGGTCTCTGCCACTTCTTTGATTGTCATTCTTAAAGCCAAAAAAAAAAACCCTTCAAATTTCCAATATAGCCACAATTCCCAAGCAAAGAGTAATTTGCTTCTTTTTCCAGCAATAAGGGAGTTAATATTCCAGGCCTGTTGACATCTGGCCAGCACAGTTCTTATCTCCCGCACGTCCAAGAATGCAAAACAAATTTGGTTCACAGCGCCGAACAATTAGTAACATACACAAACAGCAGATTCATCTAAAGAAAGTAGTCCAAGAAAAAGTAGTCCCAGACATGTATCAATCAAATAATCATCTAAATCAGATTTTCTCTTCGGGTAAGTTGCCCCTCATCCATTTTAATCTTTATAGTTTCCAAATTCAGGTCTGCTTTTTGCCATAAAAAATAAGATAAGCTTTTAAAATTTTCTTTCCTCCTCCTTAATTCCTTGTATAAAAGAGAGAAGTGTAACTCACCCAGGTATCTTAATTGCTGATTCTTAAACAAATCTCTTTTACTGTAGTAATTTAAGCCAAATGATAAGATTAGACAGAAGAAAGCTCGCCCGTTGTGGATCGTTTAAAAGAAAAAACGTCTCGCTTTTTTTCAGCCCAGCTTGCTGGAAGTCCTAACTCCGTCCTCGGCTGCTAGGTATGCCTTCCTTTCCCAGGGAATTCCTGATCAATTCCAGCCACCGACAGCCCAACAAAGTTTCTGTGGATAATCTATTCGGTTCACCCTTGCCTGGGAGAACATTTACACCAGTCAAAGTTCCCTTTTGACTGATTTTAAACTGAAAAAAGCTTCCTCTGAGACAGAGCTCATCTCAGACGCAGCCACAGGCGGAGCAATCTTCCGGGAATTCACACTTTCTGAAACAATATGCAAACTAAAACACAGCCATCCTTCAACATTCACACTTATCCTAATCTTCCCGTGTAGGTGTACGACCAGACAATCCTTACATTAGGAGAAAATGTGCATAAAATGAACATATTCATGAAAAATAACATACAACAATGCACTATATTAGGAGAAATTGCTTGCAAAAATGTTTACATTAGCCAAACTGCATACCAAAATGTGTTTATTAGAAGAAATTGACACCAAAATGCTGAAGTATTTTCATGCTGATATTTTTTTAAAAAATCACAAATTGCTGCAGAAATGTTGAGAATTGAATTTGCAATTGGAAAAACGAGGAACTGAGAGAACCAAAATTAACAGATCCTTTCACCCCTACTGGCATGGTAGGGGTAGACTCACTGAGGGGGGGCATGGGGTGTCTTGGCCAAAACAACCCCCCAAAACCTAGAGCCAGAACAGGTACATATGTTGCTTATGTATGTGCGTGTGTGAAGACAGAAGGATAGCACAAGACAGGTGGCACTCATGGGCGATGACAGCAAAGGAAAGAGGAGAATGGGTCTTTTCAGTAGTGCCCCCACCCCATTTGTGGAATGCTGTCTCCAGGCAAACATGCTTGATGCCATCACTGTCAGTTTTTAGGTGCCAGGCTAAGACATTTTTATTTACCCAGACTTTTTCTGATTACATTTTTGAGTTCATGCTCATGTACGAGTTTAGCCTCTGCTGTGGTACCCAGCCTTTAGTGGGATGGGGTAAGATACATCGTTTTTATTTGTTGGATGAATACTCTAGGAAAACATTTGTTTTACACATTGGTCTTTTCTTTTTTTATTTGGCTTTTAATTGATTTTACCTGTTTGTGTTCTGTCTTGATGTTAAATCACACCAAGACTTTTTTGTGGTCTGAATATAAAAAGAGACAAACAAATGCAAATCTTCATCATCATCATCTGAGTGGGACAATGGTCAGCATGGCCAACAAAGAGAAAATGCCCCCCACTTTCATGCCTCATAATGGGTTGCATCTGATTTGCCTATAGAAGCACCCTGTGGAGCTCTAAAGCCTCAAGAGCAGAACCTGTCTGGTGTTTCCTATGAAAGGCACCAGGTTTTTCTATGCCATCATTTTGTGTATTCTGGAAGCAAAGATAAAATCTTTTTAAAAAACCTAACACCATTACTTCAATACTCTGTCCTATCACATAGCTCATCAAAGTGATCTCATGGCTCTCAATAATGCAATAAATTAATCAGATTCTGGCAAAGTGCTCTTTCGAAAACACTTAGAACTCAGCAGAGTTGTACATCAGCATAAATCTTCTCTCTATCCTGTTCCAAAGAAGAAACCACAGCCGCCAAGCTGAGCCACACCTTTAGCTAACAGGCTAAAAGGTGGTAAAATTGGGAGGAACTACCAGTTCTTCTGGTTCTTTGCTTTCTATATCCTCCTCGTTATATTTGGAGGGTGGGGATTGATTTGTAGTGATTTGGGGATTTAAGTTCAAACATTTATGGATTTAAGTTCAAGTGTACTAAATCTCTCCTTTATTTTCAGATTATTATTGCATACCCAATCTCCAAAATGTCACATATGCTAAGGTTTGGTAATAAGATTTTTTTCCCCCACCCCAGTTTTGAAGATTCAGTTTGCACTAAAAGGTGAAAGTACTGAATTCACACTTTCCAAAACATTACATGAACCAAAACACAGCCATCTTTGGATATTGGCACTTATCTGATATTGCAGTTTAGTTCTCTAGCCACGTAATATATACAAAAATGCATATACTGAGGTAAGGTGTGCGAATGAATGCATATGTTAGTGAAAATAACATGCTGAAATGCACATTAGGGGAAATTGCTTTCTAAAAATGTGTCTTTTAGGCAAAATAGCATATAAAATGTGTATATTAGGATAAATTTGCACTAAAATACTGATTAATTTTCATGAGGACTTTTTTTAAAAAAATCAGAAACTGATATGAAAATATGAGGGAACTGAACTTAAGACTGGAAAACTGAGAAACAGAGAAACCAAAATCAACATATTCGCCCATCCCTATTTGCAGGCTACATTTTTATGACTGAAAGATCATAAGACTAAAAGCTTACCTGAAAGATCACCAGCCCAAATACAGACCACTTAGATCACTTTATAGCCCCATGCCCTATTGCAGCCTTTCCCAACCAGTGTGCCTCCAGATGTTGTTAGACCACAATTCCCATCTTTCCTGACCATTGGCAATGCTGGCTGAGGCTGATGGGAGTTGTGGTCCAACAACATCTGGAGGCACACTGGTTGGGAAAGGCTGCCCTATTGTTTGGCAACAACTCTTTTCTGTCACCGCCTCTGCACCTTGGAATGTTCTTCCTTCTGCCATATGGCATGTTTCCACTAATATCTGGTTTAGACATCTTTTAAATACATACTTATTTCCCCAGGCTTTTCCTGACCGCTGAATTTGGTTTTTGAAGCCAGGCTCCATATTTGGCAATTTGGATTGGATCCAAAGCTGCTTTGATGGAGTTCTGCTGGTATGACCCCCACAATCTTGTTTTAGTTGGTTCAGTCTTATGGGTGGGGTTAAGTAGGAGCAAACCCTGCTCCTGCGGAAAAGAAGAAGAAAGAAAGAGCAAGTGGGGAGCAGAAAGATGGCCCTGGGTGTGGAGAACTTGGGGCCCTGGGGAAGCAACTGTGGAGTTGGCCTCTAATCCCTTAAAATACATATGTATAACTGCACTGTACAGAAGTGGGGAAAGGCATGGGGAATATTTGAGTGGTGGTAATTTGTATATGTAATCATATGGCCTTGCCGAACCTATGGATTTTCTTGGCCTTGCTGAAACTGCAGTTCTTCAGAAGAACAGGACAGAGTGGTTCATCTTCTTAAGACAGATGAAAAGAACCTTCAGTTGACTGCAGAGATTTGTCCAAAAAAAAAGACTTGTGGACAATTATCTTTTTAAGTATTTGGGAGCTGTGAAACATAAAATTGTGTTATATTTAATGTTATGTTCCCTTCTGTAAATGAAAAAAAAAGTTCACAAGTTATTCAATGAATCTTTGCTAATTCATTTCTTTTGGTCCTTAAGAACCTGCAAGGGATCACACTCGCCATGGGTGGGGTTGCCATATTCCAGTCCCACAAATCTGGGCAGGCTAATTTGCATATTATGCAAATGAAGCATATAAATAGTTGCATTATCCAGGTGTTTTGGTTTTTTACCTAGTAATTAACAACAAGAACTGAAGGAATATGTGAGAATTTGTTTTTTAAAATGTACATTTTCAGCCTTAAATGCCTAGGCTCTAGTTTACAACACTATGGAATATTTATTTATGTATTAAGAAGATTTATATCCTGCCTTTCCACTGTTAAAAACAGAGTTCAGGGCAGCTTACAAATGTAATAAAAACAATAAAAGTATAACTTTTCAAGAAAAGTTTGGGAACCCATGGTGTAAGGCATCTGCCTATGTTCCTATGCTGCTCTCACCCCTCATCTAGGTGCCTGAGATGCACGCATGTGGACATACCTCTTTACAGTTATGGAAAGTTATTCTTAATAATGTGTTATCTGGTCTAGGTCTCCAGACACATGGTTGCATAGGTGTTTATGGGCATGACTGTAAAATATTTTGTGAAGGTCAAGTTCTATATGACATCATTTAGTAAATGTGCTTAGGGTCGCACCAATGGCATTTCCAAATATGTGCTTTCACACAGACGTTGGTTTTCTATAACACAGTGTTTGTCCAAACTTTCACACTTGGGGGGACACTACTTGCGCACCCCTTCTATAAGCACATCAAGGTTGGATACACACCTTAACCAAGACACAGACAACAGGACACTAAAAACAATAAAGGTGTGTTTTTGTATTCTGAGCTCTTCCTTGGGAAAGTCTTATATTATTATTAGCATTAGCATTAAAATGCCACCTTTTCTCCAATGAGCTCCAGGTGAAGTACACAGTTCTAGCCCTTCTCATTTAATCGCCAACTGTGACAGGTTAGGCAGAAGGGCAGTGACTGGCCCAGGATCACCCAGCAAGCTTCATGGCTGAGTAGGGATTCAAACCCTAGTCTCCCAGGTCTTTGTCCAACACTCTAACCACTATGCCACACTGACTCTGAACTTTGAAAACTCTCACACACATGATTTCACAGAAAGCAAGACCTGCAGACACCAGGTGATCCGTTTATAGGTCTGAGCTGGCCAATCCCGCCCCCATGGGCTTCCAAAGGCTGCCTTCACCCTAGACACAAAGAGAGACTTTATTACCACCACCAGCCTCCTGGGAAGAGCGAGGAGCTCTTGATTTGGGCGGCACCAGCAGAAAGGGGGGGAAATTAAAATAGTCGTGGTGCTGAGGTGGGCAGACCCCAGCAACCTGATGGGGATGCAAATCACCCCTCCCCAGTCATCAATTATTTGAGGGATGGAGAAAGAGCAATAGGCCCCCAGCTGATCTGCTCAGACCAGCAGAGAAGGCTGTTTGGCTAGATATGTGTCCTGTGTGGGGTGGTCACACCCACTGTTGGCCACATGTACTGCTGGCATGTGGCCCTTGGAAGTTTGGCCAAGGGCGAGTGTGGTTCTCAGTCCAAAAACAGTGAGCCACTCCTGTGTTAACATCTCGGGATGTGCTGTCACAACAACCACATAACTTAAGCATTTGGTCTTCATTTTCTCTGATGTTAAATCTGCCCCTCTACTCCAGGGTGCATGTGGGTGGGCAGAAGAGAGGTTAAGGCTGGTGGTTGGGTGGCTTCTGTATGCCACAGTTTTATTCACTGTCCCGTTCACTGTAACAAACAAGAGTGCTGTTCTTAGAGAAGTCAGTTAGCTGCCACTCACAATGATAGCTCAGTATTGTCTGTACACACTTCTCCTTGCTTGCCATGAATTCTGTTCTTTGGTTTCCAATGTATAAAACAGATCTTAAAGCAAGCCTTGAAATTATCCCTTTCAAATCCTGAGATGCTGACAAACCTAATTGACTGCTTTCTCCCCCATGGCAACTGAGCTTTCAAATCAAGCGGAGATGTCAGTTGCAAAGATAATAAAATGCCAAAGTAATTCTTCTAGACAACCTTCTTTCACTCCTAATTCACTGCTGATTTTTAAAGGTCTTCCTCCTAATCCACTGAAGTTAGCCTTTGGAAAACAAACTTGAGGATTAGTCCCATATGGAATAGGCAGGGGATACCATAGACAGGCATACATGGAATCAGAAGAGAAGGAGAAAGTGAACGTTGTGAACAGCATTAATACAGATACATCAATGCAAAAAACAGGATGTCATATCCAATATGTAGGAAAAACTACAACTGATCTACACGTATGCTTCAGAAACCACAAAATGGCAATCTTGACTAAAAAAGTGGAACACCCAGTTGCAAAACATTTTAAAACCAAGGGCCACAGCCCCTTGGACTTATCAAGAACAGCTACAGAGATGTCAACAGATCCAACAGCACTAACTAACAGGGAGAACTTATGGATATACTCTCTGGACACATGGACACCACATTGCCTTAACCTAGAAGACAGTACAAACATCACTTAGCTCCTGCAAATGAAGCCCCTCTGACCATTCCATCCTCAAAGCTCTATAATTGCCACCTTGGTAACAACATTTGTATGTTAGAAGCTGATGAAAGCAGAAGCCAAAACATTTTGCTAGTAAAATAAAAACCTCTGTTTTGTTAATCACAATTCCTTGTATATATATTTTAGGTGATTAATGGAATCCTTACAGGGATCCAGAGCAAGCTTGGGGGAAGTTCTGTTTGTGGTTTCAAAACTGTCTGTTTGTATACCAAAGCAACTCACATCTAACCAGGATCCAGTCTTCTTCATTCAAGTATTCCATCATGTGCAACCACTACCCAAGGTACGCAGTGTTTTTACAAGAGAAAATCACAAAATGCCAACTTATTATAGATCAACTTAAAGTGTATAAGACCTTAAATATTATCCCACGAGGCCTTGAGATTTATAAATGAATTTCTATACTGGAAAGTATCAATCTGTGTCTAAATTGCCACATAGAGAAACATCAACTGAACATATTCCTTAACTCTACATTTATTAAGCAGAATCTTCTGAAAATCAAGACCTTGAAACAAGCACTACAGCTGAAATTAATGTTCAAAAAAAATATTCTAACACCATATGACTATGAACGTCTCCTATATCTGCTCCACAAAACAGAACAGACATTTATCAATGTCCATGCCACCAAAAAGAAAAAACTCAAAAGGGATATTCTAAGATATCATCTTCCCCTTTTTCCGGGAAACTTAATAACACAGGGATCTATTTATAAAGAAATATATTCCTCTGCTACATGAGTAAAAGCTAACAAGAAAAACAGGAGATTCAAACAAATTCCTCTAAAAAGTTCCACATGTATAACAAAATCACCTGGCATAACTTACAGAAATGACTCCACAACAGTGATAGATCTCGCTGTGGGCAAAATGTCACCTAATGAAATTAGGCTTCTATCCTAAGGCCCCACCTTCCACCCAACACCAAGACAGCACAATATAGCACAAATGAAAAGTGACATCAAAGCATTTGAAAAGAGATGCAGAGTGGCTGGATTTTTTATGATGACTCTAAGAACAACATAGACCTTTACAATAGAAATCTTCTGCTACAGTTTCTGCCACCTAAAACGTGGACACCAAACATTAACAGGAATGCAGTCATAGAAACTTTTATTTTATCAGTAAACAGAGTCCTTAAAAACCACACACCAACTCCTAATCAGGACAACCTTTCAAAAGAAGAAAGAATAGCCCTAAGGAACCTTCAGATGAGAAGGGATGTTGTCATCAAGCCCGCGGATAAGGGTGGTACTGTTGTGGTACTTAACACTTCAGACTAAATAGCAGAAAGTCAAAGACAACACAAGGATGAAACGACAGACGGACTTTTGGAAAAAGACATCACCACAGATCTCAATACTCATATCACTGCAACTATACAAAACCTTACAAGTAGGAAACTTAAAGAGGAGACTGCTGATCTCCTTGTTAACCCAAATCCCATCCCTGGAAGGTTTTACATGCTACCTAAAATCCACAAAGCCAACAATCCTGTCGCCCAATTGTCTCAGGTAACAACACAGCTGTCAGCTCTTCACTGAGACAGCAGTGTCAGTGGGGGTGCAGGCAGGGCTGGAGATTCCTTGGTAATTGCCAGGCCGTAAGTCCTCAGCCGGCAGCTTGGCTATAAATCTGCCAGGCTAGCAAGGAGGAAGCAAGATAAGGGCAGAGGCCGTTCAAAGCTTACGTGCCAAGCCAGAAATCCAGAAGACACGTCAGTGAAGGTCCAGGTCCAGTTTGCCGAGAGATCAGTCCAAGTCAAGGTTCAGAGGATAGGAAGACACACAGTGGTCACGCCTGACGTAGTCAGCCACAAGCTGAAGCCAAGGTTTGACTTTTAAGGAGCAGGTTTGTCAGCAGGTGTGAGCCATCAGCGTTTTGGCCTTAAGTGGACAGGCCTGCCCCTCTTCTGCCTGACCTTCTGTTGTCTACGTTCTGCAGGTGAGGGGGGAGTATCCTGTTCACTGACTGCGTCTGGCTGAAGGGCTTCAGCTGTGTCTGGGGTGCTCTGCAGCTGAGGGGGAGAAGGAGCTGGGTTCTCAGGAGTTTCCTCCATTTCTCCTTCTGAGTCTGCTGCTTCTGGGTCTGCTGCTGTTACTCCCGAGTCATCCTCGTCTGATGAGTCCTCTGACGGGGCCATGACAACAGCTACTGAAAGGATTTCTCTGTACATTGACTTAAATTTATAAAACATGGTGTAAAATCTCCCATCATATATCAAAGACAAGAATGACTTCTTACTTAAAACTGAGTCTCTAAACAAGCAGTATCTATACTAGTTGCTTTAGATGTCACATCTCTTTACACCAATATACCACATAATGATGGGATTCAGGCTTTAAATGAGTTCCTCAACACCAGAAATTTTAACAATCCTCCCACAGAGGTTACCAGAACTTTCAGCCCAAGTCCTGACTTGCAAAAACACTACCTGCAGCTATAAGGCGCAGCTATGGGACCTCGCTATGGTTCCATCATATGTGAATCTTTTTATGGGTAAACTGGAACAAGAGATCATCAAAAAAGACATTAACAAACCACTTATACAGTAGCAATACATTTATGGCATCTTTGTGGTCTGGACAAATGGCAAAGAGAGCTTAGAGCAATTTAAAAATTACATCAACACTATCTGTCCAGTTTACATTCAGTAGTACAAATAATAATCCATACATCCCTTTCCCTGCAGGCCGGCGGGGCAGGGGGTTCAACCCCGCCTGCTTTGCTGGGAGTGCAGCTCCAGCGGCTCCTGTGGTCGGAGCCTCTGCAGATTCAGACACGAGTGTGTGATATGTGGGGGCCCCCACACCTGCACGAGCTGCCCCAGGGGCTGGCCCTTCAGGGGTGGGAGCAGGGACTCCACTGGCATGAGAAAGCCGGGAGGAGCTGCTGCTACCTGCCAAGCTAAGAGGTGGCCACTGCCTGTCCTATCACCGACCGCAGGCTTGGAGTGTGAAATAAACTGCAGCCAGAGGTCAGCCTCCTTTTTGTCCCAGGGGAGGGAAGTATCAAAAGCCGCCCTCATACAGAACGCCTCATCATAGACACGCCAGGCAGCCCCCTGGAACTCAGAATAACCTTGATATATGATGTCAAGGTATTTAAGAAGTACTGAGCCCTTCTGTGGGTCTTTCTGCATCACTACCCCCCTGTACGTTAGGAATGCTGGCAACCACTTAGCCCTTGGGTTTATCCGGTTCCACGTCATCACCCTTGTCCTTCTCCATTTTGACTGGTTCCCTGTATAAAAGTGAGAATAGGTCCATATATTACCCCCAAAATATTTTTTCTTTGGTGGCGGGTAGTAGGTGAAAGCCTAGTGGGGCTGACATCTCCCCAAAAGGTATAGCCCCGTCTCTCACCGACCCCAGAGGGTTGGCAGCATCTGCAAGATGGGCAGAAGATGAGGGGGGCAGAGCCCCCCTCCTGTCAACATCCCAGCAGAGGACTGCCACACCTGCTCACAGGCCTCTCCTAGCTGTTGCTGTGGCATACTTCCCCCCCTTGGAAATCCCTGATTGCCCATACCCCTCCGTCCCAGCTGGCAGAGAAAAGGGCCAGTAAGGAAATCCCCATGAGGCCCAGCTCCACTGCGGCTGACCCTGTTGGTGTGCTACAAAAGGTGCACCATCCAGTGTGGGCCCCTGGGAGGCCTGTGAAGTGGGAGCTGTCTGTGTTTCTGCGCTGGTCGTCCTCATGTCAGCCCTGCTGGGCCCAGCCTCGAGCACGTCCAGCTGAGCTAGGATAGCTTGTTAGCCTCGCTCACTGTGCGCTGCGTTTTCCCATGGGATTACTTAGGTGATGGCTCCTTTGCCCTCTCTAGCACAGATTGAGCCTGAAGTGCATCAGGCTGGCGTGGGCCACGCTCTAGAGCTTCCAACCTGGCCAGGATGGCTGCCCATGGGGGCCCATCCTCCTTCCGCCATCTAAAGCTGCAGGAGGTGGGCTCCCACCCCCTGCTTTGGGGACCTTGTTTTTCCCTTTTGGCCCACCTTGTCCTTTTTTGGGTGGCTTCTTTAGCTGACTGAAGAAAACAGAGGCCACCCGCCTACCCAAAGGCCTACGCCTTTCAGCAGGGAGAGGTGGGAACACACCAAAGCTGGCTTTATCGGTGCTACTGCGGCCTAGGGAGCCTGGGCAATGTAACCACTGAGCGCTAGCCTCAACTGTAAGCTGGCTCTACCAGCCCTGCTGTGGCTTGACCAGCCCTCACAGGCCACCCAGCGGTCCAGTAGTGGGGGGGGCAAAAGGCCCACCACCCGAAGATGGTGCTGGGAGCTGGATCCCTCCATGTGCGTCAGCACGCTAGCCATGGGGGGGGGGATAAGGCCCGCTGCACCAAGATAGTGCCTGGCACTGGCTCCCCACACGTGAGGTTAGCGCGCCCACCATAAGGCAGTGGGGAGGCCCCTCAAAGGTAGCCGCAGAGGCCCGCCACATCCAGATCAGCCCTCCTTTAGCCCTCCTGTGCAAAGGACTGGAGATGAGAGCAGGGAAGAGCCCCCACACACAAGGTTGGCACCGTGTGCTAGTCTCCCGCCCACCAAAACCAAGAAACCAAAAATCCTGGCCAGAAGACCACCTAGCCTGAGCCTCCTGCTGCTGTGCCACTCCAAAGTCCAGGGAGAAGCCGCAGATTGATGCTCACCGCTGCAAGGGTCGAGGCTTGCCGCCGCCACTGCTGCCAAATTCAAAAGAAGGCAGGAAGCCAGTGGTGCGCGTTTAAATACCCTTGGCCGCCCCACCCCTTGCTGCATGCTGCGTCAGTGAATCGGCGCCCCTCATGCCAAGATGGCAGCTCAGGCTTTGGCTGCAGCCGCATAACTCACCCCTTTGGCCCGGTAAGTACCAGGCATGGAGCGGGAATCCATTCATCCCTTTTCTTGATGTCCTTCTCACCACTGAAAACAATAAAATAGCCACTGATCTCTACAGCAAACCCACTGATGCCCACACCTATCTAAACTGGAAATTATAAGTATGTAAAGAAAAATGTTGTCTATAGCTTAACTCTCAGAATCAAACGTATTTGCAACAATGAAGAGAAATACCAAAGAAGGATTAATGAACTTAAAGTTTATCTGACGGAGCGCCTTCAACGCCACCAATTATGCCGCCCGACAAGATCAGCCACGCAGGGCCTTCTCTCAATCCCGCCGACAAAAACAGCTAGATTGGTGGGTACGAGAGAGAGGGCGTTCTCAGTGGCGGCCCCCACTCTTTGGAACTCCCTCCCACAAGATCTCCGGCATGCCTCTTCCCTAAATGTATTCCGTAAAGCCTTAAAGACCTGGCTCTTTCAACAGGCCTTTGGGATCTCCGGGGAGGGTTAATTACTGTGACTGAAATGCCTCCTACCCTGTTTTAATATTGTTGCTGCTGTATTATTCTCATACTGTTTTTTATTGTATTATTGTATTTTATCTCATTGTGTTTTAACTGTTTTGTACGTCACCTAGAGTGGCCTTTGGCCAGATAGGCGACACAGAAATTAAATTTATTATTATTATTATTATTATTATTATTAAAGAACACCTTCTTCTGAGAGGATATACTCCACATGTAATTGATTGCCACATCCACTGAGCCTCCATTCTCTCTCGAGAAAACCTCCTCCATCATAATGAGGTTTCAAAAAATAAAGAACAACATATTCCATTTGTGGTAGATTTCCATCCAATATCTCCTAATTATCACTTAGCAATCAAGGAGAGCTACCCATTGCTAGCAAACTCTGAACGTCTTGCTGGACCATCAACAAACCTACTGTTGTAGCATTTCATCAGCCTCCTAATTTACGTAAACTATTAGTGAGAGCTGTGCTTAAGGCACCTATCAGTAATCCTGGATCTCATCCTTGTCACTCCAAATGCTGTATCACCTGTGTGTGTACCTCAGGGAAACAGCTACTATCACAAGCACTAGGACAGGCAGGACATATTACATCAAACAGAACATCACCTGCAGGTCCTGCAATATAATTTATGTCATTGAATGCAAAAAAAGAGGATGTCATATCCAATACGTAGGAAAAACTACAACTGGCCTACGCACACTCTTCGGAAACCACAAATCAGCAATTTTGACTTATAAAGTGGAGCAACCAGTTGCAAATCATTTTAACATCAAGGGCTGCAGCCTCTTGGACTTATCAATAACAGCTATTGAGATGCCAACAGATCCAACAGCACTGACTAACAGGGGGAACTCATGGATATACTCCCTGGACACATGGGTACCACATTGTCTTAACTTGGAGGACAGTACAAACATCACTTGGCTCCTGCAAATGAAGCCCCTCTGACCATTCCATCCTCAAAGCTCTCTAACTGCCACCTTGGTAACAGCATTTGTATGTTGGCAGCTGATGAAGGCAGAAGCCGAAGAGTTTCAGCAAAATATGGAATATGAACATAATTGGACAAGAGAGAAAGAAAAGCCACTGTTCCACATTGTGTGTCTCTGTGTGTCTGGAACCTCGAGTCCATTCTGTAGTACTGTATTATTGATACTGAACTTTTACAAAGTTGTCTTCCAATTGTGCAGATAATGGACTTCACTGTACTCAGATCTTTTGGCTGCAATACATCGGGAAGCATGCCCCATTGAACACAGTAGTGTGGCTTCCTTCTAAGTAAGCATGCACTAGTTTGGACATTGGTCAGTGAGATGTGGGATCCCGGAATATTATCATTAGAACTCGCATGCCCTTTAAATTGTTTATGGACCACAGAAAAGACACCAATTATATTACATTCCATCCAGTGGAATTTCATATGAAGAAAGCGAGCAACAGCCGTAACGTTGGTGTCACTGGGAAAGGACACATGATGTGCCCTGCTAATATCTGGCAGGAACCCTTGAAAGGCCTTCTGTGTTGCAGTGCCCCAACTCTAAAATGGCCTGCCTGGGGGGATGGCATCTGTTTGGCTCCCTCCATGTTTTGTGCCAGTCTTCATTCTTGTTTTGTTCTGGCAATTCTTTAGCTTGTCAGCGTCTTTATGCTTTTCCTGGCCTTCTTTTTATTTTCACCTCGCTGTTATTTTGCTACTATGAACTTGCAAGTGGGACCTGCAACAAAACATTGCAGTCTGTTCTCACATCCTAATAAGAATCCTCCTGTTGAGGGTTGCAGCTGGCCAGCCATGCTCTCCCTCCAGCAAGCCAACCTATTTGTCCATCTATCTGCCCTCTGCCCCTACTTTCCATTTTTATTTTGCAACTGACGCTCAACATTCTATGCCCATTCCATGGGTCATTCCTTACTGGACTATCTTTTAGGGGAGGGGTTATCCCTTCAATTTCTTTTTTAATAAGATTTATTGAACTGCAGATCACAGGGCTCTCCCAGATATGCTTATACTCAGTGGCAACTGGTAGCTCTATGTCAGTGAGGCAGCAGAATGCACTCTGGGATTTAGGCCAGACTTTAAAGGAGCTGTCCAAAGTGCTTTCACAGTTCTTTAAAAGTTCAGACTAAAACCCAGAGTGGATTCCACTGCTCCACTGACATGGAGCCACCAGCCACAACTGCCTATACCTCCCACTTGTTTCTCAGAGACTCCATTTTTATTACAGACCTATCAATACTCACCACCAGTGTTGACTGTTAGCAGGAGTGATTAGCTTTGTGCTTAATTTTGTGTATATTTTATTTGACGTGCTTTTGGCAGCGTACACACTATGGGTTGTAACCAACATAGTGCTAAGTAATGGTCCCATCAGTGCAAGGATCTCCACGTGTGTGACAGAATTCCTCCCTCTGTTGCACAAGCAGAAATCCTTGCACTGTTGGCACATATTAGTTGAATACTGCTGCATACATTACAAGCACGTGTAAAGCACATAACTTACCCCAAAGAATCCTGGGAACTGTAGTTTATCCCTCACAGTGCTACAATTCCCAGCATACTTAACAACTACAGTTCCCATGATTCTTCATGATTTAAATGCATGATGTGTGCACAGCCTCAGTGTGTGTGTGTGTGTTAATGTTACTGTGAGTCTCCTTGAGTGTTTCATGATGAGGCAGAAAGGTAGAATCTTAATATAGTTATAACAAATAAATAACAATAATGGTATAACTTTCCACGTGTTATGTATATAGGAGATGTTTGTGAAAGATTTCACTGACCAGGCTGTCTTACTGAAACTGGTTGCACTTTGATGCAGCCAAATAACAATAATTTAATGGCAGACTGTCTGCAGCTGTTAACAATAGTTCCAAAGGTTTTACAGAAAAGCTAATAGCAAGTCTTGCATCTTGAATCTCAGCATTATTTAATTCTCTCTCTCTCTGTGTGTGTATTAAAAATGAGCACAAAAATGACACAAGTATTCTGACCCGATTTGTAGCCTGTTTTCTTTTGCCATTCTTCCTTCTTAATCTTTGTGCATGAGTCAGCTATTAACAAACACCTGGTATCTCAGAAGCATACTTTCTAAGATCAAACCATTAAGCCAGCAGACAAATAAGACACTGTTGCATCATTAATGTGAGCAAATATGAAGCTTGGTCTTGTACCATCTGAAAAGCTAAATGTTTAGACATATAAAGTTTCCTCTGCCCTAGTTCTTTCCAGATGAAACCCCCAACATACCTTATGTCTTCCAGCTCATTGGTTTATTATATTTATATAAAGCTCGTTGTCTGGGTGTCTTACAGCATAAAATGATAAAATGGAATTAAAAACGTGGTATCCCGAAATGATACTTCCCAGCATAAAAAAATCCAGCATAGAGAAGAACAGGAAGACAGTCAGTGGTTCAGATTACTGAAAAAGCACAGGCTTTAAAAAGGGCTGGGAGAATTAAATGCTTTCACTTGGTGCTGCTTTGTGTGTGCCAGGGGGTGCCCTTTCCATCTTCTGGGAAGCCCTTTCCATCTTCTAAGAAGCATGAAAGCAGAATCCCTTGTTTGTGCAAAGATATTACATCCACACAAAACCAGTAAAATATTCTCATGGTTTCTTGGGAAGAGAATTTTCTCCAAAATATTCAGAGGGGTGGCCAAGGGTTTTTTCTCCATCCCTTTTCCTTTTAAAGCAAGGGCCACAGTGGCTCAAGACCCTCTAATTTGTTATGTAACCAGAATAGAAAAGTATAGGGGGATATGGGAGATAGTTAGGGATGGGGGAGAAATTTGATTCAGTGCATATTTAAAGCCAGATCTATCAAATTGGCAATTTCCGGAACAATGCATGAATTACATCCCTCAAAATTCACACATATCTGAATTTTGCAATACAGTTCTCCAACAAAACATTGTTTACAAAAAGTATACATTAGAGAAAAGTGGGCAAAAAAGGAATATATTAGTGAAAATTACACACAAAAATGCATTGTATTAGAAAAAATTGTTTGCAAAATCATGTACATTAGTTAAAACTAATTCCGAGTTGTGGAATAGCCTCCCCGAAGAGGTACGCCTGGCGCCTACATTATTATCTTTCCGGCGCCAGGTAAAGACCTTATGCTCCCAGGCATTTTAATCATTTTAATCTTTTTATCTTTTTAATCTTGTAATACTAATCCTTTTGTCATCTTATATTTTGTTTAATTGTATTTTGTTTTCATTGTGTCTTATATGTTTTGTGATTTTATTATGATGATGTATGTATTTTATCCTATTCTGTTTACTGCCCTGAGAGCTACTTGCTATGGGCGGTATATAAATGCAACAAAATAAATAAATACAATAAAACTACATAAAATGTGTTTATGAAGAGAAATTTGCACTAAAATGCTGAAGAATGTTCATGAGGATTTTTTTAACAAAAAATCACAAATTGCTGGAGAACTGAATTTAAGATTGGAAAATTGAGAAACTAAGAGAACTGAAATTGACAGATCGTTCCATTCCAAGAGGTAGTTGAAACCATTGTATCTCAGATACCACCATATATGCATGGATCAAGCCTCCCAGTTTCCACAAGTAAATATTTATAAGCTTACATTAAACATAATGTGTCACTTGAAAAAGATAAATGGAGGCAAAGAGAAAAGGAGTTAGAAAACCTGTGGGAAACCATCAAAGTCCATGCTTGGAGAAAATGGCTGACTGAAACCCTTGTTAGGAGCACTCCTGTTAAAAGGATTGATATTTTGTTACAGGTCCCACTAATTCCCATGCTTATCCAAGAAGGATACTATGCTAAATATGCAAGTTTCATACTTCTGAACTGGAACTTGTGTCCTATCTCTGTGCATGGAACGGGCGTGGAGGAAGCCATCTTGTCCTTCACCTCAGGCAGCAAAATGTCTTGGGTCATTGATTGTCTGTTGCAATCAATTACATATTTGAGCTGGGTTGAGGAGAGCAGACTGTGCAACATGACCAAAAGATATACCAGCAAATTGAGATTCAGACATGTAAGACAGTGTTAGCATGGCTCTGTTTTTCCTTAACATTAGCAGGATGAGTTTTCTGTAAGAGTAGCTCCCCATCTGCCTGTAAATGCCTATGCCTATATAAATTACTGCACTAAGTTGATGGGGATTTAAAAACATCATTTTGAAGAATTGGTTTGAACAAAATGCCACTCTTTAGTTTTATTCCACTAAATAAATCTGCCTTCTGCCTTTAAAAAAGCCTGAACGTTTAGGATTTGGTGGAATAAAATTAAAATATGCTTAGTAGGCTGGTTATATTTAGCACATCATTTAAATAGTTTACAGCTTAAACTGCCGCTAATAACTTCAAAGCATCTGTGTGTTTTTTAAAAAGCAGCTAAGTATGCAGCCACAATTTTGCTAGCTTAATCTGGTACCAAAATAGCACAGCTTTTTTGGAAAAGACAAGTTAACACAGAACTTGTGGCTAACTTTTGAATACAGTTTTACTTTGAAAGAGTTTATTAATGGAAGCATATAAGGGCATATTATTTTATACACATTTACTCTGTTCGAATGCTGTTTGTAGCAGTATGCAAAAGGAGTTTCACTTCCTTTCCCAACAAGCTAAACAGACCAGGGTTTCTTCAGCTCAGAGAAAAGACAACTTAGGGTGCAATCCAATACATGTCTACTTAGAAGTATCTCCAATAGATTCAATGAGACTTACTCCCAGGTGTATTGGATTGCAGCTTTAGGTTGTAAACCTAACCCCACTTGCCTGGGAGTAAACCCCACTGAATTCAACAGCCATTACTTCTGAGTAGACATAGTTAGGATTGTGCTGTAAGGTTAGAATACTATAGTGTGGGGGGGGCAACTTAGTGCCCTCAGAGTCTCAGGCCTTGAGACTGATCCTGTATCTTAGGAGAAGAGAAAGTCAGCCAAGTGCAGGTGTTCTTGCAACGCTGTAATGGGAAAAACCACAAGGTGGAATTCTCCCTTCCCCCTGCACTTTTAAACTTTTAAAGAGGAGAATTCCACCTTGTGGTTTTTCCCATTACAGCATTGCAAAAACACCTGCACTTGGCTGACTTTCTCTTCTCCTAAAGATACAGGATCAGTCTCAGGCCCTGAACCTGGCAACCCTACCTCAAACACCCCCTTGGCACCCACCAAGATCCCCTGCCCCTTCCATTTTTAAAATGATTGTGTTTTTTTGCTTTTGTTTGGGGGGTTGCCTGTTTTTGGAAGGGTGTTACCTCCTATTTTCTCTATTTGTTGGGGAGGTGTAAGGGTTTTGTCTGTTATTTGGGGAGGGAGGTTCTAGGCATTATCAGATTTTCTTCTGTGAAATTCTGTGCTGCCCATGACTGTCTCTTAGGTTTCCAGATGTGCCCCCAGGCCCACTATAGACGTGTTATTTTGACAACAAAGTATAAGGCTGCGGGCACACAAGTCAAAAGCAGCAAGAATGGTTTTTTTTGCTCCTTTTTGAAGGAATTCTGCCCTTGGCTGGATGCACCTCCCTTCCCCGCTGCTGGACTGCAGGACCTTTCAGGATCAGACCTTTCAGGATCACCCACAGCAAAGTGTTGGGCCAATCATGTTGAGCTCTTGTGCCCCGCCCCAGCAAGGCAGAATTAGCTTGCTGCACAGGACACAGAGGTTCGCAGCCAAAACGGTGCAAGTAAGTCAGCAAACAGGAATGAAATGTTCCAACACAGTCCAGCTTCGTGCCACTAACATAAATTTTTATCAAAGTGCAGTCAACAAATACAATCACCAACATAAGACGCTCCTACTCCTTCCCCCCACACAGCTTGGCTCTTTCTGTATGTAATTTATAGCCAGCCCCTGTGATCTGGTGCAGCTGTGTGTCCTTCACTAATTGTTAACATTTTAACCCATTCCCAACCTGTGGAATGACTCAGCTAAACATGAGCTAACAGCCCCCACCTCATTTCACATGTTGGGTGATGCTGTTGCTCTGCTGTTCCAGTTTTACATTTTGTTTTGTGTTTTACATTTTACATAATCCGTTTTACATTTTACATTTACATTTCACATTTACAGTAGTCTTGTTACACATACTTAATACAGTTTTTATACATACAGTCTCAGTCCCATTTGACTTACATTTTCACATTCATTTACACTAAACATTAATGTCAGTTTATTACATGTCTTGGTCAGTATTTCTAAACAATGTTATGTAACTTATCTCGCCAATCTCTACCCCCATCCAGCATTGCAAACCATTCTTGATAATCCTGCTCGGTCCAGTCATCTTCCCCATTCTGACACTTTGCTGGTGTTTTGTGTTCCTGTTTTACTTTTACAGTCGTCACTTTAAATCTCTCTGGAGGTTGCCCCAGATTAGCTGTTTGTGATCACCTTGGTATGGGTGTAGGTTCAACTATTGGTACTTCTGGACTCTGTCTGTGCTATGTTTTGATCTATCTCTTTAACATTCTGACATTCATCTGTTCTATCCTCTGCCTCTTGCTTAACTTCAGTTTCTGCAGTTTCTACAATTCCCCCTCCCCTCTCTTCCTGGGGATCAGGTTTAATGTTTATTTCCTGTTGCTCATTTTGTGTGCTATCTATGTTTATTTCTACATGTTGTGTACTGTCTTCCCAGTCTTGCTCCTGCGTTTTAACACTTCTACACACAAGTAAACGTTTTTCTTTCATTAACCAGACTCTGTGATATGCCCCCTCAAATCCGAGATAGTAACCCTTTAACGCTCTGGGACCCTGTTTGCCTTTACGTTGAGGTTTGGGAATATGTGCCCAACATATTGCTCCAAATTTCTTTACATGATTGAGATAAGGCTTTCTGTTAAACATCTTTTCATAAGGTGTACAATCCACAGTACTTTTATATACTCTGTTCAACAGAAAATTAGCATAAATTGCACATTCACCCCAGAAATCCCTGGTAAGTTTAGAGTCTCCTAACATTGCTCTCACAGTGTTTTGCAAATATTTGTTATAAATCTCTGCCACCCCGTTCTGATGGGGTGAAAAAGGAGCAGTTAATTCGTGTTTTACCCCTTTCCTGTAAAGATAATTTTGCAGAGTTGAAGAGAGAAATTCCCCTCCTCTATCTGATCTGAGTGTAGCTATCCTGGTTTTGAATCTCACCTCCACCCATTCAACAAAATGTTGAAGCTTCCCTGCGGCTTCGGCTTTGTTTTTCAATAGGTAAACAAACGCGTATTTCGAATAGTCATCGACCAACACAAAATAAAACTTTGCATTTCCTTTTGACTGTTTAAAGGGACCGGCCAGATCCATGTGGATTAACTGAAATGGCCGTTGCGTGCTAATTAGCCTTTCTTTGTGTATGGGAGCTGCTGTTGACTTCCATTCACTGCAAATATTACAGTCTACATACTGCGCACAAGGTTTGAACTGTAAGTCTGCACTATGCTTCATTGTTTTTAGTAGAGTAGCATAACTTACATGTCCCAATCTTCTATGATACAAGTGTATACATTTTTCATGCTTTTGTTTGTTTCTTACTGTGTTTACACATTGTGGGGCTTCATCATTTACTATGAACAATGCTTCTTTGAACTTTCCTATCACACAAATCTTATTCCCTTTAGATATTGTGCATTTCCCTTTGTCAAAGTGAACAACATAATTCATAGCATTTAACTTGGCTACAGACATAATATTTCTGTCCATACTGGGAACATAAAGCACATTTGTAACTAGCGTTTTTAAACATTTTAAATATATCACTCCTACCCCTTCAACTTCGCGACAGCTTCCATCCACCAAGTAAACGTTCTGGTTCTTTGTTGGGGTTAGGTTTTTAAACTGTTTTTCATTATTTACTAGAAAATGACTTGCTCCCGAGTCGACAGCCCAGGATGTGTTATTTAGTTCATTGTCCTTGTCTTTAGTGCCAACGACATGCACTTTAAATGGGTCTTTCTTGCTTTGTTGCAATCTTCTTTTCGTCTCGGCTTGGCATTGTCTGCGTAGATGAGTTGTGGAGCCGCATCTGTAGCAACGTTTAACTCCATACGCCATCGGTCCTAGCGCATTCCGCTCCGGGTTTTCTTTGTTGCTCTGTTTACTTTTCTCTTGTTGGCGTTCTGCTTCTTGAAGTAGTTTGTTTGTGATGTACGTCATACTGAGGTCCGCGTCCGGGAGACTTTCCAATGCACTTATCACTCCTTCCCAGGAATCATTAAGAGTAGATAGCATAATATATGTCATCTGTTCCTGTATATGCTGCATGTCCATTTCTTGCAGTTCAGCAAACAAACATTGTAAGTTTTGCAAATGCCTCTGCATGGACTCTCCCTCTTTGTAACGGGTCTGGTACAGTCTTTTAGCAAGTAAAACTTTAGAGCCTGCAGTTTTTCTCACATGTACAGCACATAAAACATTCCAAACTTCCTTTGCTGTGTTTAAGCCTCTGACATGTATTAACTGTTCATTCTCCAGAGCTAGGATAAGCAGAGCTTTAGCTTTCTCTGCTGCTCTTATCCACTCTGCCGGTGGGGCTACTAGGGGGTCTTCCGCAACAGTGTGCCACACGCCCTCCTTCACCAGTAACATTTCAGTCTTTACCTTCCAGTAGGAGTAGTTGGTGCTCCCCAGCCTCTCCAAGGGAAAAGACGTGCTTCCAAACACTGCCATCCTTCTCACCCTTCTCGGCTGTGTAGTTCTGTTGCACTTTCTAATTCTCTGCCTGTTGCTCAGCCTCACAAGATCATTGTTTCAGCTGCAATGGCTGGGCCCATAACCCTTTGTTGAGCTCTTGTGCCCCGCCCCAGCAAGGCAGAATTAGCTTGCTGCACAGGACACAGAGGTTCACAGCCAAAATGGTGCAAGTAAGTCAGCAAACAGGAATGAAATGCTCCAACACAGTCCAGCTTCGTGCCAGTAACATAAATTTTTACCAAAGTGCAGTCAACAAATACAATCACCAACATAAGACGCTCCTACTACTTCCCCCCACACAGCCTGGCTCTTTCTGTACGTAATTTATAGCCAGCCCCTGTGATCTGGTGCAGCTGTGTGTCCTTCACTAATTGTTAACATTTTAACCCATTCCCAACCTGTGGAATGACTCAGCTAAACATGAGCTAACAAATCACTGTCTCTCCTTGAGTCTACAGCAAAGCATTTCCATTGGCCTCACCTGGAGAGGCAACAGGTTGATCTATCAATCAGTTGCAAACTCTATCTGAAGCTGAATTTTTAAAAAATTCTTTTTTAAAAAAGTTGATCCAACCAGGTTTTAGAGTAAAAAGGGGCAACGTTTGACTAATGTCATGTGCCCCTGTTTTAAGAAAAGAGAAGTGGAGACACACTGGAACTGGCACAAATGTGTCTCTACCCTAAAACTGCACTGTAAGGCTGCACTCATGCATGGGAGCAAAGGCCCACTGAATTCAGTAGGATACTTTAGAGTAAACATGAATAGGATTTAACTGTACAGTTGAGGCAGATGTGATAGATGTTGCACAGTAACACCTCAATTAATGAAGTGCATGCATTCCTGGACATTACTTCTTTAACAGAAACTTTGATACTAGAGGTAGGAATAATATGGAAAGAATAGGGATAAGTTCCTACACCACAAAAAAGAAGAGCAGTTAAACATATTTCAGCAAACTTTTTATTCAAAACTAACAATATGCATGTCTGAAATAAAACAACCAGGTCAGGTAAGCCTTGCATACAGACCACTTGAAGGCTTCTTCCAAAATGCATCCAGGAATGCCTGCCTTGCCTCTTTACTTTTATCATGTAGTATCTTGCTATAGCAACCCAAAGCTTTGAGCACAGTTCTCCTCTCCATACACTCAACCAGGCAGGCAAGGGGCAGCCACATCCCCCTGTGCTTGCTCTCTCTCTCTCTCTCTGCCATCCTCCCCTACACTCAAGAGGATGTGTCTTCAGTAAAGAGTGTTTCCAGGGCAGCCAAAGCATTGTTTACTGCCAAGGTGCCTGCACCACCTGGTAAGGAGCACCATTCCAGCCACGTGTGGAAGAGCTGCCTGCAGCAGCTGCAGTCCAGTAGACAAGGGGCCACATTCTGACTATGTCAGAGTATGTGCCCCTCACACCCCCTGGGCCCAAAAAGACATTCTAAAAAGGTGCTTCTTTCATGGAGGATTTGTTAATTGAGGTATTACTGCACATTGTGAATAGTGTTGGGAGAGTAAGTAAATAGGAGCATTTTCCCCCTCATAAACACACATACTAGAACTCCCAGGAGCATCCAGTAATGCTGAATGAGAGTAGATTCAGATAGTCAATTTATGGAAGTAATGATCACAGTATGTGGTGATGTATGCTAGTTCAGATGGCATTTTTAAAGAATTAGACAATTTCAAGGAATGTAAGTCTCTCAACGGACAAAGTGGTTTGCAATGTATAAAAAAAAGTTATACAAACATTAAAATATAACCTGCCATAATTAAAATATCCCACTAAAACAAGAGAGCAATTAAAGCAGAAGATTCAGGTCGAAAGATCAAGGGAATGCTTGTGTAAACGGATACAAAAACCAGCAGAAAGCCAATACGGACAAGGCCTCTCATGTTTCAACAGAGAATGCATTCCATAACATCAGTGCTACATAGACAGACAGGTTCCTGATGTATAACTGTTGTTCTTTGAATGGCCATTTGTGTGGTCATAGACCAGCATTTCGGAAACTAGAGCTCAGAAGAACCTGTACTCCCCCCCTCCCAGCCACTGTGCATGGAAACCCCTTTCCACTCCATGCTCAAGTGTGGTTTTGATTGATTGCATTATTACGGTCAAAGACCAGCAGAGACCAAAGTGCAGAATATAAAACATCATAAGAAGTTAACAGTGCAAAAAAACTGTATAAAAAGTTAACAGTACAATAGACTGTATACTGACACATGGTCAATCTAAAACCAATCTATAAGCTATTACGGTCATTGGGTTGGCACTTCTTTCAGTATTTAATGGCTGCGTCACAAAAGCTCGCGACCTTAGTTGTAACTAAAGGATTTTTATCAGCTAGAAGATATTGTACGTAGAAAACGGCATCTCTACCTGGGAATTTCTGCTGTATGGGGGTAATTAATCGCCATCGGAGATCATGATAAAGAGAACATTCTAATAAAACGTGGCTCACGGTCTCTACTACACCAACATCGCATGGGCAGTAACCTTCTGCGAATGGGATTTTTTGATATCTGCCCTCTAAAAGTGCCAATGGTAGGGCATTGTGCTTGGCCAGCGTGAAAGCTTTCCTAAGTCTGGGAATGTATAGGAAGGCCAGATAATGCGCAGGAGTAAAGGTTTTTGTAGAAAGGCAAGAGTCGGAGATGGAACCAGCAAGAGGCAAATGGTTTTGCAATTCTATATCGAATATTCTCTGGGTGATAGCCGATTTCGCTTTGAAAAAACCACCCGAGAGGACACTAGCAGGAGAAAAGCCTAAAGCTGAGAGTTTGGTGAGTAGTGATTTCTTCCATTTTGACTGAAACGCATCAGATAACACTAGTGGAGCCAAACCAACTGGTAAAAAGATCAGTTTAAGCCAGTACTTAAACTTGAGCACCCACATACGAGCCTCGATCGTAGGCAGCCCGACTTCAAGACATAAGTTGGTATTCGATACACATAGGGGGGGTGCCCAGTATGTTCCTTAGAAACTTAGTTTGGATAGTTTCGAAGGTGTGTTTGGCATACACACTTATCTGGGCACCATAAAGTAACTGAGAGATAACTTTGGCACTAAATACCTGTAGCGCAGATGGAACGTGTTGCCCACCCTTCATGTAAAAAAAGGAGAGAAGCGCCTTTGTGCTCCTCATAGCGTTTGCCCTGGCATTTTTTACCTGTAGATGCCATGCTTCCGAGGATTGAAGGGTTATCCCAAGGTACCTATATGATGATACTTGCTCTATGGGGTACCGTTTAATTGCCATCGATGTTTCACTCTCTTCCTAGTAAATATTACGACCTTTGATTTGTTGTGGTTAATAACCAACTGTTCTCTATTACAGTAACTGGCGAGGGCTCTGAGCAGGGGTTGGAGGCCAGTACTTGTGAGGGACAAAGGAACTGCATCATCTGCATATAATAGGATAGAAAGAGGCCTGTTTGACAGGGTAGGATGATGCAAGGGGCACAACGCCAAGCTTTTAATTAGGGAGTTGATATATAGGTAGAACAATGTAGGGGCTAAAATACAGCCCTGTTTAACTCCCTTTTGGGTGGCAATGGGCTTAGACAGGTGGCCAGCATTGTTATATCTTATGCGAACCTGGGTATTCTGGTATAACCCACAAATCAATGCTAATAGACGTCTATCAATATTGGTGGATTCAAGTTTTGCCCAAAGTCTATCTCTTGGAATGAGATAGAATGCTGTCTTAAAGTCGATGAAAGCAGCATAGAGGGCGCCGCCCGGCTTGGAAGTGTATTTTTCAACAAGATGTTGGAGGACGAAGCCATGATCCAATGGGGAGCGACTTGCCCTGAAGCCGGCTTGCTCCTCCTCCAAAATATTTTCCTGTTCCATCCAAGTTTGTAATTTTGTAAGTAGGTGACTTGCATATAGCTAGCTGACAATATTCAGCAAGCTAATAGGTCTATAGTTGGCTGGGTCTGCACGGCTACCTTTTCTGAAGATTGGAATAATAGTGGCAAGGCCGCAGTCCTTGGGGATGCCAACAGTTTGGTCGATACTAGTAAATAAGGCTGCCAGGACCGGAGCCCACCACTCTGGGTTAGATTTGCTTCAGGGGGGATATTATCAGGCCCTGGAGCTTAACCCAGCTTCAGGTTGGCAATTAAGGAGATGACTTCCTTGGCAGAGACTGGGGCCCACTTTGGGAGTTCAGTTATAGGGTTCTCAACCCGCAGGGCCCTGGTTTGGCCCCTTGAATAGATGTTATAAAAATGCGATTCCCAGGAGTTCACAGGTATATTGTAATTCAAATTAGTAGGATTGTTGGGCCAACCCCTGGCCACTAGCTTCCAGAAAACGGATGAATCCTTGGTCCTTGAGGCTGTAATTAGGGACTGCCAGAGGTAAGCCTGTGCTGATCTTTTTTTTTTTTTGCTTAATTAGAAGTTTGTATCTCTTCTTTAGCTCTAGGCACTCAGCAGGCAGTGCCGGAAGATCCTTTGTTCTGTACTCCCTGTATTTCTCAACTAGCATTTTTTTTCAAGTCAACACATTCTTTGTTGAACCACAGTTTGGAATTTTGTAGATGGATAAGGGGCCTTGCTGGTGGTTTGGGTATCAGGCAGTGTTGAACATCCGTAATTAAATCATTGTAAGCAGCAAGCATTGCTTCTCCGGGGACCGCTGCTAACAGATTTTCATGGTGACAGAGACAGCTGGGCGAGTAGAGTATTTCTTTCAGTTCCTTCTCTAACTTAGTCGCCCATCTGACCCATGCGGCCCTTACTTCAGGAATCACTGTCAAAGATGGAGACTGATCGCTATGAGTAGTGTGAGTGCTGCAACACAACAAGGGTCAAGGGGAGATGGTCACTGTCGGGCCGTTTGTCAACGAGGCATGAGGATATGCCTCTTAATAAGTCGGTAGACACTATAAAGAAATCAATTACTGATGCTACTGTGCTGGAGAAATAGGTGTATTCACCACTTCTATCACCATCCATAGACCCATTTGCTATAACAAGATTTAGTCTATATAGCGCTTCCATGAGGCAAAGGCCAGCATAGTTGAACCCAGGATCTTTAGAATGTCGTGCTGGTAAGATATGGGTCTCATCTAGGGCGGGGCGAATTTCATGGAAGTGGGCGTACAGGGCCTCGTCATTAGGTCCTATCCTAGTGTTGAAGTTGCCTGCTATCACCACCGCCGCTTCAGGGTATAGCGTTGTCAGCTCGGCTATGTAGGTCTCTAATTCTTGGCAGATGTTATTCACTCGCCTTTTTTGGCGGTTTGGAGGGAGGTAAACATTTATTATTAGTAGGCAAGCCCAGTTGAACTTGAGGACTAGCGCCATGGCTAGCCCTGACAGAGAGTCCGGTCTGGTGGTGCTGGTTCTAAGATTAGTAGTGACCATCATACTCAGGCCAACTTTGTTGCTTGGCGCTGCCGCCAGCGAGTAAACAGAATATCCATTCAGTTCAAGTGGCTCTGTAGCCCAGGTCTCCTGGAGGAAGACGATGTCATGCTTGGTTACATAATCCAGAAAGGAGGGGTCAGCGACTTTGGATTTTTACCCTGCGATGTTCCAAGAAAGAAAGAGCAACCGAGATGCAGAATGGCTCGCTTGTAGTCAGGGCTTGGGAGGTTGGCCTCCCATGTTTTGTTGAAATGATGATGTTTTCTGCTGGTGAAGAGTACTGGCCACAGGAGGCAATTTGATCGGCAAGGGCTCCATTGACTCTAAAGTTGGATCCATCCAGCTAACATTAGATATTAGCGCCTGCTTAGAGTTAAGCGAGGAACCCCTATAGGCGTATGCCTTCTGGGGGGAGCCTTCCTCATTTTTGTCTAACCATCTCATTTCTGTCCAAGTGGGAGTTACACACGTTGCAGGTGTTGCCCTGGAAGATGTAATGATCTGATTCTTCCTTATGGGAGCTGGAACTGAGTTTGGGGCTGGTAAGTTGATTTCTGCTGTAGTTGCCCAGAGGGCATGTTTATTACTTGCTAGGAACTGTGGCTTAAAGTCATAGTCATAGGGTCCACCGCTAACATACTAATAGGATCCCCCAGCCGTTGATTTCCTTTCCGGGAACTGTTTTTGGTCTTCGCAGCCGGCAAGCATTTTAGTTGTGTGATTAATCTCTGTAGCCTTAAAACAATGTCTGTTTGGGCTGGTGACG
This sequence comes from Rhineura floridana, assembly GCF_030035675.1. Classification (NCBI taxonomy): domain Eukaryota; kingdom Metazoa; phylum Chordata; class Lepidosauria; order Squamata; family Rhineuridae; genus Rhineura; species Rhineura floridana. Next base: position 281,072,782 of record NC_084480.1, read on the forward strand.
GTAGAGCAACAAAGACTTCAAATAGTTTTGTTTCTTCTTCGGTGAACAAGTCAATCCCATCAGCGCTCCCAAAGCTGCGGGCTGAATCATGATCTGGGGCCTCTGACTTGGCATTGGCGAGCTGAGATCGCACCCGCAGAGGGAAGGGTGGATCAGGCTCGATTTCCAGCTCGATTAATTTTTTTCCAAGCAGAGGGTCTATCATTGTCAGGGATCTTTTGGTTGGTATGCTCGTGCAGCTGATTAAAGCCTGTGGGAGAGCTGTGTTTTCGAAGACTCTTGTTGTTGTTATGCCGATTGATTGTAAGATGTCTCTATTTTTGAGAAGCTGACTAGTTTTTTCAGGAGAGCTGAAAATCACTATAGTTCGAGCTGTGACCTGGTTGAAGTAAAGATATTCCATGTTGGATATATCTCTAGGAGAAAAAAGGACTGGCATAATACTTTCAAGTATTCCCAGAAGATGAGCTTTGTGTTTATTATGTACAATATGACCCGGAGGTTTGGGGTAGTTGGAAAGCACAAGCTTTTGTCGGTCTAGGACTAAACTCCATTTAGTCAGAGAGGACCAGCTCTGGACTGGTTTGACCTCCAGGAGTATAAGCGGCGAGAGATCTTGCTGGTCTGGAGTCTGACACTGTTGGGGGGTAGCGGTTAAAGGGGGTAGGAGGGGGGGGAAAGAGCTTTACAGTTAGGGAGAGAATTGCCTTCCTCTGTCCATTCTGAGTATGCTATAAGTTTTGTCCTCTGTGCGCTCTTCCGATTGGGGGTGGCGTCTAGAAGTCGAAAGAGTTTGGCAAAGTTCATTTTGCTGTAACGCTTGGTCCTTGGGTTTTTGATGTTTTTGCTCTTCCTGCTGGTATTACCTCGTTTATTTCTAAGGAGATTCCTGTGCATCCTAGTGCCACAACGCTTAGATTTGGCTCTTCGCGTGATTTGCTTGAAGCTTGTGCAGGTCTGGATTCCCCACGACGCGCTGCCAGGCCATAGGGTACGCTTATTATGAGCCTCCACTAGGGTGGTTAAAAGCTTGTTGGACTCAGAAAGGAAGGTCTTGATGAAGTCAATGTCCCTTGTAACATAAAAAGCCAGCATTCAGTTGGAAACTTGTCAGCTGCAATTGATAGGTTCATCCCCTTAGGTTATTTGGGAAGGCTGTGTGAGATTGTGTTGAGCAATGAGTCGTTGCAAGTTGGGTAGATAGGTAGACTTAGGTGCCCAGCTTTTGGCTTGGTCGAGTCTTCAACCATCGATGGAGGGGAAGCCCCTGTCTGGTCCGGCTTTTCCGCTGCGGCAAGCTCCCAAGCGAGATTAGGACGAGAGAGCAGGAGCTTCCGTTTGCAAGGCTCTGTTGAAATCCAGTGACCAATCCAGGGGGGTATTTGCTAGGGGTGGCGAGTCCTCATCTTTTACTGTGGGACTGCTGGCTCTGCTGAATCTACTGGGATTGCTAGCCTTATTCCCCATGGGCCTCTTTCTGTCCTCCATATCCGCTGAAAGCAAATGTTCTTTAGGGGTAAAAAAGTAATTAATTTTTGCTTGCTTAAGTTTTCTGGCAAAAGGGATAGACTCCAAGGGGGCCAGCCCCAAGATTTTGTAGTCCCTCGTAGTGTGGACCATAATTCTAGGCTGTCTCTTTAAGCAAGAAAGCAGCTTACAAAAGGGAGAATTTCCTTCGACCTTCACGGCTTTGTAAACAAACTAATCCCCGGTGCTGGTGGAAATATTAAAGCTAGTTCTGTTGTAAGAACATAAGAACATAAGAAGAGCCTGCTGGATCAGGCCAGTGGCCCATCTAGTCCAGAATCCTGTTCTTACAGTGGCCAACCAGGTGCCTGGGGGAAGCCCGCAAGCAGGACCCGAGTGCAAGAACACTCTCCCCTCCTGAGGCTTCCGGCAACTGGTTTTCAGAAGCATGCTGCCTCTGACTAGGGTGGCAGAGCACCCCCATCATGGCTAGTAGCCATTGATAGCCCTGTCCTCCATGAATTTGTCTAATCTTCTTTTAAAGCCATCCAAGCTGGTGGCCATTACTGCATCTTGTGGGAGCAAATTCCATAGTTTAACTATGTGCTGAGTAAAGAAGTACTTCCTTTTGTCTGTCCTGAATCTTCCAACATTCAGCTTCTTTGAATGTCCACGAGTTCTAGTATTATGAGACAGGGAGAAGAACTTTTCTCTATCCACTTTCTCAATGCCATGCATAATTTTATACACTTCTATCATGTCTCCTCTGACCCTCCTTTTCTCTAAACTAAAAAGCCCCAAATGCTGCAACCTTCCCTCGTAAGGGAGTCGCTCCATCCCCTTGATCATTCTGGTTGCCCTCTTCTGAACCTTTTCCAACTCTATAATATCCTTTTTGAGATGAGGCGACCAGAACTGTACACAGTATTCCAAATGCGGCCGCACCATAGATTTATACAACGGCATTATGATATCGGCTGTTTTATTTTCAATACCTTTCCTAATTATCGCTAGCATGGAATTTACCTTTTTCACAGCTGCCACACACTGGGTCGACATTTTCATCGTGCTGTCCACTACAACCCCGAGGTCTCTCTCCTGGTCAGTCACCGCCAGTTCAGACCCCATGAGCGTATATGTGAAATTCAGATTTTTTGCTCCAATATGCATAATTTTACACTTGTTTATATTGAATTGCATTTGCCATTTTTCTGCCCATTCACTCAGTTTAGAGAGGTCTTTTTGGAGCTCTTCGCAATCCCTTTTTGTTTTAACAACCCTGAACAATTTAGTGTCGTCAGCAAACTTGGCCACTTCACTGCTCACTCCTAATTCTAGGTCATTAATGAACAAGTTGAAAAGTACAGGTCCCAATACTGATCCTTGAGGGACTCCACTTTCTACAGCCCTCCATTGAGAGAACTGTCCGTTTATTCCTACTCTCTGCTTTCTGCTTCTTAACCAATTCCTTATCCAAAAGAGGACCTCTCCTCTTATTCCATAAGATAGCTTATAATCGTTGCTTACTTGTTAGTGTTCCTCGTCGTGAGCAGGACCATTCCAGATGAGGGAGGGGAGGGTGGGGTGAGATGCTGTAAAGTTTGCAGTCCGTCATTCAAGAGACAAGCAGGATTAGAGGCTTTTCAGGAATAGTTGGTGCAGTGAAAGATAAGAGGCGGCGAGATGACAGAGGTTGGTAATTAATTCAATAATTTTCAGTAGTTTTGTGTTGCCATTTCAAGAGAGAGGAAAAAAACCAGAAGAAACACTGCAGAGCTATTGAAACGACGACTGCCTGCTGGTCTCCATTTTCCAACCTCATGCTCAAGGGTAGATCCAAGGCTCTCTCAATTATGTAGAGACCATCATAAGCCCAAGTCAAAAGAGAGGCCTGCAACAAGGAAATAGGATGGTTCTCTTTGACTTTCTAATTGGTCACTATTTTATTGTATTTGGATATTTAGGAAATGCTTTTTAATAACTTGTATGTTTTAAATAATTTAGCAATGTTTTTATATTTCATATTTAGAAAGCTTTTTATGATTTTGTTTTAGTCATCTAATAATGTTTCATTTGTTACAGACTGCCCTTGAAAAAGGGTCACTTAGACTTGAAACATGTTGGGCTCTAATAAACAGCTTCTATTGACAACAAAACATTTTTATCGCATTGTAACTGACCTTGCATTCTTGAGGAACTGGTTTCCTCTTTTGGTTTTCTTGGATAGTTAAGGAGCCGTGACTGAGGCCAATGGAAGCACCTCTCACTGTAGCTACAAGACAGTAACATGATTGTCTGGAACCATACGCAAGGAAGCTTTATACCATCACCTGCACCTGGTCAAACATCTCTTTCAGGTGGACCTTGGAAGCTATAACAATAGCACTGGAGTCATACTAGGCAGAGGCATCAGTTCAGGAGAGACAGAGGTGTCAGCTAAAACATGTTTAATGTCCAAATCCACAGAGGTCCACAGTCTGATCTTGACAGGCTTGTTCAAGAAGGCTCAAGCAGTTTGGTTGGTGATTGATGATGTGAAGCTCTGGGGTGTGGAAAAACACCAATCATATCTGCCAGAGACAGAGGAGTCCCCGCCCCATACATAGCAACCTCTCTGAAAATAATGGACATTCTTTCAAAAATAATGAAAGAAAGCAAAAGAAGATAGAAATTAAGATTTAAAAAATCTTTTGAGAGATAATCAGGAGGGAAGAGCTTCCTCCCGCAGTCCATCCATATATTTTTGGTTTGTTTAGTGATGATTTTTTTAAAAAATTGAGAGATGAAAACAGATGAAAGCTGAGATAAAAAGTCTTTCAAAGATTATGAAAAATACTCTGATGCTCTAAAGAAAGAAAGGGCTTCAACAAAGGGTACTAAGTTTTAATATTTGTTCTTATCAGAGCCATTTCCTTAAAGGTAGTTTATTTATTTATTTATTATCATTATTTTTACCCCTCCCTTTTTCCAAAACTGGAACTCATGGCGGCTTCCAGATAAAAGCACACATATAATTAAAAACATACAAAAGTCTAGATTAAAATCGAATTAAACTATTTACAGTATTAAAACCATTCAAACATACAGTTAAAATAATTCAAACTCAGTTTAAAATAATACAATTAGACAATAGCAATGCAGCACCCGTCAAGACCTGTCCTTAACAGCTTTCAGTTCCAAAGGCTTGTTGAAATAAAAAAGTCTTTGCTTGCCGACGGAAGGACTGCAAGGAGGGGGCCATTCTCGCTTCCCTAGGAAGGGAGTTCCAAAGCCTTGGGGCAGCCACTGAAAAAGCCCTATCTCGCGTCCCCACTAGTCGTACTTGTGAGAACGTAGGTACTGAGAGAAGGGCCTCTCCTGAGGATCTCAGGGCCCGGGCAGGCTCATATAGGGAGATACGGTCTGACAGATAGCCTGGACCTAAGCCATATAGGGCTTTATAGGTCATCACCAGCACTTTGAATTGTGTCCGGAAATAGAGTGGCAATCAGTGGAGCTTTTGTAACATGGGAGTTGTATGGTCCCTGTAAGCAGCCCCAGTTAACATTCTGGCTGCAGCACGTTGCACCAACTGAAGTTTCCGAACAGTCTTCAGAGGCAGCCCCACGTACAGCGCATTACAGTAATCTAAACGGGATGTAACTAAGGCATGTGTCACCGTGGCCAGATCAGACAGCTCAAGGAATGGGTGCAGTTGGCACACTAATCTTAATTGTGCAAAAGCACTCCTGGCCACCGCAGAAACCTGGGCCTCCAAATTTAAAGCTGAGTCCAGGAGCACACCCAAACTGCGAACCTGCGTCTTCAGGGGGAGTGTAACCCCATCCAGCACAGGCTGAATCCCTATTCCCTGATTTGCCTTTCGACTGACCAGGAGCACCTCTGTCTTGTCTGGATTAAGCTTCAATTTGTTCGCCCTCATCCAGTCCACCACTGATGACAGACACCGGTTTAAAACCAAGACAGCTTCCTTGGAGTTAGGTGGAAAGGAGAAGTAGAGTTGGGTGTCATCAGCATACTGATGGCACCGAACCCCAAACCCCCGGACAACCTCTCCCAGCGGTTTCATGTAGATGTTAAATAGCATGGGGAACAAAACTGAGCCCTGAGGGACCCCACAGGCCAACGGCCAAGGAGTCAAACAGGAATCCCCCAGCACCACTTTCTGGGTTTGTCCCTCCAAGAAGGAACGAAGCCACTGTAAAACAGTGCCCCCAAGTCCCATCCCAGCAAGGCGGCCCAGAAGGATACCATGGTCGATGGTATCGAAAGCCACTGAGGGGTCCAGCAGAACCAACAGGGACACACTCCCCCTGTCCAGTTCTCTGCATAGGTCATCCATCAAGGCGACCAAAGCCATCTCTGTCCCATAACCAGGCCTGCAACCAGACTGAAATGGATCTAGATACTCCATTTCATCCAGGAATCCTGGAGCTGGGAGGCCACCACAATTTCATTGTTTGGAGTGTGTCCCACACACCTTACTGAGTCATTGACTGTGCCAGTTCTTACTTTCTTGTTGGTTGAACTGCATAAGTGTTTATATAGCCCATAAAAACCTTTTCTCTCTTCCACATCCTCAGAGGCATTCCCAAGTAGATAATAGGTTGGCCAGTAGCCTGGCTGGAAGATGGGGCTATTGCTCCATCCAACAGCAGGAAGTAACTCTTACTGACTCAGATTGAAAATTAGTAACTGGGAAGCTAATTTAGGCAGATTCCAATCCAACCTCTCCCATCCTCTTCTTGTGTGTTAATCTAGTGCTTCTCTACTTAGAAGATAGGAACTAATGTGTAAACTAATATTTGTACTCCAATTTATATCCACAAATCAGCATAAGATTCTAACTCATGATTGAAAGAGTACAAAAAAAAATCAGGATTCCTGCCCAATTTATAAAGTGAGCTGAATTTGAGTGCAGTTTGAAAATAAACAATTCAAACTGGCTTATAGGCAGCAGCTCAGCAATTCCCACTGTGCCTGGGAGAACATTTTGTGGCCATCTATTATGAGAGCTCTGCAAACTAGATCAATAGAGCAGAGACACATCAGGTACTCATAGTCTTGCCAGCTGTCTTCAAAATACATCTGAAGCCTGAAATATTAAAAGCACTCTCCACTCCAATGCAAGCTTTCCCAGGCATTCACCCTACGCTTCTCATTTTTTAAATCTGTCACTGTCACAGTACAGCTCTAGATAGCTGTGGAAAATTCAAGTAGTTCAAAAACTTCGTGCCACAGTTTCCCATTACACAGTACAATAAAATGTTGGGTTGGGAGGCACAATAACTCTGAAACAGCTGGTCAGAATGAGATATAGCGCAAATAACATTGCTCTCCTTTTTTTGTATTTGTTTTACAAAATGGGGGAGGGAAAAAGAACTTGATTAGGCACTCCTCATAATAAATAAGATCTGGTCTTGCTTTGGAGCTGGATAATCTAAAAATCCATGATACAAACAGAGTATCAGTCCATTGTACACTACAGTTTTTAAGATGCCTGATGATATATTTAGCCTGCAGTGTCTGCACTGAAAACCTCTGCAAAGGCTCAGTCTTAGATGTTTTGTGCTCTGATTACCCAGCTACAAAACTGAAATGTCTGGTGCATCAAATATAAAACATATTTACCATTTTAGAACTGACACAGACCAGGTCCCTGTTATGTGGCAGTACAGTTCATGATACTAGTTTTCCATTTTAACTGCTCCAAGCCGCTAGAGATGTTTTCCACGCAAGCATATTTGGCTCTAGAATGGTGGTAGGGAATCTTCTCCTCCCCCATGACCATATTCCCTTTAGGGTAATCTGCTCGGGCAGAAGGGAGGATAGAGCCAAAGCCACATACACAGCACCCCCCATTCTCTCACCACTACCCCACAAAACCATTAGCTATCCCTGATCCTCTAACTTCAGTTAATCTATCCCCTCTCAGTTAACATCATTCTGCACTTTTAAACTGTTCCAATAGCTTGTTATATTTTGTTTAGAATATACATCATAGGCTTTGTACTGTTATTCTGATCCAGTAGGCCTCTTCTTGTGTTCCAGAACAGCTGGTATAGCACAGTGGGGAGGAAAGTCCAGAGTCTGTGAGTTCAAATCCCTACTCGTGTCTCCTGGGTGCAAAGGGCCAGCTAAATATCACCCCCACAAGGAGTGGCTCAGGGATTACGGGCCCTACCACCTGTGCAGCCATGGGCAAGCTGCAGAGTCCCAAGGAGCCCAGTTGCCCCCCAGCTGGCAGTTGAGGACAAGGAAGGGGCTGGCTTGTGCAGCTGTGGCAAGCTGAGCAGGCCCTAGCCAGCTGGGGAAGACTAGCCTCAGAGGGAGGCAATGGTAACCCCCCTCTGAAAACCACTTGCCATGAAAACCCTATTCATAGGGTAGCCCTAAGTCAGGACCAACTTGAAGGCAGTCCATTTCTTTCTTTCTTTTTGTGTGTTCCAAGTCTAAACAGGACTTCATACGTCAACACAGGTTCCCAAACTATGGTCCGTGGACCATAAGTGGTCCACAAGCTTTATTCAGGTGGTCCATGACATGTCCACATTAAATATGCATATTGATCTTTTGTCTTTTTATTGCTTCTGTGTCTTACATTGTATTTCATTGTATTATAATTTGAATTCTATGAAATGAAGGTTGTAAAACAATAAAATATGATAGAATAATAAAAGCAGTAAATATAAATTTATACAGCACCTAGGAAAGTGCATTACAATTGTTACAACAGGCAGACAAAATCTTTAAGTGGTCTGCGAAGACCATCAGTAATTTTCAAGTGGTGCATGGGAAAGAAGTCTGGGAACCACTGTATTAACATATACAGAGAACCGCTTTACAAATCTTAATCCACATCAAGTAGACAGCAGGAGCAGATGAGATACCTATCAGAAACAGATGCCTGCTTCGAACAGTAGTTAAATTTCAATAAAATCTAGATGGCTCTCGCAAATGATCCAAGCCATATGCCGCAGCAGAAGACATCTACACAAGCAGAATACAGACTATAATGAGATGTTTTCATCCTCTTGATTTGACAAAGCAGAAGATGTATCCAAATGCCAAAAGTGTAGGGGTATGATAAATGATGTAGAGTGAGAAATAAGTCATAGATTCTGGCCAACAGAACACCTAGCATGGCACCCTATCATCACTTGTGCTCTATCATCATGGCTAAAATCCAAATTTTGGAGAGTACAGATTAACTTCTTTGTTGCCCGGTTACAGGTCCCATACCTTGAAAGACGTTGCATCTATCAGCCAATGCTTAAGAGCTGTTCTTCACAACTTTTCTTGGTTACTCTTGATAATCCATTACTTCTGAATGTATCAATACCTGAATATATTTTAAAGATGTTTTGTTTTCATACATTTTTAAGGATGTTTTGCCCTAATATATTTTAAAGTCTGTTTTTATGATGTTTTAGTGCTTTTGTTTGCCGCTCTGGGCTCCTACTGGGGGGAAGGGTGGCATATAAATCAAATAAATAAATATTGCTAACATAATCTTCACACAAGCTCTTAATGCCTTCATTTAAGTTTCATTTACTATTGCAGAAGAAATTCTGAACGAAAAGGGAGCATTTCAGAACTTCAGTTACAACCTCATGTCTCCCTCCCCCAATCCCCCCTCCAATTTAGCATGTCTCATTTTCTAGCAGCAGGAAAATCACAGATAGTATACAGGCATACCCCGCTTAACGTCACTTCACTTAACATTGCCTCACTATAACGCAGCCTTTCCCAACCTTTGGGCCTCCAGATGTTGCTGGACTACAACTCCCATCAGCCCCATCCAGCATGGCCAATGGTCAGGAATTATGGGAACTGTAGTTCAGCAACATCTGGGGACCCAAAGGTTGAGAAAGGCTGCTATAACGTACATGCTTCATACTCCACCATACCCCACTTTAACGTACGCACTTCGCAGTAACGGACACTGACTGAACTTGCGTTCCTCGTGCCATGTGCGTTGTGGGCAGCGAGCGAGCACGGGGGGGCAGCGAGCGAGCACGGGAGGGCAGCGAGCGAGCGTGGGGGGGCAGCGAGTGAGCGTGGGGGGCAGCGAGTGAGTGTGGGGGGGCAGCGAGTGAGTGTGGGAGGGCACTTTGTGCTCTTTAGATCCCCAATTTCATTTTGGATCCCCGATTTCATTTTAGATCCCCGATTTCATTTTACTGTCCCATTTTATACCTTTCCCTCTCCATTGTCCCATCTGCTTTACTGTAATTGTGATAAAAAAAATAAAAAAAATTCTTTAGATCACCGATTTCATTTTATACCTATCTATTGTCCCATTTTATACCTCTCCATTGTCCCATCTTCCTTTCCTGCTTTTTTTCTCTGTCTCTGCCCATCATTAGTTCTGGCTTTTGCCACTGCTGGCTTGTGATTCCCAATAGCGTGTGTGTGGTGTGTGTGTGTATTGGTATTGTTTCCCCTTGCCTTCAGTACTGTACAGTACATAATGGCAGATACAAAGAAAAGTTGTAAATCTATCACCTTAGATATGAAGCTTAAAATGATTAAACTGTCTGATGAAGGTGTTTCTTAAGCTGAGATAGGCCGAAGGCTAGGCTTCACTCGAGTGACAGCACAGTCATGAGGAGCAAAGAAAAAATTATTGCGGAAGTTAAGAGTTCTATGCCAGTGAACACAACAAAAATTAGAAAAAAGGATAGCGTTGTTGCAGATATGGACTCTTAATACTTTCGATAGAAAATCAGACTGCATGCCAGGTTCCTGTAAGCCAGGCGGGCAATGATTCAAAGTAAGGCCTTAAGCCTATTCAATGACCTGAAGGCTAAGAAAGGTGAGACAGCGAAGGATGCCGAATTTGTTGCAAGCCATGGATGGTTTGACAGGTTCAAGAAGAGGTCTAACCTACATAACATCAGAGTGCAAGGAGAGGCAGCTGCTGCAAATACTGAGGCTGCAGAAAGCTATCCACGCGACCTTGCCAAAATTATGAAGAGGGAAGCTACTCCAAAGAACAAATTTTTAATGTGGATGAGACTGGGCTGTTCTGGAAAAAGATGCCCGCAAGAGCCTTCATCGCCAGACAGGAGAAAACAATGCCAGGCTACAAGCCAGCTAAAGAAAGAATAACCCTTCTGTTAGGTGGCAATGCCTCTGGTACCTTGAAACTAGAGCCTATGCTAATTTATCGTTGGGAAAACCCTAGAGCTTTAAAGAACTATGTTAAAACTAGACTTCCAGTGCATTGGAGGTCTAATAGAAAAGCATGGGCGACTGCAGCCGTTTTCGAAGATTGGTTTGACAGCTGCTTTGTACCAGAGGTGAAAGCCTATTGCAGGGACAACAATATCCCTTTTAAAATTTTGCTCCTTGTAGACAATGCTCCTGGCCACCCTCGAACGTTAGATGAACCCTAACATTCCAGTGGAATTCCTACCACCGAATACCACCTCACTCCTGCAGCCCATGGATCAATGTGTCATAGCCACCTTCAAGTTGAACTACTTGAGAAGAACCTTCAGCAAGTGTATTGCAGCAATAGAAAATGAAGAGGGAACAGGGCAAGAAGTCCTAAAGAAATTCTGGAAAAGCTACATCACCTTGGATTGCATCAAAACTGTAAGAGATGCTTGGAATGACATCAAGGAAACAACAATGAAAGGGGCCTGGAAAAAATTATGCCCAGTTATTTGAAGATGTTGAAGCCGTTGAAGATCCTGTAGCTGATGTTACTGAAAATATTGTAGAGATGGCAAGGCAGTTAGAGCTGGAAGTGGAGGCAGAAGATGTTGCTGAACTTATGGCGTCCCATACTGAACCCCTCAGCAATGAAGATCTTCTTGAACTTGAAGAGGAGAGGAAGAAAATGTGCTGGATGAGGATGAGACCATGGAACAGCCTGAAGGCCTAACTTCAAAAGTTCTCTTGGAAGCTTTCCATCATCTTGATAGTGCCATGGCTCTTTTTGAAAAGCATGATAGGGACTTTGAAAGAAGTTCCAAAGTCAATGCTAACATTTCGGGGGCTTATGCCTGTTACAAAGAAATCTACAGGGAAAAGAAAATTTTGAGCTACAGTTCAAACCTCCATAGACACCTACTTTCGTAAAAGGCCAGCAGCAGCTCCCAGTCAATCTCCCAGACCATCAACATCCACTGATCCATCTCTAGCATTGACATCAGCCCCAAGACCTACTCCTACTTCAGGTAGTCCATTCAAGTCGCCAGCAAGAAAGTGTCTAGCCCTTGATGACTCGACTTATGAAGTAGAAGATATGCCCTCTCCTTCATCCTTCCTGCAATATATGTAAATTTTCATTCATCCATTTCACATCTGCCAGCTGACATTAAAGGTAAGCTTACTTTGTTTTATTTTATGTTTATTTAATTATAAATGCGTTATTTACATCAGTTATGCCCATATATGACGATTGCAGTGCAGTACATACATCGATAAGTGAAAAAAAAGTAGTGCTTCACTTTAAGTACATTTTCACTTTACATACACGCTCCAGTCCCATTGCGTATGTTAAAGCGGGGTATGCCTGTATTTCAAACATGTCAATGTATTTCTTTAAATAGAGAATTTATTGTATAAAATGACTGGCAAGGTACAGAAAAAACCTTTATGCATATTTTCTATTAACTTATACACAAATTTCACACAAAAAGCAAAACCTTTAAGGAAATGATTCTATCTTAAAAATTTTACATAGTGAAGTTATTCTGGTTACAAAACATGATGGAACTAAAAGCACTTGAGAATAGCTTTGCAAAGTGTTCTTTATTGTCAGAGCTTGGAAGTAACTAGTTACAAGTAACAAATTACTTGTAATTCATTACTTTTTTGAGTAACGAATGGGTAAGTCCTTTACATTTTGATTGTAATAGAACTAGGAGTAATTTTACTACTTTTGTAGAGTAATTGTAACATTTCCAGAATTACTTTTGGGCATTACTTGGGGGGGAGCAGGGGAAGTCTTCTGCTCCTCTGATTTGTGGATGAAAATCATGTGCCTCAAACTGGGCTTCTGTGCAGTGTTGCTCTTTCCTCATGCTCTGTGGATGGGTAGGAGGTGACGAGGGAGGAGGCAGAGAGTGAGACAGGGTGGAGTGGAGAAAACAATTATTTAAAAAAATGGATAGTGGTGGTGAAGAATGGAGTGGAGGGAAAAAGGATCCAGAGGTCAAGAACATGGATAAAGGAGAAGGAGGCAGCAGCAGAATGGAGATAAAGAACTGTGGAGGTGAAAGATGACAACATGTGTGTGTGTGTGTGTGTGTGTGTGTGTGTGTGTGTGTGTGTGTGAATACTGTGTTTGCACTTGGCACACAAAGTGGCCTCCACCACCCTCTCTGGCTACTGTGCTGCATTTGCAGTATTATAACTTTTTTGCATCTCAGGGGAAAATGTTTGCTTGAGTGAATGTCCCTTAGTTGGTGGCAGGGTAGGGTCTGGGAGGTGGTTAAGAGACAGAGATTATGCTGGCTGGGTGAGTGGGGGGGTTGCACTTGGTTTGACATGCAAAGATCTGAGTACTAGCCTCAGCCTCCCTCCCCACCACCCTTACCAGTGCAGAGACCACCATTGCTATCTTATGAATACAAATAATTATTCTACTACCTCTGTATGTGTTTATTTTTAATGTTGTTTTAGGCTACTTAGATGTGCAGCAGCCAAGGCCAGCACCCTGTAGGCGGTTTTTTTAAAGTAACTGAAATGTAATTGTAGTGATTACTTTGGAGGAAAAGTAAAGTAATCAGTTACTTTCAGAGCAATTGTAATTGTAATGGTAATTACTACTTTTTTGGGCCATGTAACTGTAATTTATTACTTTTTAAAAGTAATCTTCCAAGCTCTGTTTATTGTTGTCATCAAAGGAATCCACAAAATACATGTATTGGTAAAACTTTAGGTTACTTTGCTTACTGGTGTTACTTTTCAAATATAAAACCTTGTGAATAAAGGGATCAGCAATCTTTCACTGTCAAATAGTGCCCTTAAATAGTAACTGAACTCCCAGTTTTCAAACAGACAAAGCAATAGCAGGTGTAGCATAATGCTAAATTCCCAAAACAGTTGCTTGCAAATAGTTCCAGAAATATCAATGGATTCAAGAAAGAATGTCACCAAGATACATGACCACCATTTCAAGGTAACCAGGGACATATTAAAACTGTGCAATTACCCACTAAGCATCATACATTCTCAATAGAAGACTATTCTGGACTCATTCTAACTCTGAAGGCAATTTGCCACAATCCAGCTCAAAATATAGGTGGAATTAAGCCCACTGAAGCCAATGGGTATATGGCATTGGATTTTGGTCCTTGTCTTCTATGGTTGGTAGTTTACACATCACTAGCAAAAAAGCAAAAACTGACTGCATTCTGGTGACACCAGAAAAAAAAAGGTAGGGAGCAATAAATTAACACAAAATCATTAACAGCCAGAAATGTACTTTATTGTTGAGAACAAACTAATTAAGACAAAAATATGGTTATTTGAGTTCAAAGTAATTTTGTGCTGGTTCCAACTTCTGTGAAGCATTTTGTGAGTATACACATATGGTATTGATGCACACAAGCACAATTAGGCTTATTCCAGTCTGTTCAAACCCACAAAGAAGCAACTTCGTGACTCTTCTGTGGAGAGTCCATCACATCATACAGAATATATTCTTTTTAAAAGATTTACAGATTCCTGAGCCTCAAAAGACATTTCTGCCCTTTTCTAGTCATTTATTTTATAAGATGGAAAACTTGTTTTTCCTAATTTTTGCGAATGTTCCATACACATGCAAAGAAGAAAGGGACACATGCAATCTTCACAGCATTCCACTGGTACAAGTACCAAAGTACTGCACAAAACCTATACCAGAAGGGCATCACTTGATGACCAGAGGAAAACATTAGGGAGGAATTGTGTTGATTTTTAAAGCTTTTATCAAAGAAAAACCAAAAGGTCTTCCTTATAAAGGCCACTTTATTTGTTAGTACCATAGTATTTTCAGACAGATTTAGTTCCTCCTATTTTGCAAACTTTATGGTGCGCAGTACAAAGTGAAGCTATCTACGCACCTCAAACTCTTTTATCTACCTAGAAATGGGATAGTAATGGAAGAGCCCTTTTTGTTACTCACAAGGATGATAAAGCCAGGTCAAAGACTTGCATTTCACCTAAAAGTTCTCCCTCAGACTGCTATTTGCCACAATCAAGTACTCTGTAGTTTTTCTTTTACTTTGCATATTACACAGTGTAACTTAAAATGTTATATAAGAGCACTTCAGTCCCACAATGTAGGATTTAAACTTTATGTGAAAAATTATGAATGGCTCATAATTCATGAATTGCTCCCACAACTTTTCAGTGGCATATAAAAATACATTCAACTTAATATTTGTAACATGTTCTCCAGAGCCCCTCAAGAAATTAAAGAAGCAAGTCAAATGGTTCCTAAAACAGCAAAAATGCTCCAACACTTTCCTTTTTAGCAGGTTTCCCAAAGACTGTGGAAAAACCCTGTAACCTGTCGCAGACAGGAAAATGACTATGGATACCAGAGGAGAGCCCTCCTCCTCAGGAAGGGCTGGTTATGCCTTTCCAATGCTGTGCTAGATTGCTCTCGTTTGTGAGAGAAGAATATACTGCTTTCTGGAAATATTTTGAAAGCCAAGCACATTCAATAGTACTGTACATGAAATTGCATACTTTACCCTCATTCACCAGTATCTGCTGTATATTATTAGTCAGCCTTATAAATAATGCTAAGCAGAAAAAAATGCTTCAGGGGCATTTTTCTCACAAAACAAAACCTAAAGTGCAGACTACAGGCCATGACTCGTATAATAATTACAAAAGATGCAGCCAGACTTACAACTATATTTACAATAAACTAGCCACCTTACAAAAAAAGTCACCCATTTTGCAATTTAAAAACCGCCTGGGTGGTTTGAACTGTAATGCATCCTCCAACTGTCTGGGATTTCAGTCTTGTTGAGATGTCTAGGCAATAGGTTGGGTTCACAAAAAACGTCAATAGAATACTTTAGGAGAAGAGAGGAAGGGAAACTCATACAATGTTGATTCCTCCTCCAGAAAATGCAAGCGTCCTCTTGTTGCAAAATGATGAATTGTTGTTGCTTGGTAGACTGCTTTGAACAAATGATGTCTTCATTTCCATTTCACATGCAACTATGGCTGCATTCAATTCCACTTGAGCCCGGTGGACAACATAAAACATGAGGCCTATACTTATTACAATCTGTGAATGAAACAGAAGTTATAATGTATGCTTAACATTTTCCACAGCAAAAATGAATACAAGGAAGATAGTCAAAGTACAGGAGAAAAGTGAACTTGTAAACACTTTTTTGGTCACCCTACCAGTGGCTGTATTAAACTACAAAGAATATAAGCTCACATAGAGTGCCTTGCAAAAGTAATCAGACCCCTGACCAATGCTCTCATATTACTGAATTACAAATGCTACATTGTCATTTCGTTCTGTATGATATTTTATTTTGAAATACTGAGACTCAAAATCAATTATTATAAGGTGACATTGGTTTTATGTTGGGAAATGTTTGTAAGAAACATAAACTGAAACATGTTGCTTGCTTAAGTATTCAACCCCTGTGTTGTGGAAGCTCCCAGTTTACACAGATGAAAGAGATTGCCCCATTGAGGACACAATTATCTCACCATTGGCCTCCACCTGTGAACCATTAAAGCTGCTGTCACATTGTCAGGCTAAAAACACCACTGTTGAAGGATCAGTGGTCAGGCTGTGGATCTGAAGGAAAAGGAAGATCAAAGAGCATTCTATAAAAGTGAGAGATAACATAATACAAATACATAGATTAGGAAAAGGGTACAAAATAATATCCAAGTGTTTGGATATCCAAGTGAGCACAGTTGGATCAATAATTAGGAAGTGGAAGCTGCATCACACCACCCAGGCACTGCCAAGAAAAAGCCGTTCCTCAAAACTCAGTGCTTGTACAAGGAGACTTGTGAGAGAAGCCACAGAGAGGCCAACAATCACTTTGAAGGAGCTACAGAGTTCAGTGGCTGGGAATGAAGTAATAGTGCACCAATCAACCCTATCAAGAGCTCTGCATAACACTGGCCTGTATGGGAGGGTGGCAAGAAATAAGCCATTATTCAAAAAGTACCATCTGAAAGCATGTATAGAGTTTACCAGAAAGCAGGAGAGTGCCCCAGCTGTGATGTGGGAAAAGGTTTTGTGGTCAGATGAAACCAAGAGAGCTTTTTGGCCAAAACTCAAAGTGCTATGTGTGGCGCACACATAACACTGCCCATGCCTCAAGACACACCATCCCTACAGAGAGGTATGGTTGTAGCAGCATCATGCTGTGGGGATGCTTCTCATTAGCAGGGACTGGGCATCTTGTTAACATTGAAGGAAGAATGTATGGAGCAAAATACAAGGAAGTAAGAGAACCTGCTTCAGTCCACTATAAAACTGAAGCTTAGGAGAAAATTCCCGTTCCGTGCCCGGGACCTACCGGGCAGAGGGACGAGCTTGCGGCCGCTGTCGATGTCCAGGCCGCCATCGTGGGGGATGCATGCACACACGGCACGCTGGCACGCCGTCGTGTGATGCGGCAGGGAGGCGGGGCGGCTGAAGGCTATTTAAGGCCGCCCCGCCTGCTTCCCGCCTGCTTCCCGCCATCCAGTTCAAATTTCGGCGGCAATCTCGGCAGCCGCAGCAGCAGCTTTGGCGCGGCTCCTTTCGGCGGTAGCTTCGGCGCGGCGCGGCTCCTTTTGGCGGCAATCTCGGCAGCCGCAGCAGCAGCTTCGGCGCGGCGCGGCTCCTTTGCCGGCGCACGTGGGCCTCCGGAGGCTTCCTGAGGCCAGGGTGGCTGGGCGGCGGCGAGCCCCCCCCCAGCCTCATTGAGAGACAGGGAGGCAGCGGCGGCTGGCACCAAGGCCTATGCGGCGAGGATCCTGGGGCAGTCACTACGAGGCGGCAGCGCAGGATCGGATCCAGCAGCGGCGAGGACCACAGGCTAGGCGGCCTTTGGCCGGCAACTTTTAAATTTAATTATTAATTTTAATTACCGCAGGGGTAGGTGGGGCACGACCCCAACCATCAATCCTTGCCACGTGCAGGGCAATTAGGCTCCCCTCCAGGATAATTGGGTGCCGGGAGGGGGTATAGAATAAGCAGGCGGGCCCCTTCACAACATTTTGAAATCACGTCGTTTTGTAAGCGGGGCCCCTATCTCCCTCTAGTATGCCACCCAAGAAAGGACAAGGGGGGCCAAAAGGGAAAGGAAAGGCCCCCAAAGCAGGGGGGAGATGCCCACCCCCAGCGGCGGAGGGGGCAAGGAGTGGGGAGGGGCCACCATGGGCGGCCATATTAGCCAGGTTGGAAGCCCTAGAGCATGGCTCAGGCCATCCTAGTGCACCTCGGGACCAACCTGTGACAGGGAAGGAGAAGGACTCACCACCCAAACGGTCTCGGGGGAAAACGCAGCGGCCAGTGAACAGTGCTGATGCAGGGGCTGTTGCTTCCATCTTAGCGCGACTGGATGTGCTGGAGGCCGGGCCCAGGGCTGAGGCGAGGACGCCCAGCATAGAGCCAGGTGCAACTCCCACCTTGCAAGCAGCCCCAACAATGCAGCCCACACAAGGACCTTCGGCGGAAAGCACACAGGGTAAGTCCTCTATCATGCCACAACAACAAGGGCAGCGGCAGTGGAGCTGGGCCCCCTGGGGGTACCCCTACTGGCCCTTTTCCCCACCAGCGGTAACCGAGGGATATGGGCAGGCAGGGACTCCCGCCGGCGGGGGGGAGGTTACGCCACAGCAGCAGCATCCCCTAAGGGAGGCCTGCGAGCAGGTCTGGCACCTCGCTGCTGGGACGGCAATGGAAGGAGGGCATCAGCCCGCCCTGTCTGCCAACCCCCCTGCAGAGATATCCGACCCCCTAGGATCAGTCAGAGAGGGGGCCATACCTTTTGGGGAAACGTCTGCCCCACTGGGTTTTCATCTTCTGTCTGCTACGAAGGACAGAATATGGAGGGGAGAGTACGTGGACCTATTCTCGCTCTTGTACAGGGAGCCGGTTGGGAAGGATAAGGATAAAGGGGAACATGCAGAGCCCGATAGGCCCAAGTGCCGACGGGTAGAGCGCTCTTGGTCTAACTGGCTGCCTGTATTCCTTACGTACATGGGGGTGGTAATACAGAGGCAGCCTCATAGGGCCTCGGTACTGATCAAATACCTCGATATCATATATCGGGGCTACTCTGAGTTTCAAGGGACAGCATGGCTGGACTACGACCAGGCGTTCCATATGAGGGCGGCTTTTGATACATCCCTCCCCTGGGACAAAAAGGAGGCTGACCTGTGGCTGCAATTTATGGCACATTCTAGACCCATGGCAGGTGATAGGGCGGACAGCGGCCATCTCTTGGCGCGCCAGGCATCAGCAACTGCTTCCCGCGGGCCTGCGGGGCAGGGGGTTCAACCCCGCCTGCTTTGCTGGGAGTTCAGCTCGCGTGGCCTTTGCGGTCGGAGCCCGTGCAGGTTCAGACATGAATGTGCCATATGTGGGGGCCCCCACGCCTGCACTAGCTGCCCCAGGGGCCGCCCCTTCAGGGGTGGAAACAGGGATTCGGCTGGCGCAAGGAAGACAGGGGCTGCAGGCGCAGCTCAGGGAAAGGGGCCCCAGCCCAATTAAAATCGCCGAGCTCCAACACTTACTCCACCTTTACCCCCTAGTCCAAGATGCCCAGTTTTTACTCGAAGGCTTCACAGTGGGTTTTCAGATCCCCTATTTGGGTCCCAGGCAACCTTTCATGTCCCGCAACCTTAAGTCAGTGGAAGGCAGGGAATCAGTTCTGAGAGAAAAAATTAGGAAGGAAGTAGTAGCTGGCCGGGTTTTGGGCCCCTTTGCTGCACCACCCATCCCCTCACTCAGAGTTTCCCCGTTGGGCCTCGTCCCCAAGAGGGCACCAGGTGAATTTCGCCTGATACACCACCTGTCCTTTCCACAGGGTGAGTCAGTCAATGACTTCATCCCAGCGGAGCTGTGCTCGGTCCGCTACACATCATTCGACTGTGCTGTGCGAATGGTCAGGGACTGCGGGGTTGGGGCCCTTATGGGAAAGTGTGACATCAAGTCTGCTTTCCGCCTCCTCCCGGTCTACCCACAGGACTTCGAGCTGTTGGGCTTGGCTTTTGAGGGTGAATATTACGTAGACAGGGCATTGCCTATGGGCTGCTCTATATCATGCTCTGTTTTCGAGCGCTTCAGCTCCTTCTTGGAGTGGGCGGTCAAGAGGTGCGCAGGCTTGCAATCAGTGGTACACTATTTGGATGACTACCTGTTTGCGGGCCCTGCGGACTCAGGCACCTGTAGGGCGTTCATGGCACATTTCGCGGGGCTGGCTGGGGAGCTGGGCGTCCCCCTCGCGGCCGAGAAAACTGAGGGCCCATCCACCGCTATCACGTTTCTGGGCATCGAGATAGATACGGTGGCCCAATGCTGCAGGCTCGCTCATGACAAGTTGGGGGCCCTCAGGGAGAAGATCTCAGAGGTGGTCAGTTCTAATAAGGTGACATTAGACACTCTCCAACGGCTGGCAGGCCATCTGAACTTTGCCTGCAGGGTTGTAGCGCCCGGCCATGCCTTCCTGCGGCGCGTATATGACGCCATGGCTGGCCTATCACGATCCTACCACCGCACACAGGTGACAGCAGCTCTTAGGGCTGACCTGACAGTGTGGTCCACCTTCTTGCGGGAATTTAATGGGGTCTCCCTATGGAGAAGGGATTGCCTGTTGGAGGCAGAGCTACAGGTGCACTCCGATGCCTCGGGTGCCTTCGGTTTTGGGGTCATTCTTCATGACTCATGGTGCCACGGCAGCTGGCCGCAGGGCTGGACTGGCTGGCCTGACCAGAGACCTGACGTTCTTGGAGTTCTTCCCCATTGTCGTGGCCGTACACCTCTGGCCCGACAAGTTGGGTAATTCCTCAGTCCACTTTTGGTGCGACAACCTCCCCACAGTGCACGTTATTAACACCCTGTCCTCTAGAAACCCCAACGTTATGCGTCTGGTGCGAGCATTCGTGCTCCAATGTCTTCGCTATAATATTCAGTTCCTGGCGCGCCACGTTCCGGCTATTGACAATAGTATTGCTGATGCTCTATCACGGAACCAGATGGAGAAGTTTCGCCAGCTGGCACTGTGGGCAAGGGCTCTGCCGGAGGTGTTCCCCCCAGCGCTATCGGAGATTGGAGGATTGAATCAGAAAGGGCCATAAGCCTTTCTGTGGCGCCCAGCACTTTGGCCAGCTACCAGGGGGCAGGTAGGGATCTATCAAACTTCAGAGAGTCCAGGGGTTACGCCCAGGAGTGGCCCATCCCGGTCGAGCAGCTTATGGAGTTCTGCGTGGAGGGGAAACGGAGAGGCCTTTCAGTCAGGACCATCAAAGGTAAGCTCTCAGGCCTCGCTTTCCTAGCGAAGGCACGGGGCTTTCAGGACTACACGGGTGACTTTAGGGTGCGCCGGATGCTGGAGGGTTGGTCCCGCGAGCGCCCTTGCCCCCCGGATGCACGCCTCCCCTTTTCCCCGGAGCTATTGTTTGGCCTGCAGGGACAGTGGAAGCACTTGTGTTCTTCCCCTTTCGAGGCCCTGCTATATCATGCTGCGGCCCTCACTCTGTTTTTTGGGGCCTTCCGAATTGGGGAGGTGGTGGCGGCTTTTAAGATGGATAACACCCTCCGAGCTCTGCTAGTCTCCGACCTCAGCTGGAGGGCAGAGCGGGCCCTCCTGCGGCTCAGGCGGTCTAAAACGGACCAGCATGGTAAGGGGCGCCTGGTGGTATTAGCCCCATGCCGGCAGCAAGAACTCTGCCCAGTAACAGCCCTGCGCGGTTTTGTGGCAGCGAGGGGGTCGCAGTCAGGGTACCTATTCATACATAGGAACTCCCAGCCCCTTACCAGATACCAGTTCTGGTCTGTGGCGAAGGCCGCACTGGGGAATTTAGGAGTGGACCCCAGTAAGTTCGGGACACACTCCTTCCGGATAGGCGCGGCCTCCACGGCGGCCCTATTGGGCTTCTCTAAAGACAGGCTTCAGGCTGTGGGTGGGTGGTCCTCGGCCGCGTACAAGGCCTACGTTAGACCACTTGCTGACACACACGATGCCAGCGGCTAGATGTTGGCCCCCCCAGGCCCCCCCCTTTTTTTGTTACCCAATGTCGTTGTTTCAACAGATTGCTGGACAAGATCGGAGCAGCCACGCATCCTCCTATGTGGCCACAGTATGATGTTCTGGGCGGGCCGCAGAGCGGCGAAGTCTCGCTTTGGCACGCAGCTGGGGCTCAGTCAATGGGCTGCAGTGCGGTGGCTGGGACGTCGGGGGATGCGTTGGGACGGGCTCCTGCCAGCCTTGTTTCAACCGGCTGTGGAAGTGGCAGTGCCCCAGGTGCTGGTGATCCACCTCGGGTGCAACGACTTGGGTCTGTTAAAGGGCAAGGCCCTAATTGAACAGGCATGCGGTGACCTCCGGGCCATTGCACGTCGCTGGCCGGGGGTGCACTTAGTGTGGTCAGACATCCTGCCGCGCAGGAGGTGGAATTGTGCTGGTGACCCACGAGGGATGGACAGGGCACGGAAAAAGGTGAACAGGCAAATTCAGAGGGCCCTTAGGGACTTGGGAGGTTCTGTCATCCACCACCCAGATGTGGGCCACAACAAGCTTGAGCTGTTTCGGCCTGACGGCGTCCATTTGACGGACACGGGCAACGACATCTTTCTAAGGGACCTGCAGAAGGGTTTACACCAGATTCTTATCGGGTGTGGGGTAAAGGGGGACTAAGCAGAGGCTTGTCCCCCTTCTGTGGCGAAGAAGTGCGGGGAAAGGTTAAAGGGAAAGGGCAGCTAGGTGACACCTTTAGGCACCTTTGGGGGTGACAGGCGGTCCGGAGGCCTGCAGCTCAGGGCTACATGGCCCGGGGACAGGGTACGGGCCGCCTTTGGGGCCAACGTGCCTCATCCGCTCGGAGTTTCAGGGCTCCGAGGGGCGGTGATGCGGGTTGGACCCCCTACACATCTTCAGGGTGTGGCTGGAGCTGGGGGGCTGGCACAGGGCAGCCCCAGGCTCAGGCAGGGCATGGTCGCCCGATAGCTGCTAACAGGCTTTGCCTGGATCACCAGAATGCTCCCGCCCTTAATCTCCCTTCTGCAGGTTCATTATTCAATTGATTCTGTTTAAATAAAGTGGCCCATTATTTACCCAAGCAATGGTGTCTGTGTTTTATTTCGGCAATAGGCCGCAATCACTTTTCAACAGGACAATGATTCCAAGCACAAGGCCAAAGCAACATTGGAGTGGCTCAAGAATAAAAAGGTGAATGTCCTACAGTGGCCCAGTCAAAGTCCTGATCTCAATCCCATTCAGAATCTGTGGTGCTCTTTGAAAATTGCAGTCCACAAGCGACCAAACAACCTGAACAACATGGAGCGAATCTGTCAAAAAGAAGGGGGCAAAATCCCTCCAACACTCTGTGCAAAGCTGGTATGTACCTACCCTAAGAGACTTAAAGCTGCTATTGCAGTGAAAGGTGGCTCTACCAAATATTAATGTGTGGGGGTTGAATACTTATGCAAGCAACTTGTTTCAGTTCTTTGTTTCTTACAAACATTTCCCAACATAAAAACAATGTCATCTTACAATAATTGATTTTGAGTTTCAGTGTTTCAAAATAAAATATCATACAGAACAAAATTACAATGTACCATCTGTAATCCAGTAATAAGAGAGCATTGGTCAGGGATCTGATTACTTTTTCAAGGCACTGTATGTATAGTATGGAGAAGTGGATACAGTTTCTCCTCCTCTCATAATACTAGAATCCGAGGCTGTCCAATAAACCTAAATGTGGAAAGATTTAGGGCAGGAAAAAAAACCCTTCACACAGTGCATAATTAAACTATGGAATTAACTCACACAAGATGAAGAGATGGCCACCAACTTGCATGGTTTTAAAAGAAATTGCCAGTTCTTACAAAATGAGAACTGTTCACAATACCACTAGGTTCCAATACAAAGATCCTAGAGACCTTTTTCAAAACAGATTTTGCTCCGTTTCCAAAACTGCTTAACTGCAACAATTCTTATGCACCTATGAGCCAAAATTTTGAACAGAACTCAAAGAGTTAACAAGCAAAACCTGAGTATGAGATCTTACCCTAATGACTTATCTAAAGAGTTAACAAGTACATTTAATTACCAACCTGAAGCCTCTTCTTTTACCTGTTTTCCAAAGGACATTAAATTCAGATTGTAGGTGAACACTGTTGAGCAAAGTATGCTGTTCACTAAGTGCGGTCTTCTAGCCTGGTCATGTTTATAGCAGGGAATGTTGGAGGACAGCTTTATTACTGCTAATACTACCCCGCTTTTCAGTTTAGAGAATTTTCAAGATGGCTTCCAACCATTTAAAAAATGGCTTGGATCTGAATTTCCTTTCTGCTGGTGGTAATCGGAGTTCAGCTCATAGGATGCTTCCACCAATGGACGTGGGGGAGTGACTTTTACACCCAAAACTTCTTGTCCCCTCCCCAAATCTGCTCTGGAGGGTTAAAGGAATCCTATAGTAAACTAGAGTTGAGGCTGGTATACCATCCACCCTGCTGCCCAGCAGCTTCTCTGACCGAGCTGGCTGAGGCCATCTCGGCTGTGGTGTCGGAGGAGCCCAGAACGATAGTCCTGGGTGATTTCAATGTCCATGCTGAGGCTGCCCCTAGTATTTCAGCTCAGGACTTCATGGCCTCCATGGCAACCATGGGGCTGTCTCAAGTTGTCAGTGGCCCAACACACAGGGCAGGGCACATCCTCGACTTGGTTTTTGCTCCAGATGGAGGAAGGGGTGGTCTGGAGATGGGGGGGTGGGGTGGATGTCACCCCATTGTCATGGTCAGACCACTTCCTGGTGAAGTTTAGACTTATGGCTCCGATCTTTCCCTGCAGGGGTGGTGGACAGATTAAGATGGTCCACCCGCAGAGACTGATGGAATCCATAGGATTCCTGAACGCCCTGGGGGAGTTCCCAGTAGATAGAGCAGGTGACCCTGAAGCCCTTGTCACACTGTGGAACAGCGAGGCACATCAGGCTCTTGACACAGTTGCCCGAGTGCCCTCTCCGGCATTGTGGAGCCCAGTTTGCACCTTGGTACACCAGTGAGCTAAGAGCAATGAAACAGGCTGGACAACAACTAGAGCGCAAGTGGTGAAAGACGTGCTGTGAGGCTGATTGGGCACGAGTAAAACATCATAATCATGCCTACTGTGTGGCGGTGAGGGCAGCAAAGAAGGCTCACTTCTCTGCCTCCATCACATCCTCAAGTAGCCATCCAGTGGAGTTTTTCCGTATTGTCAAGGAAAATGGCGTTTTAGACCCTTTGGAGGCCCACTGTGAATTGTTTGCAAGGCACTTTGAGGGTAAAGTTGCTCGCCTCCATAGTAGTCTTGATGCCCCATCCACATCTGCTGTAGTCCCCAATGAGGTGTCCAGTGCAATGTCTGCCGCAACTTCTTGGGAACGGTTTGTTGATGTGGCCTGATGACGTAGAGAAGGTGCTTGTGTTGATGTGGCCAGCAATGCGTCCTCTTGACCCTTGCGCTTCTTGGCTTATTAAAGCTTGTCAAGGGGGTTTGACCGAGTGGATCCAGGGTGTGGTCAACACATAATTGCGGGAGGGAGTGGTTCCAGCTGCCTTGAAAGAGGCGGTGATCCAACCATTCCTGAAAAAGCCCACCCTGAACCCATTGGTTTGTGACAACTACCAACCGGTCTCAAATACCCCCTTTTTTGGGAAGGTGGTTGAGAGTGTTGTGGCGCAGCAATTGCAAGTACACTTGGATGAAACAGATTATCTTGACCCATCCCAGTCTGGGTTCAGGCCTGGTTATGGGACTGAATCAGCCTTGGTTGTCCTGATGGATGACCTTTATCGGGAGAAGGACAGGGGGAGTGCGACCCTGTTATTCTTACTTGATCTCTCAGCAGCTTTTGATACCATGGACCATGGTATCCTTCTGGGCCAACTTGGTGAGATGGGTATCGGAGGAACTGTTTTACAGTCATTCCGATCCTATCTCCAGCATTGGGTGACTGTCTTTCGCCCCCCTGGCAGTTGTGCTGTGGGGTGCCACAGGGTACCATCTTGTCCCCCATGCTGTTTAACATCTATATGAAGCACTTGGGAGCGGTCATCAGGAGCTGTGGGGCAAGGTGTCAGCAGTATGCTGATGATACCCAGCTCTATTTCTCCGTAACATCTGAATCGGGAGAGGCCGTGCAAGCCCTTGACAGCTGCCTGGACTCGGTGGTTGGCTGGATGAGGGCCAATAAAAAGAGTCTGAATCCTAGCAAGATGGAGGTGGTTCCCAAATTCAGATAATTGGTCAGTTGCCTGCTTTGGATGGGGTCGTACTCCCTCTGAAAGAGCAGGTTCGTAGTCTGGGGGTGCTCCTGCATCCATTTTCGTTGCTAGAGGCCCAGGTGACCGCAGTGGCTAGGAGTGCCTTTTACCACCTTCAGCTGGTAAGACAGCTGCTACCGTTTCTGGACCAGGATAGCCTGACCACTGTTGTCCACACACTGGTAACCTCCAGGCTGGATTACTGCCATGCGCTGTATGTGGGGCTGCCCTTGAGGTTGGTCTGGAAGTTGCAGCTGGTGCAAAATACGTCTACAAGACTGCTCACTGGGGCAGGGTATTGCCAACATGTCACCCCGCCACTGAAAGAATCACACTGGCTGCCCATTTGCTACCGGGGCAAGTTCAAGGTTCTAGTTTTGGTGTACAAGGCCCTCTACAGCTTGGGACCAGGATACCTGAAAGACTGTCTTATCCCTTATATACCCAGTCGATCACTGCCCTCTGCAGGTGAGGGCCTCCTGCAGATTCCATCTTATCAGGAGGTCCATTCTGCACAATATAGGAAATGGACCTTTAGTGTGGCAGTACCTACCCTGTGGAATTCCCTCCCTTTGAATATTAGGCAGGCGCCATCTCTGCTATCTTTTCGGTGCCTGTTGAAGACTTTCCTCTTTCAACAAGCCTTTTAAGTTGAGACCTATCCTAGTCTGTGTCGGAATTGCTTTTTAATATCTTAAACCTTCTTTTTTAAATGTTTAAATCTTAGAAGATGTTTTGAAAGCTTTCTTTAAGAAATGTTTTTGAAGATGTTTTGTTTTTATGATGTTTTAATGTTTTTAGTGCTTTTGTTTGCTGCCCTGGGCTGGGAGGAAGGGCAGGATATAAATCAAATAATAAATAAATAAATAAATATAGAACCGGGGGAGGGGCATCTACAGGAGAAGGGGAAATCAGCAAAATTGCCTCCCCTCTTCAGCAAATGGAATCCTCTGATGATTGAAATCCATTTGTGAGAGACTTACTGTGGGACTTACTTTTGATTAAACATGTATCAGAATGAGCCAAAAGGCTTTTAAAGTTAATTATTGAGTAGGGCTAACAAATCACTTACCTGTAAACTAAAAATGAAATAGCCACTAACACTTTGTTCTGCGATAACATCCTCCATAGTGCGCAAGGTGGTGCCCAGATAGGAATTTAAAAGCTGAGTTGGAAGCAATCCAATGGAAGAAGCCATCAGGTAGTTTGGTAATGAAAGATCTGTTATCTAAATAAAAAGAATGCATGAACTATTTTAAAAGCAAGTCTGATTACTTTTGTGTCCCAAATGTCCAAACTACAACATATTAACTAAAGACGCTTTCATGTTGAAGGCAGCCAAGGAATCAAGTGCCTAATTAACATGCTTATTATACAGAAGGCTCAAAAACTAGAGAAAGGTTGCTCAAAGCCTCTAACGGTTACGGAACAGAACTTTAAAGAGAGCTGTATGGTTCCCTGTCCCAACATGTTTGCCTCTTAACAATTCTGAATCTGTGTTATTTCTTCCTTCCTCTCTTCCATTCCACGATTAAGGACACAAATCATGGAAAATGTGTACACAATATATATAAGCACAGTTTGTGCATTTTCAGAAATGACTTATAGTCAATTCTTGACCAAATATACAGAAGCTAGCAGAACTGGAATCTTTGAACTATGATTTTTTCTTTACATTTTAAAAATAATTATACTGATTGAGTTGGATCACCTGTCCCTTCCATGAACGAAAGAGCAGTAGAGAGATCCTGTAGTGAGTCCTGCCTGAAAGAGAGACAAATTTCACCCATTTCTCTTTCCCCCTGCAACTGCCGTGCCACGTCCCACACTGTTCTGAAGAATCACTCAACCCTCTAGAGCATCTTCAGGGGGCACACGTGGAAGGAGGAATCAGTCAAAATAATCTCCCCCTCTTCCTCCAGTGGGAGCATTCTTCCAGCAGAGTTCTGGTCATGGGAACTCTGGATCTGATTTGTAATATCTGGTTTGTTTCACATCGGAAAACCTCAGTTGACTGAGGTTGTAATTTTGCTGATTCCTACTGCTCTATAGCTGTAAGTAGAAAGGACATACCTGTTGAAAATTTCAGATTTCAAGGGTGCAAAATCAAATCACTTTGCCTGCATCTAGCCTTATCTTAGTGACACACTGAATATCAATGAACTAATCCAACTCAAATGCAGTTGCAGTGGCATAAGGTTTTTCTGAATCCAGACAATAAAGGTATGATGAAGTGAGTATACATTTTTATATTTTTCAATATCCAACATTCCAAGAGCTCAGAATGGGTAGCAACTCAGTGTGCTTGGTATTTTACTATCACACAGTTAATATACAAACTAAACATTTCCTCCAGTTGCCAATTCTCTCTATAAGAAAACCTCAACATTTCCTGAAAGGCTCAGAGTCTGAAGGGAAAAAGTTCCAGTTCTAAAAGCGGTTCACTGAATATACATCCTACACTGTGAGGACATGGCACACCTCGTTATTACATTCAGGAAACAATTTTTCATTCCAAAAAATTAAGACCTCTCCCCGCAAAACTAACAGGAATCACTCATTTCGATAGACCTAAGAAAACAACCAGTGTTCATATTTGAATATCAGGTACTGTAATTAAAATTTATTTTGAAGTTTGAAGTCCGTAACAATATTTATAAAGCTACACATGTCTACCGGGAAAATATTTTTACATATTTTGATTGGCTTAAATTTTCAAAAATTGTTTATAAATATTAAAAACAAAATTGAACAATTTAAATAATATTACAACCATTTTGGATTTTGAGAGTATATATCTTGTTTCAGGAAAAGGTCCACAGCACCAAGTAAATAAGTAGCAACAGGAATGATTAAGGAATCTTGCCAAAAGCAGTAGGAGATGAGATTCCAAGAGATGCAAACAGGAAATAAAGACAGCAGGGACTTAATTGCATATAATTTCAATATGAGTGAGACCCATGCTCATTCAACCTCTCCTTAGTGTCAGAACTGCCAACTCACAAGAACCCTGAAAGAAGGATTAGTGCTCCTCTTATTTTCAATCAACCAAGGGAAACTGGTGTCAAACACATGTTGGAGAGTTGGCAACATGTTGCCAACATGGAAAGTTCCAGCAAATACATTTATGAAAATACAACAGTTAGTTCTTCCACTTGCTGCCCACTTTTATGTGTAGGTATGAATGTACAGGAGTTGTCATTTATTACAATTCCAGTACGTGCAGAGTTGTATAGCATTTATACCAGATTCCTGAACCTCAATGTTATGTTTTGTTTTTAAGAGTGTTTTGTCAAGGCTGGATAAACAGATTTAGATTTTTTCCAAAAAATATCCTAGTGTTCTTAAATAAAGTCCTTCATGACTACTTCCCTGTTCTATACAGCCTGGAGTCAAGTCCCCCTACTATGTTTCATTTGAACCCCTTTCTCCTGACATAACACTGCTTCTTGCTCTAAATTCTTGTATAACAAACATGAAGCAGTTTCACAATAAAGGATGCAAACTGAGGATGATTATGCAAAGTAACCACAAACTCTTATAAGCTTGAGCTACTGGGGTGCTGGACCAGGATTGGGGAGACCTGGGTTCAAATACTGTTCAGCCACAAATCACATTGGATAATCTTTGGCCAACTGCCCTCTCTTACCCCAGTCTACCTCACATGGATAAAAAAGGAGCGGGGAGGGGGGAATCATGTATGCTGCCTTAAACTCCTTGGTGAAAAAGGGGATAAAGGTATAACATAATAAATAACTTTCAAACACAACTGTACACACTGCAGATTTTTGTTGTACAGCCAAGTATATGTAAATATGGCAAGTTGCTTATTATTAATGGTTGTTGTTGCTATTAACCCTTCACCCTGAGGTTCCACAGCAGGTTACAACCGTTTAAAATACATCATTAAAAACAACGGAAAAATCACAACATCATAAAAAATAGCAGGATCCTAAAATATGCATCAAAGATGTCAAATGTAAGGGTAAAGAGGTGTGTCTTCAGCATTCACCAAAAACCATACAATGAAGTTGCCAGACACACCTCTGTGGGGAGGGAGTTCCGCAACTTAGAGGCTGTAACAAAAAATGCCCTCTCCCAGGCTGCCACCACCTCAAGCTTCTGAAGGTAGTGGAACTACCATGAGGGCCCCTTTTCCTGATCTCCACACCCGAGAGAATCTGTAGGGAAGGAGGTGATTTTCAGATATTTGGGACCTAAGTCGTTTAGGGCTTTAAATGCTAGCATGAGCACCTTGAATTAGGCCCAGAAACAAACTGGCAACCAAGTTTTAAAATATGAATGTATTTAATATTTTGTAAGTCATCTTTAGTAATCTATTCCATGTAAGAGTTTGCCCACTGGAAGACAAAGAAACATTCTATTCATACCAGAGGCCTGTGACAACACATATTGCCAACAGTACTGTGGCTCTGAAAAGAAGCCAGCATGTCATACTTAATTGCTGGATTTCTAGTGTGCTTTTATTTTCCATACAGCTCTAAAATGAAAATTAGAAATAGAATGTGTTTCTATATATTTACTAGACTTACTAGCAACCCTCTAAAATTCAGTATTTTCCAAGGCAACATACAATATCTGATATTGTATAAGTTAATTATATGAACAATATTATAAGAGTAAATATAATTCAACAATGAAAAGAAACAATAAAAACATGCTGTTCTATTTCTGCCAATCATTCCACACAGAGACTAAAAAAACAAGGATAACAACCTGATCTACCCCCTTAATTGAAAACAATCTGAAATAAAAATGTTTTTAAGGTCCACCTAAAAGTGGCAACAATGACGGAGGTAATTGTATTTTGTCAGAGTGTGAGTTCCATAAATGTAGAGCTACCGTTGAAAAGGTCCTGTCTCTCCTGCCTGACATCCTAATCTCTCTTCCTGGTGGGCATATAGTGGGCCTGTGTAGCTGATCTCAGCATTTTTAAGGTTCATATAGGCATAAATGTAAATGTACCTGCCTTCAAGTCGACTCCGACTTATGGCGACCCTATGAATAGAGAGGCAGTGACTGGCCCAAGGTCACCCAGTGAGTTTCATGGCTGTGTGGGAATTTGAACCGTGGTCTCCCAGGTCGTAGTCCTTAACTTGGGCTCCCAATCTATTAATGGAGGAATAGAGAACCTGTGGCGCTCCAGATGTTGTTGGACTACAACTCCCAGGCAGCATGGCCAGTGATCAGAGATGCTGGGAGTTATAGTCCAACAACATTTGGAGGGCCAAATTCCTCACCTCCATGTTAAAGGCTTTAAATGTCAATACCAGCCATTTTATTTGGGTCCAGAAAGCAACAGCTAGCCAATACAGCTGATGAAGACTTAGTCTAATGTAGTCCAATCATTTAGCACCTGTGAATGTTGGGTGCTGCAATCTGCAACAGCTTAAGCTTCTGGACTGTCTAAAGCCGGAGTAAGGAACTGGAACCAACTGGTGGGCCAGATACAGGATTGGCCTATCCTCCATGGGCCACTTTGATGGGTGAGCAAGACCATCTACCTGTCAGTCACCTGCCATCAGCAACTAGAATGGAAGAATTGGGAGCACACTTATCACACGCTGCCTATTCTACTTTTAGAATTTGGCACTGAGGCATCACCAGTCTAGTGCCTGATGTAATAGGATATCAGGTGGACAGCTGGATGTGGGTTGTTTTTTTCAAAACCAGCTCGCAGGCCAACTGAGAACTCTGGCAGGTCTAATTAGGCCTGCAGGCTGAAGGTTCCCCTCCACTGGTCTAAAACATGTTCCTAAGCCAACCAAATAAACACACAAATAAGCAGCTTCTAATTAAACATAGTTCTTCCTAACAGACTTCAAGATGTATGTTAAAACTATGTTCTGTTCATTTTAGTATTATGTACCAAGGACAATGACTAAAACCATATAAAAAGTTATTTCACAACATAGTCTGTAGTCACTATCTTAGTAGCATTTATATTTTAACAATATTCTCTTCAAAATTAAACCACAATGTCAGTTATCAAACACATCTTTGCATTCCAGTAGTGGCACCAACTGAAATGCTGAGCAGTAATGAGACATGGAGATGAACAAGTGACTTCTCCAAACAGCAGCAAAGTTCTTCCACAAAGAGGTTTTATTATAGCACGTCTAAACTCATGAAGGTATGTGCACCAGTAGCATGAGTTCGATTTAAGTGGAAGTTTTACAGCGTATCTTATTAAGTACGTGAATAAACTTACTAGCGCTACATATCCAAAAGGCACTTTCTGATAACTTTTGCAGTTCTGTTGAAATCTGGGACATAGCAGCAGCTTACATAGAGGAGACCTACTTTATTGCCAGGAGGATGCAACTATCACTTTCTCTTCCTTTTAAATATTAAATCAGAAACC
Source organism: Rhineura floridana (assembly GCF_030035675.1). NCBI lineage: Eukaryota > Metazoa > Chordata > Lepidosauria > Squamata > Rhineuridae > Rhineura > Rhineura floridana. The sequence continues at coordinate 281,105,085 of NC_084480.1, forward strand.
AGATATACTAAGTAGGCCACTCATTAAATTTGATCGTAATCAGAAACAATCACAAGGATTAGATGAACACCTCTCACAGCTTGTAATGTTCCCAGGCTGCTGGTAAGATGCTATCTATACAGATCGTGATCTTTGCTTTAGCTTTCATCCTAAAATGGCTCAGAACTAATTATTACAGAGCAGGAAAGAAGCATAAATAGTAAAGCCATTTGCACAATGTAATTAAAACCCAATCTCCAGTCTCCAAATGTTCTGTATATACAGAAATTAAACACTATTTTAATACACTTAAATAAAATTAGGACACATGTTTTATAAAACCAGTTACATATCTATTTTGATGAGAACCTTTCAATGCAAGGGCAGGTCAGCTAGAGGTCAGCAATATGTGTTGGTGTCATTTCACTCAATAAGCAAGATTATTTTAAAAAATCCTTCTAGACATTCTAACCATGAAGAACAAATTCACATGCGGGGAGAGGAAACTGCAGCAGCAGGCTCAGTCCCTGACATTTTGACAACTTGAGGCCGTGATGTTCAATCACGCAATTTTTAAAAAAAATTTAAACAGTAAGTGCCTTTTGAATGGGGGCCACAGCATATGCAAAGGAGTGATTTGGTTGTATTCCCCTCTCTTTTAGCAAGCCTGCCAAAAATTAACCTCCTCTCCTTGCTGCTATTAGCAATAAAAAGCTCCTATTGGCACCAATGAGAGGGTTTTTTTCTGTCACTAATTGCAGTGTGAGGAACTGATTTTGCAGTGTGAGGAACTGATGGAAGGGGGGAAAGAGTTAAAACTCACTCATGCTGAGATTCTGATTCTAAATGGACACACACACACACAAAATCAAACAAAAGAATTTCACAGGACAGAGCAAGCATCATGTTTGACAGCATGTGCAGACAAGACCTCAGAAGGATCCAAATCACATTTCATTTCAATGCTATCAAGTTTCATGTGAAACAAATACAGAATTACAACTAAGCTTGGAGACCAGCCACAAGAGTGATTCACTAAGTAGCAAACCACAGATTCTGCATGGTTGAAGAATGTTATTTCCTTGGCTGAGAACCAGAGGACTATTAATATATTTGCATTTTTATTTCTCATTCGCTTACAAACGGCTGACTGATTTTAAATTAGTTGTCTAAATTACTCTGATTTAGGTTACTAAGAAAACGGCTGATTAAAGTAATTAGGTTAAACCAAGTTTCCCATTTTGAAAGTCATATCCTTCCTAAATATATGCACACTAACTGGTAACTTCAACAAACATGATTTGTAGATAGAGTGCTTATGTAACCTAGGAGCATAATCCAAGATCTCTAGTCATACCAACTGCACCACAGGATTATGAAGCACAATTATGTCTATCTGGCTTTCACCACAGACATGCAAGGATACTAAGAAATATCACTGACTTGGTGGCTAAGGCTGTAGTCCTTTGATCACTTATTTGGAAACAAGTTCCATTGAACAAAGTGGGGGTTACTTCTGCATAATCATGGATAAGATCAGACTGGAGCAAATATCCATACATTTGCAGATGCAATGGATAGTAGCTACCACGCCAAAAAATGTTCCTCCATGAGATGAAAATTAATTCCCAGGTTATTTGCTTGGCAGCACCCTAAATATTTATAATCTGAACAAGCATTACAGCAAACATGTGGTTGGAGGCCATACTTCCCCAGGACCAAGAGAAACACACAGTAATAAATGTTGTGCCCTTCAACATGTCTCTGCTAAAATTCTGATTTCCTCTTAAAAAAGAAATAATTACCATACTTCGTTATTCAACATTTAAATCTTTTTTAGTTTTAATTTATTTTTACTCCCCACCTCCATCTCCTCTCTCTCATGTCCATAATCAAGCTGATATTATGCAACTTGGGAATAGGGAATTCAGACTCTTTTATTTCAACAATACTCTCATCTTCGTTGGAACTCTTTAGAACAAGTATTAGGATAGAGACGGAAATATATTACTACCAACTATAACATACACTTACATACAAGCTCCTCTAGGAATAAGGGCAGGATACAGATTTTATAAATAAATACACAATGATTTATACAAATCAAATAAATGTCAAGCAAGATATAAGAATTCTATACAGACAAGGAAACAGTCCAATACATTAAACACACTTCTAAATCAGCCCAAAAGTATACATAAATGTTTGCCTAATCTATTCAATGAAAGTGTGGGTGATAAAGTTTCAACTGATAAAGCTGAAAGCCTATAAATTAAAAACATAAAAACAGCCATATGTTTATCATATTCCTTTGATTTGAGAGAAACCAATACAAGTCATTATACAAATAGTTCCTCACCCCACATAGCCAACAATATTTATCAAACTGATAAGTGATGGAGATATCAAACACCAGGTGCCAGATTCATGCATGTATGATAGGAATGCCTTCCAGTCCTCCAGTTTTGAAGAAAGTTATTGAAGTTATATACCATATGACCAGGTGTAAACTGAAATTAGACACATTTGTGAGTGACAGTGTTATTTAAATGATTCTACCTTGGGTTTTTTAAAAATGCTTTAATTAAGAATTTATTACCGCTAAAAATTGTAATTGCCAGATATTAAAGAGGGTTTTTTCAATATTAGAATGGATGAGAAGGGCTCCAAATACAACCAAAATAAACAATCTGGTAAGCTCAATATCTCTCTCTTAATAGGTTAATAAGAAAGCAAGATTAAGTGTTGGAAGGTCTACTGTCAAGATTCTCATACACAAATGAGTATTTTCTCTGGACACTGTGATTATGTACAATTTTTCTTCTGATATTTGTATTTTTGCTTATGAAAAAATAAAAGCATTTAAACATATGCCATGGTGTCTCTCAAACACAGGATTTTTTCCCTCAAAGCCAGTGGGCTGCTAACCACTTCCCGGCCAAATACTTTATATACCTTTGTTGAAATGCTGTGTAAGAGCCAAGGATTACCTTTGATCATTTCTCTTAGAGAACTTTATCCTAGTCCTCAGTGCAATGTTTTCTTTTGGCAAATAGAAATAGTAGCTTCTAGCAGAAGAAAAAAAGAATATGATTCAAATTCATACTCACCCACGATCAAGCAAATAAACACTCAAGGCCACATCAACACAATAGTTACTTTCAGAACTGTTTACCTTTCATTTCTTTTAAAAGCCACTGACATGTATTCATGCTCATGAGCGCATGGGCCAGTAGATGACATGTGATCCTGAAAGTAACTCTAAACTGCACTGGTGTGGCCTTGAGTGTTTATTAACTTGACAATCAGACGCTGTGAATTTGAATCATGTTCTCCACTTTTGTTTTTTACATTTCAATTACAGGGTCTTTGTAAAGATAGCATTGTTTACAATGAAGTAACTTCATTGTAGTGAAGTGTGAACTTCTACATTTAATTTAGAAGTGAGTCCCAATCACTGCAGCAGATTTACCCCACATACATGTTTATACAACTGTAGCCTTTGGCTTACTTGGGAATAAGCCCCAGTGAACACAGTGGAACTTACATCTACGTAAACGTGCAGAGGACCAAACTCCATGGACCAAACTCCAGAACTCCCCCTGTTTGCCTTGAAGGGCTGCCAGGCCAAGGCGTTGCCAAAATGAGGTAGTATAAGATAACCCTTTATATTTCAATAGATTATTATATTCTTTTTTAAGTTTTAAAAGTTTGGCTATGGCCGTTTCCGAATAATGGTATCTGGTAAAGCGTGTTTGGTAGCAAACTTGCTTCTTTTTGGCCAGGCAAAACTTATCAAACCATGGTTTAACGCCAGGTCGTACACTAGCTAAGTAAACATTAGATGTAGTAACTAGCGAATAAAGCTGCTTAATAATCTGATCAAATATCTCCCTGATATCATTTGTCGGAAAGGAAGCTTTTTGGAGTAAATCCATCAACATAGGGGACATTAGAATTGTTTTAACCTCTTCCAATAGTAAAGAGGACCACCTTCGGCGTTTCGGCCCCTGGTATACATCTAAATCAGGTAAAGTCTGGGGTTGAATCGGGTGACCGATAGAAAAGGACAGTTTCAGAATCAAAGGGAGGTGATCACTATCAGATCTGTCCTCGATGGCAAAGTTCTTTACAAAATCTAGCATTTGTGGGGAAACCAAAATATAGTCTACCACACTAGCTCCTCTTTTAGTAATAAAGGTGAAAAACCCTTTAGACGAGTCAAATTTTGAACCATTAAGACATAAAAGATGTGCACTGAGCAGAATCTTATATAAGGCATGCCCATTTTTATTTATCACCTTATCGCATGAGATACGGGGAAGCAGTGACGGATCCCCTATAAATAAGTCTGAAGAATCTAGTGATTGCGGGAAACTAGAACCCATCCTAGCATTAAAATCTCCACCTATAATTAAGCTATACATGGGAAAATTTTGTTGAATTAATTCAATGAATTCAAGGAAATCCTGCCACAATTGGGTCCATAGACTCTGACCATAAGGGGGAAAGTAGACGTTAATACATATGAAAGGATGCAAGGAATAATGCAATGGATCGGGTGGAGTTTTAGGTATTATAATTAAGGCTTGGCAAATGTCAGGGGTCGAGCACAATACCTCAGATACTGAAACATTAAGCTCAGTAGAAATTAAGAACGCTAATCCTCCACTAGCACGGCCTTTCTGGGCTGAACGTTTAGCTGGCTTAGTCCAGCATTTAAATCCGTCTACAAACAGATATTGATCTTCTGTTAACCATGTCTCTTGGAAGCATAGGATGTCAAATTGCCGAAAAAAGGACAGTAGCTCAGGGTCTGTAGCTTTATTATTCCAGCCTGCTATGTTCCAAAATAGTAAAGTGGAGACTGATGGAGGAAAAGGAGCAAGGGGGTCAGCTGGGCCTGGCTGTGCTTCAGTGCCATCCTCATGGGACAAAAAATTTCAATGATTTGAATCATCTAAAGGGTGAATTTGGTCTAATTCAGGTCTTATCACACTAACATTTGAGGTGGGCAAATTACCCCCCTGAATGGGGAGCTGAGATGACTGGATGGGGTGAGAAATTAGTTCTATCTCATTTGGGGCCAGATATCGCCTTTCCGTCCAAGAAACAGAGGCTGGAACTGGGACTCCTGATTGCGGTAAAGTAGAGACCATGGAAGGATTTTCATTAGGTCGAGAGAGAGAAGAAAGGGAGAGCATTTGCAGTTGATGCAAGTCAGCCTTCAAACGGTCGAGTCTATTAATTATTTTTGTTTGCTCTTCTAAGGGTAGGTCTGAAAAAACTTCTATTAGTTGGAGGTCTTCCGACTCACGCGATTCATTATTTATATCATTAAGGGGACAGTGATGCTCTAAATCAGGCAACTGAATAGGGTCGACTGGGTCAGAGGAGAAATTAGTAAATTTGCTTATAGGTGTTCTTAAAAGAGTTGGTCTAATCACGAATGGTAGAGGAGGAGCTACATTCTTAAAACAATGAACTATGAATAAACCGTGATCAGCCAGATATGATTTTAAGGCATAAAACTTCGATACCTCCTTACTTCTGAAAGTTATTACTACTCTGGTCGTTCGTTGGTTACTAAAAATAAGATTCTACTTATATCCGAGGAAACAATTTGTATTGGTAAGAGCGAGGTTAAATACTCACAAAACTGGAATTTATCAGGATAATGACCACGTTTCCTCAAAAAGTTGGGGTAGTTGAGGAGAACCACTTAATTTTGTTCTATGACTAAATTCATGTGGCACTTCGACATATCAGTTTCTGTTACCTTTTGAAATACAGGTTTCTCAGTTGGCAAAGCTATAAACTTATTTCTTACTGGCGATCCAGCCTCCACATTTACATAAGGAGAATGAATTTGAGGAATTTGGGGAAGGGAAGGAGGGGCACATTTTTTCAGGCGATCTGGTCGCCTGGTAGCATTAATAATTATAATGGGCTCCGAAACAGGTGGCTTGCTAGAAGCTTGCGATGTTATAGAATCTAGTGCTTTCAAAATTTCAAATAAAGGCTTAAAATTTAATTTCTTATAAAAAGAATGCTTAAAATTCTTCACATTCTTAGTTTTCTTAGATTTGCTCTCTTCTTTCTTGCGCTTCTTACATTTCTTTTGCTGGGCCGGTTGAATGACTGGATCATAGCACTTTAACCGATCCTCCTTATTTAATTTACTTGTATCTGCCACTAGAAACAGTGGATTATTTATCACAAGTTTTTTAGCTGTTAATGTCAAAGTCTTTAGGAGGGCGTTGCATTCCGCAAAAAAAGACTTCATTAAATTCAGTTCATCAAGGACCAGTAATAATGGGCCCATGCTGCTGGCGAATGGTAAAGATGGTGGAGGTTCTTCAGTCGTCGTACTCTTATTTGAAAAAGGAGGTATAATAGGAGATAGAGGAGAAATTTGAGGTTGAAAAGATTGCAGGCAGCTGGCTGGATTCCCTCTGATTAATGAGTCAGCGTCTGCCAACTCAATACTAGGGGTAGAATAGGAGTCCTCTCTCCGGGGAATAAATTCATCGATGTGATTTATTGACCAGTCCATAATTAAAGGTGACATCACAGTGGCAGATTCCATCGATGGTCTTCTCAGATCCTGAGTATCGGAAGCGAGCTCATGTGAGAAAAATGAAGTAATTTTCGGCTGGAAGGCTCGATGAGATGGAGATTGAGGCTGTAACTGGTGGCTGTCGGCCAGCTCTCTACATCTTTGCCTTGTCAATACCATTTTAGTAAACCAGCTCGCAAAAAATAAACGTCAGTTAAAACTTTAATTGATGCTATACAACTGTTAGTTTATTTAGACTTTCCAAAATCAACTAATAAAAAGCTATTCCTTTCCCAAGATTTCGCAGTGGCAGAAGCTAGTACCATGCACAAGCTATTATCTTGCAAAAAAGAGATTGAGACCAGGAACGCCCACAGAATAGAAGTTAATATATCAAGCTTATCAGTCCAGCTGGGTTTAAATGAAGATTTACTGGTCTCAAGGGTTGAGTATTACTTGAGGTTAAACCCGTTCAAGGGAAAGAGTTATTTATCATGAAAGGAAGAGAAATAAAAATAGCTTCTTACAGGAGTCAGCTTGATAGGGCTGGGAACGCGGCCGCCATCTTTTTTTTCCGTTCAGAAATAATCTAAAGGCGCTAAAAACAGATCACAAGGTGTCTGCTTTACACGACCATGAACCTAGTTTATGGCTGCGGTCCTAACCCATTTACAAGGGATTACATTCCAGTAAATACAATGGGACTTACTTGCAAGCAAACAAGTTTAGGATTGAGTTGCATGAATATCCAAATGTTCCTAACAGACTCTAAGAAGAGTATCTTTATTCCAATAGATCATTATTTACTAATTTTGAAAGAATATCATTTCCTGTACTAGAGAAAACATAGCTGTTTTAGGTAGTTAGTGCCAAGATATTTTAAAGGCCACATACACAAGCAGCTTCTGCAAGCTCCTAGAAGTATTAGGAGTGCCGCCATGTCTTCAAGCTAACTGACATCAGCACACAAAATAATTAACTTCTTACTCTATTCTCTCATAATAGTTTAGCATTATCTGCAGTTAGGATATTTCAGAATTATTCAAGTAAATAAGAATTAAGAACATAAGAACATAAGAAGAGCCTGCTGGATCAGGCCAGTAGCCCATCTAGTCCAGCATCCTGTTCTCACAGTGGCCAACCAGGTGCCTGGGGGAAGCCCGCAAGCAGGACCCAAGTGCAAGAACACTCTCCCCTCCTGAGGCTTCCGGCAACTGGTTTTCAGAAGCATGCTGCCTCTGACTAGGGTGGCAGAGCACAGCCATCATGGCTAGTAGCCATTGATAGCCCTGTCCTCCATGAATTTGTCTAATCTTCTTTTAAAGCCGTCCAAGCTGGTGGCCATTACTGCATCTTGTGGGAGCAAATTCCATAGTTTAACTATGCGCTGAGTAAAGAAGTACTTCCTTTTGTCTGTCCTGAATCTTCCAACATTCAGCTTCTTTGAATGTCCACGAGTTCTAGTATTATGAGAGAGGGAGAAGAACTTTTCTCTATCCACTTTCTCAATGCCATGCATAATTTGATACACTTCTATCATGTCTCCTCTGACCCGCCTTTTCTCTAAACTAAAAAGCCCCAAATGCTGCAACCTTTCCTCGTAAGGGAGTCGCTCCATCCCCTTGATCATTCTGGTTGCCCTCTTCTGAACCTTTTCCAACTCCATAATATCCTTTTTGAGATGAGGCGACCAGAACTGTACACAGTATTCCAAATGCGGCCGCACCATAGATTTATACAATGGCATTATGATATCGGCTGTTTTATTTTCAATACCTTTCCTAATTATCCCTAGCATGGAATTTGCCTTTTTCACAGCTGCCGCACACTGGGTCGACATTTTCATCGTGCTGTCCACTACAACCCCGAGGTCTCTCTCCTGGTCGGTCACCGCCAGTTCAGACCCCATGAGCGTATATGTGAAATTCAGATTTTTTGCTCCAATATGCATAATTTTACACTTGTTTATATTGAATTGCATTTGACATTTTTCCGCCCATTCACTCAGTTTGGAGAGGTCTTTTTGGAGCTCTTCGCAATCCCTTTTTGTGTTAACAACCCTGAACAATTTAGTGTCGTCAGCAAACTTGGCCACTTCACTGCTCACTCCTAATTCTAGGTCATTAATGAACAAGTTGAAAAGTACAGGTCCCAATACCAATCCTTGAGGGACTCCACTTTCTACAGCCCTCCATTGGGAGAACTGTCCGTTTATTCCTACTCTCTGCTTTCTGCTTCTTAACCAATTCCTTATCCACAAGAGGACCTCTCCTCTTATTTCATGACTGCTAAGCTTCCTCAGAAGCCTTTGGTGAGGTACCTTGTCAAACGCTTTTTGAAAGTCTGGGTACACTATGTCCACTGGATCACCTCTATTTATATGCTTGTTGACACTCTCAAAGAATTCTAATAGGTTACTGAGACAGGACTTTCCCTTGCAGAAGCCATGCTGGTTCTGCTTCAGCAAGGCTTGTTCTTCTATGTGCTTAGTTAATCTAGCTTTAATAATACTTTCTACCAGTTTTCCAGGGACAGAAGTTAAGCTAACTGGCCTGTAATTTCCGGGATCCCCTCTGGATCCCTTTTTGAAGACTGGCGTTACATTTGCCACTTTCCAGTCCTCAGGCACGGAGGAGGACCTGAGGGACAAGTTACATATTTTAGTTAGCAGATCAGCAATTTCACATTTGAGTTCTTTGAGAACTCTCGGGTGGATGCCATCCAGGCCCGGTGATTTGTCAGTTTTTATATTGTCCATTAAGCTTAGAACTTCCTCTCTCGTTACCACTATTTGTCTCAGTTCCTCAGAATCCCTTCCTGCAAATGTTAGTTCCGGTTCAGGGATCTGCCCTATATCTTCCACTGTGAAGACTGATGCAAAGAATTCATTTAGCTTCTCTGCAATCTCCTTATCGTTCTTTAGTACACCTTTGACTCCCTTATCATCCAAGGGTCCAATTGTCTCCCTAGATGGTCTCCTGCTTTGAATGTATTTATAGAATTTTTTGTTGTTGGTTTTTATGTTCTTAGCAATGTGCTCCTCAAATTCTTTTTTAGCATCCCTTATTGTCTTCTTGCATTTCTTTTGCCAGAGTTTGTGTTCTTTTTTATTTTCTTCATTTGGACAAGACTTCCATTTTTTGAAGGAAGACTTTTTGCCTCTAAGAGCTTCCTTGACTTTGCTCGTTAACCATGCTGGCATCTTCTTGGCCCTGGCGGTACCTTTTCTGGTCTGCGGTATGCACTCCAGTTGAGCTTCTAATATAGTGTTTTTAAACAACTTCCAAGCATTTTCGAGTGATGTGACCCTCTGGACTTTGTTTTTCAGCTTTCTTTTTACCAATCCCCTCATTTTTGTGAAGTTTCCTCTTTTGAAGTCAAATGTGACCGTGTTGGATTTTCTTGGCAATTGGCCAGTTACATGTATGTTTAATTTAATAGCACTGTGGTCACTGCTCCCAATCGGTTCAACAACACTTACATCTTGCACCAGGTCCAGGGTTGCCGTCCCTCTGGTCGGTTCCATGACCAACTGGTCTAGGGAATAGTCATTTAGAATATCTAGAAACTTTGCTTCTTTGTCATGACTGGAACACATATGCAGCCAGTCTATGTCCGGGTAGTTGAAGTCACCCATTACTACCACATTTCCTAGTTTGGATGCTTCCTCAATTTCATATCTCATCTCAAGGTCTCCCTGAGCATTTTGATCAGGGGGACGATAGATCGTTCCCAGTATTAAGTCCCTCCTGGGGCATGGTATCACCACCCACAACGATTCTGTGGAGGAGTCTGCCTCTTTTGGGGTTTCGAGCTTGCTGGATTCAATGCCTTCTTTCACGTATAGAGCGACTCCGCCACCAATACGTCCTTCCCTGTCCTTCCGATATAGTTTATATCCAGGGATAACCGTATCCCACTGGTTTTCTCCATTCCACCAGGTCTCCGTTATGCTCACTATATCAATGCTCTCCTCTAAGACCAAGCACTCCAGTTCTCCCATCTTGGTTCGCAGGCTCCTAGCATTAGCGTACAGGCACTTGTAAGCAGTGTCTCTCTTCAAGTGTCTTTGGCACTTGTGGTTAGGCCTGTGGTAATTTTGCTCTTCTGAATTTATATTCTACGAATATTCTACGAACTTGAATTCTATGAAACTGGTCTTTTAATTTATTTTTTCTCTAACTATATTTAAGTTGCATTGGTTCCCTGGAAGTCCCAAACAGAATATCATCACTGTATAAGCTAACAAATGGAAATGTTAAGACCTGACTCGTAGCATGTTACACTATATATTTTGCAAGAAGCTGCAACAACTGGGACAGCATATCCCCCCCAAAATAAAGAAGTTAAAGCATAATGCAAGACAGATCATAAAAGTATATGAAATATTACAAGGCAAAAGAGGATCAGTATGACACTAGTACTGAAAAAAACAAACACCATGAATCCATAAATTCCTTTGTATCCAAGCAACGTAACTCTACTCAAACATTATTTTGAACTACGGATGTGATCTAATGCCTTCCTTCCAAAGTTCACCAATTTGTATTATTACTAGATTTCATTATAACAATTTTCAGAGGGGAAAGGTGTTAGGTCTGTTGCAGCAAAAAACAAGAATCTTGTGGCACCTTAAAGACTAACAAATTTATTATGATAAAAGCTTTTGTGGAGCAAGGCCCATGCCATAAGCTGCTAGGAGGCTCCCAGCTCCACCATGGCATCAGCCCTCTGTTACAGCAGAGATGTGGCTCCGTTAGGAGCCTGCTGGCACAGGTCCGGCAAAAGCCCCGAAAACAAGGTGTTTCAGAGGCGTGGCAGGGGCACTTAAGCAAGATCCTCCTCACATCCAGACCCCTCTCCCGGGTCCCGATCCCCCTGCAAACTCCACCGGCCAAAAGGCCAGTGCAGTAAAATATTGTTCTCCATTGTGGCCTATGGGGAGTGCTTGCTCCCAATGGAACCCACACTCCAAAGCAGGTGGAGGATCCCGCGGAGCTTTCCGCTGGCTCCTCCTCCACTGCCCCCTCCTCTACTGGCTACCTGGCAGTTGGATTGCTCTGTTAGTCTTTAAGGTGCCACAAGGCTCTTTTGTTATTATCTCTTAGGAATACCAGTGTGGTATTGTTATCAAAGAATACACACACACTCATACTCTTTTACAATCTATTGTTAATTGAGTTACCCTTTTGGGGACTTGCTCCAAAAATGGTCACTGGCTAAAATTGAAATGTTACAGTAGAACTAATGTACATTGTGTTTTAAGAATCAACATGCAGATACCTTCAGGCAATCATCTTGTACCTTGAAAGCCATGTATCTGTAAACAGCTCCCACAGGGCTGGGAGAATGTTTAAATGGCTGAACCACACAGACATGGACCAATTCCTTGGAGACACCAATACAATCAGCATCTGCCCACATGGTTGTCATTTAAGCATTCTATCAGCTTCGCAGGAGCTGTTTACTGAGAAGCAGCTGTCACAGAGCTGAGAGACTATCTAAGAGGGCATCACAGAATAAGGATAAGTGCAAATTTAAAAATACATAAGCTCAGCATCATTGTAGTAACCCTGAAGTCAATACTGTAACTCAAGATGCAATTCTAAGCACACTTAGGAAGTAAACTCAGAGACATTTAGAGCAAACTCAGAGCTACCAGATTCTCAACTCCAGCTACTCTTTTTTTTTAGTTAACATATTTTCAATCCTACACACAATTACCTGGAAGTAAACCCCATTGAAATGAATGGGGCTTACATCTGAGCACACATAATTAGGATTGCACTATTAAAGCTTTTTAATGCATCAAATATACACCAGTTCAAACTATTGGTGTTTTTAAACATCTGTATTTCTCTCTTATTACTAACAATTTCATTGGGGAGTAAATTGGTTATTTTAAAATATATGTTTATACTCTGGGAAAAGGATAACAACTCTACATGTTATTTGGAAATTCTACATGAAATTTTAAAAAATGCAGGAAAAAAATTAGAGAAGCCTACAAGGTACAATTATGGCCTCCCAGCCAAAAATGAAAATCCAGTATGGTCATTATCTGTTTACAAGAAGGCAGGAACACATAGGCTTTCAGCCAATTCACACAATTAAAAGCTTTATATTATTCAAGCATACCCCTAAAATATCCCCAAAACTCAAGTTAACTGGAGAATTAACTGGAGGATTTCTCCTGTGACTTGAAAGTTATACAGAAGATTGAGACATGCTTTTCCAAGAGCCAAAACCCAACACAACTGTATCTACACCTTTCTTATAGGAAAATATGAAAAGTTAATGCTCTCTATTTTACAAATCAAGAGGATTGTAGACACAAGTATGACAAACAGAAATGTTTTGGTATCACATAAATTCAACAAGTGAATTCACTTAACCTTCATTTCCTTCTAACATGGGAGAAAACTGAGGGTTGATTCTGATGCAAGAGTCTCCTCCCTAACAATTATTTTTTAATTCCTTGTGAGGAATTCAAAGTTATGTGCAATTTTAAAAGTCATATGGACTTGTCAGAAAAACTGAAAGAAAGAGGCAGTTGGCATTTACTATGCTACTCTGACCAAAGTACATGCTGCATTCAACTGTATGTAATGGTATGTTGTAAACCAACAGACACATGATAAAACACTGTTTTATATGGGGTCAATCTGTTATGGAGAAGCAGTAGCAGGTAAGGATGCTTCAACCTTTTCCTGCTCATTTCCCTACTCTAATAGCACAATCCTATGCATGCTTTCTAAGTCTCACAGTGCTGAGTTGGTTTAGGATTGTACCGTATGTCATTACTCCCAAGTAGGCTTTTAAATGAAACACTTTTATAATCCTGCAAAGTGGGGATGGGGGAGTTGGTTGGTGGGTTAAGGGAATCCCGAGGTGACCATTGGTGCAGGGAAAGATTTGAGTATCCCTTTGCCTCTTATATCTGCTTCAGATCAGCTTCACAAGAGGATGCTGGGTTACCATTACATGCATTCACATGCAATGTATGTCCCTTATTTTATTTTCCCAGGATAACCAGTACAGACTTATGGTTCTCATGCATTATATGCTTCCATGACAAACTTCTGAAAACCACTCCCATGGAGAAAAATATACATTTTGAAACAGTCCCAAGCATAGCCATTCAAACGACAAGCAATGCTTTTCAATAATACAATTATTTGCATTTTACCTGTTTATAATGTGTATGTAATACCTAAGAAGTGATAGACTATACACTTGATTCCAAACTGGCTCTCTTTTCTGTATTAATACCCTTTACAAGCCAAGCATTTGTAATGGCATCTCTCAGGCATCCCCTGTGGCAATGCCCCAAGAGCTTTTTGAAAGAACCACTCACAGAAAAGACTGCGTTTTGGAGCCCGAAGGGTATAGGAGTGAGCCTGGCCAGAGCCACCACCTTGAGGCCACTTTCTCCCTCTACCACACGGATGACAGCACTGAGCTTCTCGCTGCCCTGGATCCTAGCCAGCACCCACTGTGCCAGCAGTTTCTTGCAGACTACATGGGAGAAGAAAGTGCCGATGAGGACCCCCAGCACCATGAGGCCCATGCCCAGCACGAAACCATAGAGGTAGCCGGCGGCCACGTTGAGCAGGATGTAACCCCAGCCGCAGGGGAAGGACACCACGATGAAGCCCACGGTGAAGAGCAGCACGCTGGCCAGGCTGTCCAAGCTCTCAGCCCACAGCATCAGGTCCCGTAGGTACTGGCGCACCAGGGCGAGCGAGGCGAAGCAGAGCGCCGCCAAGAAGCACACGCTCAGGCAACTCTTGCACCAGCAGGTGCCCAGCAGGCAACCCGAGCAGCGCCACGTCCTGCCCTCGGCCAAGCCGGGCCCCACCTCGGGCAGCTGGCACAGCAGGATCTCCACCGACGGCTCCTGGGAAGGCTGAGGTGGAGGAGGATAGTGATGCACCCCGTTCTGCTCGCCCCAAACAAGCCCTTCCGCGGCGGCTCCTCCTCCTCTCCCCGCCGCCTCACCCGGCGCCTCCCCTAGTCGGGAGAGCCAGCGGCTCAAGTCCTGCCGGGTTCCCTGGGCAAAGGCGTATTTGGCCGCCCGCGAGAGCAGCTGTAACGCGGCGGCCCCGAAGCTCCACATCGCCCGCCCGGCGGTGTCTACAGCAACGAGACCAACAAGAGCAGGAGGCGCCAGCGGCGGAGGTCGACCGAGGACTTCGCCTTCTCCGCTTCGCAGGCACAGGAGGCGGCCGCTGGCTCATCTCCGGCGCCACCGCCAAGGAGAGCGACTAAAGGGGAAGACAGGAGGCGAGGCCGAAGCGAGCGCGTTTCCCCTGCCGGCCGACCCGGTTGAGACGCTCCAGAGATATTTTTTCGCCCGGCGATTAAACAGAGTAGGCGGGAAACTGGCGGGCTCGGCCGCTGCGGCCTTGGCGGAACGGGCGTCCCGAGAAGCAGCCGAGGCAAAGGCTATTGAGCTCCATTTCCCGGCACTCTAAAGGCCGCGCTGCTCGGTCGCCTTCTTGGAAGGACCGTCTCGCTCCGGGCTCAACCCGCGACTGATGGGGGAGCCCGATTGAGGCGGCCGCTCGCGTGAGGAAGAAGACGGCGATGTGGCAGAGCCCAGCAGCGACCGAGTGGAGGCGAGAGAGGGCGAATGGGCGGCGCTGAGAGGGGGAGGGGGCGCGGGCGGGGGAGGGGGCGGGGGAGGGGACGGGGGCCGCACGCAGATACGTTATCTACTCGCACACACAGAGAGACACACAAACAAAACTTTCGCGCAAATCCCTCCCCCACAATAATAATAATAATAATACAAACACCCCTCAGGAAGACAACTTTTCTTTCCACATAGAGCATTCCCCTCACGAATCACCCAACACCTTACTCACTAACACACGTTTCTCTTCACACATAGTACACTGCTGTCACGAATGCCGCCAAACACCTCTTTTCTCACATGAAAGAGCACTCTTGTCACGAATACAACCACACAAATCTATGTTTTTGCCTGCACTGCCATTTTCATGCACATAGTTGCACACAAGCCTTTGCATACGCAGGGCCCTGACCTTTGTGTGCAACCTCAGGGATACTTGTGTCATACATTACTATATACATATTTCTACATGCATACTACATACATACATGTTTACCTATTGCGTTGCTGTATGCATGGCACAGAGCCACAGTTAAGGCCTAGCCTCCTGGCACTTGTTCCTCCATAAGATATGCTGTAGCCCACTGCATATCTCATGGAGGAACAAGGAGCAGGGGTGGTAAATGTATGTTTGTTGCAACCATAATACACTTTTACATGTACCCATAAAAGATTTGTGGGTGCATCATGTAGGAAACATAAAGTGTGAGCTACCTTTGGACACTTTCCAACCCAGCCATGTAAATATAATGAAGGCTGAAGCTGGTTAAAGATGGAAATAAGGATGAAATCTGGTCATTTACCAAAAAGACAGTTCCATTGGCTTTGTGACCGACTGGTGTAAAGATTTTCAAACATTTCCCACTGGCCAACTAAAAAGCAATTAACTAGCATCCTTTGATTTTATGGCATAGGCACTAAAAGGGCAGAATAGAAAGAAAGAAAGAAACTCTGTGGCCAATCAAAATTCCTGTAGTATGTAGATTAGCCCCTTCCTCAGGAGTTCAGTATTTCAGGGTAAACTGAGGGCATTTTAGGCTGCAATCCTGTGAGTAATTAGGCCCACTGAAGCCCACTGATTTCAGATTATTGGGTTGCAAGGAAGAAACTGAAACTTAGGTTCAGAATGATGCTGAGGGCCAAACTAGATGTGACCCTCCTGGAAGCCATGGAAAGTAGCAATGCCAATGGAGGAAAGTTGTTTTCCAAACTAAAACTGCCCCATTCTAGAAGCTACTGTTTTAAATTTCAATTCAATTGAAATTGAAATTCAAGTTAACACATTTGACCCCACTGTTTACTTCTTTTTGTTTTCTGCATATATGTGTATGCATATGTGCCAAGGGTGATATCACGCATCGGATGAAATGGACTCTAGTTCACAAAAATAATAAATTTGCTACAGCACAATTCTCCTAACCATATCTACTCAGAAGTAAGTCCTATTTAATTCAATAGGGTTTACTCCTAGGTAAGTGGGGTTAGGATTGTAGCTTTAGTCCTTAGTGCTACAGGGCTCTGATGTTTTTTATTGCAACAGACCAACATAGCTACTCACTAGGGTTGCCAGGTTCAGAGCCTGAGACTGATCCTGTATCTTTAGGAGAAGAGAAAGTCAGCCAAGTGCAGATGTTCTTGCAACACTGTAATGGGAAAAACCACAAGGTGGAATTCTCCCTTCTCCCTGCACACTTTTTAAAGATACAGAAGACCTCTCGGTTACCAGGCCCAGCCTCCAAGAGGTCTTCTGTATCTTTAAAAGTTGTGCAGGGGGAAGGGAAAATTCCACCTTGTGTTTTTTCCCATTACAGTGTTGCAAGAACACCTGCACTTGGCTGACTTTTCTTCTCCTAAAGATACAGGATCAGTCTCAGGCCCTGAACCCGGCAACCCTACTACCCACTCTGAAAGTAGGGTACTGGTATGTTTGCCATATAGGGCAAATAGCTGCTTGGGGAGGGGGTGGAGATTTCAATTAGAAAAGTAGCATGGGTAGAAGGTTTACTCCACCACCAACCATAGATTAGCTGAGCTCAGATTTAGTGGGCCCAAGCTGCTGTGATCTTTTAAAAAAATATGAGGCAGCTCTCCCGTGTTGTATCTAGTTGTGGGCCTGAGATAAAACAGTGATTTGCCCTCCTTATTTGTTCACAGTCTAATTCCTTGGTGTCCAACATTTTTGTTACTCACCACATGTGACGAAACAGCTTGTGAACTGTGGCCAATTGGTGCTTTACTTCTACCACCTGTTTCTATCTAATGTAATCTATCTAACTATATGATATTTTTGAAAGTCCTTATGCTGTCACACATGGCTGTGGGGCATGGCAGCAGGACAGCAGGCAAGTAAGGCGAGGGAGTAAGGTAGGCAAGGATGGTGGGCTGGCAGGCAGGCAGGCGAGCGCTGGGCAGGCAAGCAGGAGGTGACCAGTGAGGGGATGAGCACAGGGTTGGGTGAGCGGGTGCTAACAACAACACGGGAAGCTGGTAAGCTGCCTAAATGGGGCAGTGGTGGCAGCAACCTGGGCAGGCTGGAGGCTGGTAAGATGAAATTGGGTGGTAGTGAGTGCCTGAGGAGCTGTTTGGGGAGTTTTCTGGGAGTGGGGGCAGTTTTGGGAGTTGCCTGTGTGTAAGTTCCTGCAGAGAGAGAGGGGCGTGTGTGGGGGGGGTTTGGGAGCCTCTGACTCTGTGTGTGTGTTTGGGAGTCCAGGAGGGGGATTGGAGTCTGTATGTCTGTCCGTGTGTTTGGAAGTTCCTGGGGGAACGCATATCACACAGGGGCAAAGCCCCTAGTTTTAAATATTTTTTAAATAAAATTATTTTATAAATGTACCAGTTCAAAAAAGTGTCCATCCTCTGCCCTTATCAATCACAGATTCTTCCTTGGGTCCTTTACACGGCAAAATGCACTTTTGCTACAATTCTCAACTATCTACAGTTCCCAACTATCTCAAGAGCTGGTGAGGCTTCTTTCTTTGGAAAGGCACCTTTTTGAGGTGAATGTGATTTTACTTGAAATCACTCAACATTTGAAAGATGGTCCAATTGTTCCAATGTGGACTTGTATTTTAAATCAAAACGAATTCATGGCTGTAAATACAGTCATTCCAAAACTGTTTTCAATTCTTGATTCAAAATGGTCTCATGCAAATTTGGAGGCAGAGTTGAGATGTAGTCTGATTTTATGCCTGATTTCCCTGTGCTACTTAATGAAAAGATATGGCAGATTTAAAGATGTTTTAATGTATTTTAAGTCTGTTTTTATGATGTTTTATGAAGTGCTTTTGTTTGCCGCCCTGGGCTCCTGCTGGAGGAAGGGCAGGATATAAATCAAATAATAAATAAATTTTGCACTAATTCTATCAATAAAATTCAAAACATTGCTGTGCATTTTTTATTCTCAAAAACAGTTTTTTGTTTTTTGGTCATGTAGCAAAAATGTTAACACATTCACCACAATTTTGGCAAGGATGGCAAAACTGTTAGACATTGCTGGTCTAATTTATTGCTTCCTTTGGAATCAGTTGGGTCTAGCTGGTAGTTCCATTTTAAAAAATCTTCCAGCCCCACACTAAGGTATTATGACTCTCCTATGTGCTGTTCTTTGGTTATTACTGTAGGCTGTATTAGTCAATTGTCTGGATATGGAATGTAATTGCCACTGATAGGGAAGCTGAGAGGGTATTAGATAAGTATCATTAAAGATATGGGTGTCTTAGGACATGGAACTGAAATAGATAACTCTTGAGTCTCCCCATCCCCTCTGTATTCCCCCCCCCCGAAGCCTTCACTGTTTGAGAATTTGATCTAGGCTATATGCTATAGGGCGTTCTATTTTTCCATTCAAGCAGATAACTTAAGAAAAACACTGAAAGTGCATATAGCAGATGCTGCCAACAGTATGTCTCTCAGGAATACTAAATAGCTCATGATGCAATCTGCATGATGCTGCACACTAGGGTTACCAGGTGTCTGTTTTTTGGCCAGATACTTGGGCTTTTGGGGGACCTCTCCAGGTCTCCAGGTGAGCCACCTTAATCTCCGGACTCTCAGCTTTAATTCTTTTAAAAAATTAAGTTTCTAGGTGATCTGGTTCATGAGATATACACCAAAACGTCAGCTGCCGCACCCCCGCATCTTCCGTGAAATGATCTCTTAGCTGGCTGCTCTAACCCCTCTCTTTCAGGCTTGTAGCCAATACAGTAGGGCCCCACTCATATGGCGGGTTAAGTTCCAGACCCCTGCCAAAAAGCGAAAACCGCTGAAAAGCAGAACTCACTGAACAGAATGGTGCGCCATGCCCAAAAACCGCTGTAAAAGCGGAAGAGTGCCATATGAGTGGGGCGTTAGTCTAATTGTGTTTAATTGAGACCGCCGCATTAGCGAAGCGCTGTAAAGTGGGGCCCTACTGTGAAGTCAGGGTTGTGATTTGTTGACCTTCAGGCAGTGCTTAGATCTCATTGCAATGCCAGGAAAAAAAATTTTTTTCCTGTTTATCGGAAAATCTGATAAATTGAGTAAATATATAGCTTTCAGGGTTGTTTTCTCTTGTGTGCAGGAGTCAAACCCTGGGCTGTTGAAGAGAGCCGTGTTTTGAAAACCTCCCCAATATGAAGCTTTAATCCAGTGCATGCTTTTCTGGGAATAAAGCTGCAATACTAATTCCACATACCCAGAGAAAACCCCATTGAATTAAAAAAGACTTACTTCTGAGTAGACATGCTTAGATTTGTGCTGTAAATTTATGGGACTTTTGAGTGAACATAGCAAAGAATTGTGTTTGTGTTGTAAGTCTTTCTCTCCCCCTCCATTCCTATTTTTAAAACAATTAGGCAAGGCTTATGTAGGTATCACAGTTTTTATTATGTAGGAAACTAATACTGATTTTTTTAAAATGTTGTCCAATGACCAACTGGTTTGACAATAAACTATTATATGAGGTGTATGTATTTTTACATCTGCAGTGTGTGCGTGTATATATGGAGTCTTTCCAACAACCCTGTGAGGTAAGGTTGGTGATTGGAAACCAAGGCAGCTCCAGAGCTTGGAAGTAACTCATTAGAAATAACTAGTTACTTGTAATTCATTACTTTTTAAGTAACAAGTGGGTAACTTCATTACATTTTGCTGTAACAGTAATAGAACGGCTAGTAATTTCCCTACTTTTTAGCAGCAACGGTAACGTTTCTGGCGTTATGTTTGGACGTTACTGGGGAGGGAGCATGCGGAAGTTTTCTGCTCCTGTGATTGGTGGAGAGAAGACATGTGCCTGAGACTGGGCTTCTGCGCAGCCTTGGTCTTCCCTCGTGCGCTATATTAGGAGGCACGAAGGAGGAAGTGAAGAGGAAATTCCTAAGCGTTCATTTGCATTTAGATCTCTTAGGTTCCTTCTCATCTGAAGACAAATCCTCACAAAGGCTGCTTAATTAGACCAAATTAGATTTCAAAATGTCTTTAAAGTCTCTAACATCAATTTCTACCTTCACCTATCTCTCTTCATGGTGCCATCTGTAGCAGATTTCCTGCTTCACCTTTCCCTAGACACCATCTATCCAGTTGCTAAGCCATATAAGGTGAGATATATAGAGAGCTCCCTCCCCCATGGTGAACCTACACAAACACACACACACACACACACACACAGCCACTCAGCATTCCATAACACAGCATGCTCAGTACTCATTTGGGCTGTTTTGGGAGTCATCCCCTCTGTTATTTCTCTCTCTCTTTTTTGTATTCTCCAACACTTGGGGTTCCCTCTTGACCACTAATACTCATTATGTGTGGTATGGATGGTGATACCATGGCTATAAGCAACACTTCCAGGCTGAGCTTCAGAAATCGAGGGAATGACACTGACCAATTTAAGTGGCTAAAGTGTTTAAATCTGATTGAAAACTGTATTCTGTTCAATTTGATACAAGGTGGCTATTAAGCATGACCTAAAAGCTGCAATCCCAAGTATACTTACTTGGGAGTAATTCCCATAGGAGTCAATAGGATTTACTTCTGGGAGTATAGGATCAGTCCGTAAGTGTCTCCCTGTAGACACCACACCATACATGTAAGCACATGGCTTTCCCCCAAGAATCTTGGGAACTGTAGTTTACCCCTCACAGAGCTACTATTCCCAGCACCCTTAACAAACTACAGTTCCCAGGATTCTTTTTTTGGGGGGGTGGAAATGTGCTTTAAATCTATCATGTGTATGCAGCTTTGGTGAGATAATAGCTGAAGGTAATCAGCCCAAAATAACAAATAATCAGTAGGCATTCCCAAAAGACATTCAAACAGTGGGTAAAAAAAAGTGAGAATTACAGAGGCAAACAAGGAATGCAGTTAAGCAATAAAGTAATCCAGTTAGATTGCGAAGCTGCCAGGATTCATTCACTTTGTGGGCATCTAGTGTGCCACACTGTAGCTGCACCCCATTTGTAACACACATTCCACGCCCTCCTCATATGGAGGTTTTATTATGGGAAACTGCAGCTGAAGACCTTGTGACAAGGTTAATTTAACAATAAGCTGTATTGATTTCTCACTTCTGTTCAGACCTGTAGGAATCTATTGACTAAAAAAATTCACTTCAAGTGAATGAGCATCTGTCAAAAGAAAGAAAGAAAGCTTCAGAAAATTTTATGTGCAACTGTTACTGAAAGATTGGTACAACACACTCATTTTGCATACCATGGACTGCAAAAAAAGACAAATAATTGGGTGTTAGAACAAATTAAACCAGAACTGTCACTAGAAGCTAAAATGATGAAACTGAGGTTATCATACTTTGGACACATCATGAGAAGACATGATTCACTAGAAAAGACAATAATGCTGGGAAAAACAGAAGGGAGTAGAAAAAGAGGAAGGCCAAACAAGAGATGGATTGATTCCATAAAGGAAGCTGCAGACCTGAACTTACAAGATCTGAACAGGGCGGTTCACAACAGATGCTCTTGGAGATCACTGATTCATAGGGTCGCCATAAATTGTAATCGACTTGAAGGCACATAACAAAAACAAGTCTGTCAAAATGCAAACACAATTTGGGATGGTCTTTCACAGGCCAATCCACTTGCTGTGTATCTTGGAAGAATTTGGTAACATGTGCCTCTGAGCATATGGTGAGTGGTGGCAACACCTGCCATCTCCAAAGATGGAGAATTATATTTTTGTATGTTTGGTGTCGTTGTTCTTACCTTGCTTCTTTCCTGTGTTACTAATGTTTCTACAGAAAATCTAATCTAGAACATTTTATTCCCCTCATTATTCATCCTAGAAATCTGTGTCAAATTAATTTTCTTATAACAGTATTCAGAGGTGGTTTACCATTGCCTTCCTCTGATGCTGAGAGACAGTGACTGGCCAAAGGTCACCCAGTGAGCTTCATGGCAGTGTGGGGATTCGAACCCTGGTCAGGTCGTAGTCCTAGGATAAACTGACCATGGGGGAGGAGCAGGGGGAGGGCAGAGGGGAGGGAAAGGAGGAGGAGGGGAGAAGAAAGGGATTGGAAGGGGATGTGGGAGGGGAAGGGAGGGGTGAAGGAATAGAGGATGAAGGGGCAAGAAGGAGGGGATAGGAGGGAGGGGGGGAGGCGATTGGGTGGGTGGGCCCTTTGCAGAGAACAGTATTATTACTTTGCAGCATTTCCCCCACCTTTTTATTTTACAGCAGGCACATATAGCCTCCCACTCAAATTTGAACCAAAGCTGTCCCTGGTCACATCCACACCAAGCCTTTATTTCACTTTGGACAGTCATGGCTTCTCTCAAAGAATCCTGGGAAGTGTAGTTAGTGAAGGGTGCTGAGAGTTGCTAGGAGACACCCTGTTCCCCTCACAGACCTTCAATCAGAGTGGCTGACTGTTAAACCAGTCTGGCCATTGGAGCTCTATCAGTGGAACAGGAATCTCCTCTCAGCACCCTTCACAAACTACACTTCCTAGGATTTTCTGAGGGAAGCCATAACTGTCTCAAGTGAAATCAAAATCTGGTGTGGGTGTGGCCCTTCATTAGTCAAGCCAAGCAGCTGGGAGTCTGGGTTTTAGAACGCTGACAGTTGTTTCTTACTGAGCATGCCTGACACTATCATTCAGCTTAATGCAAAATTTCTTAAATTAATTAAAAATCAGCCAGGCATTTTTTTTAACTTTGAAGAAAATGAAGGTCAGAGTATGGGGCAAGGTCAGTATTAGGATTACAGGTACTCTGTGAACATGGCTGATTTATAATTAATTTCAACAGATTATGAGAACTCTGACAGAAAAAAAGTCCGAAAGGGCTCTGGGTTTCTTTTCTCTCTTTTTAGATTTTGAACTCTCTATTCTCTCTGACTGTTTTGTGTACCGCCATGAAAATTTAAAGGGTTGTTTAGCGTTTCTGGGTTCAGGACTATAAGTTTTGTAAGGTTTTCTTTTGAAATGAGTTTATGGGAAGCATCAGAATGGCATGGAGGGTATTTTCAATTTAACATTGGATTGGGAAAAGATGGCGGCGAAGAAGGACGCTGAATAACACAGCTCCGTTTTGAGGCTCTATATCTTCCTTAAGGATTTTTCCTTTGAAGTATTGAATTTGCAACAAGCCAATTTATGAGACTGTACTAGAAGAGGGAGATGAGAAACATGGTTTTTAAGTGTTGAATAAGCTATGTAGCAAACAGACTTTCTCTTATCTCTTACCCTGATTTGAAATTTAACATTGCGGAATGTGAAAAATCCACACTGGCTATAATATACAGCCGCTCTCATGGCTGTGTAATAACAATTAAAGAGTAAAAGTGCAAGTCTATTAGAGAGATTACGTGCAAAGGGTATGTGAAAACACATATAATGAAAGACTGTGAGTGGCTTCACATGCTACATGATAACGCCAATGGAAGATATACAAGTTAGCTTTTTATAGGTGAGGACCAGAGAAACAGCTTTTTATAGGTGATGACTAACACAAGACCACACATATCAATGGAAAGTGGGACTCATATATTCATTTTACTTAATTTAATTTCTCTTCCCTAAGGTTCCCAGCAGATAACACACCTGTGCTCCAGACCTTACCTCCCTCAAGTCCCATGTCTTCACATACCTGTTAGATATTTCTGCTTGGGTGTCTTATTGCCATCAGTATGTCCAAAACAGAGCTTCTCATATTTCCTGCAAAGCTTTCTTCTCCATATACATTAACATCACCATCCACCCATGGCTCTGTCTTTGATTTCTCCTTTTTCTTTCAACGTGCAGTTCTGGGTTGGTTCACATATAGTGTCAATTCATCGTTTTTGTTACATCAGTGAGTCTTGTGCTCAGGCACAACTTCCTCTCACCTTCTGCTGTATGCTCATTTTTAATCAGTTACTTCTGCTTTCATGGAAACCATGGTTTGCCATTCTGATCCAGAAATCTGGAGAAATTACACAGCCACAGTTTGCTGGTTCACATGTAAGGGCAAAGGATGATGCAGGCATGGCAGCAACACCCAACATTGTGAAACTCACTACGTGGCCTTGAGTAAGGCACAGACTCCTAGCATAATTTATCTTACAGGATATTTGAGTGGGGCAAATATAGTATCCTGAAGAAAGCATCTTCAGTTGAATCTCAGGAGATCATAGTGGGATACAGATTTTTAGAAGGAAAATTTCCCAGATTCTCTCATGCGTGTTTATGAATAAATATTTCAAAACATTTTTCCTAAAATATGTATTATTCATTTTGGTGTTCTATTATTTATATAACAGAAATGTATACCAATTAATTGCAAAAACCTCTGAGTGGTTTACCTAAAATATACATTAAAATGGTAGGGAAAAAGCAGAAGTTTACAACCTAAAAGTTCTTCTTTGAGTTCCCTTACCTCTGATGAATTCTGTATACCAGGTAGGAGGTTTGGGTTGCATGAAGTTTCATTTCTGATCTTTAAATTCTAAAAGCAGGTTTGCCTCTTAAATCTTTCCCCCTTTTCTCACCCCCTATTCCTCTCAGAGCTTGGAAAAGTTACTTTTTTGAACTACAACTCCCATCAGCCCCAGCCAGCGTGTACCTATGCAGAGAAGTGAACGTCTCCCCTTCCCCTCTCAGGGTTTTGTATACTTCCATCCATTCTGGTCACAGTTGTTGGCCAAGCTGATCTCTTTGAATTAACTTGTTGTCCTTTCCTTGACAGCTGTTGCTATTATCGTTTTACCATCAGCTGAGGAACAGGGATGAAAAAACTTTTTTCTAGGACTACAACAGATGCCATTCTATTCTCGAAGCAGTAAAGTTCTGTAAATCTTTTAGTGGAAAATTAGTGTTTGCTTTCAGCTGGGCATTAGATTGCACTTGGATTTTATCCTGACTGAGCTTCAGAAAATTTTTAAAAAGCAGTATTTCTCAGTCCTTCTTAAGATTGTGGCCAGGTACTGAGGCTCAGATGGTAGGATACTGCACTGTCACATGATGAAACTCATGTCTTGCTAGTATAATTTTCCCTCCTAGTCCCCTGAAGAAGGCTTAAGAGAAACATATTAATGACTAATCTAAGATTTCAAATGACCTTTCTGAAAAACTGTAGGACAGCCAAAAGAACTAGAAGGGCTAAATACTAAGAAGTGATCACAACATAAGAACAAAGGTCCATCTAGTTCAGCATTCTGTTGTCACACTGGCCAACTAGATGCCTATGGAAAACCTACAAGCAGAACCTGAGTGCAACAAGGCTCTCCCTTGTTATTTCCAGGATAGTGGACACAGAACCCAGCCTTCTCAATGCGGAATCCAAGTGACCATCAAAGGAAATTATGGGAAAGAAAAGTCAGGATACCTCACAAACCACCAATGTTAGTGGGACTATATGTAAAATGCATTCGTACCTTAGAGGGTGCATGCTTGGGGTAGCTATGCACTGTCCAGAGTAGGGAGTTATTTTCAGGGATCATTCCCTTCTTCATACAGTAGCCTACCAGAAACTAAAACAGCTGCCATGTGATTCTTTTTAATAGGAACAATGAGTGCTGGGGCAATGGGTGGGTGAATAGGTTTCCGTTGGAACAATTGAGGAATTCTCACAAACAAGCAGGATCAATTATTCATAAAGGCCATCAGGCTGAGAAAGACTGATCTAGGCAGATAAATGAAGACTATATTAGTGCTACCATATAAATGTGCACTTACATCCAGATCCATATAAGCATTGCATTGGCACATGTAGGAGACTGCATTGTAGGCAGATCTCCTTCTCTGGGTCACGGCAGTTGTGTAATATGATCAACACATCCAGGTGGCAGCAGATGCTTCTGCAAACTGAAGAGGTGGGAAAGTGTATTTTGCCAATTCCCTTTCGCCTCCATGTCACCTTCCAGCCTGTTCTGGAGGGTCCCCCAACTCTCTGGATCTAATTTTCAGAGAAGAGAGAATTAGCAAACATTGCCTCCCTTCCTCTTTCATTAGCAGAGGGGTCTTTGGAATCAAAAGCCCTTTCATGAATGCAAAAGTACCACTGGGATGTGCTACACAATTGTCCTGAATTGTGTCCACCCTGAGGAAATAGTACAACACTCTGTTTAGAAGGGAATTCTATGTTGGAACTTGATGACCTGGCTGTGACAGAGCCCTTCCAGTGCATGATTTTATGCACAATAACCACAGCTGTACATTACATTAATTTGTTTTCTGAACTGATGTAACATTTTTTAAAAATGAACAAATCTTTCTTTTTTTATTCAAAGTAATTTTTAAAATTTATTTTCTCTTGGAAAAGAAGTGCTATCTGCCTGCTAGTGCAATGGTGCATTGTAGCACTAGATTTTCCAACTGAATAGTGAAACTGGAGAAGAGGAGGGTTACAGTGATGCAATGCTCCACATTGATTTCTGGGGTTTAAGCAGCTGAACTGTGCACATCATTGCAGACATAGCAACTACAATTAATGTTATTTAATCAAGGACTTTAGTGTTTCATACCTTTGTAAATTGCTAGGGCTGAACTGAGTCTCTTCTATACTCTTGATTACCTGTGAGGAGCAGAAAGAGCACATTTTCTAAGCGTTTAACTCAGAGAAATGGGTGGATTGGGAAAAGCAGCTTAACTCAAAGTAAGGAGGATGGGGAAAGGAACTGTGGGTTGCAAAACCAAATGCCACACTGAATTTCAATTAACAGGGAAAGCTCTTCCAAATATCAATAAAACAAGGAAATGAAGAAATTGATTGGTTGTCTTTAGAGTAATGAGGAATAAGAGGATAGGATGTGGGGGGGTGGCAAGGAGGAACCATGGGGAGAACTTAAGTAAGATCCTCCTTGTGTTCAGAGGGGCCCCCCCGGGACCCCCTCAAACTCCACCAGCCAAAAGGCTGGTGCAGTAAAATAATTTTAATTAAGTCCCATTGTGGCCTACAGGGAGCGCTTACTCCCCAGGAGGCCTGTTTATCGGAGCCAGTGCTTCCCAGCCAACTCGTGAGTGTGGCTCCTAATGGAGCTGGCGTTCAGCCACGCCGGTGGCTCCCGAGCAAGAGGAGGATCCTTTTTGCCGGCTTCTCCTCTGCCGCCCCCCACCTCTTCCGGCTTCTCAGCATTTGGATTGCTTGGTAGTTTCCACACACTTCAAGTCTCCTGTCTTAACTGCTTTGCAACTTAATTAAGAACAAGCAGTGACACAAATTAATTCAGATTACTCTCCTATTTTCTAATAACTTAAGGAACAGAAATTTGTATCATTCAATTATGATCCCATTTCAGGCTTTAAAGAGCTTCTTGAGAAACAAAATATTCTACTTTTTAAAATCACAAGATCTTTAACATAATGATGTATTTCTTGATGACGCAATTATTGGTCAAAAAATGTAATTTAATAATGCTGTTTTCAGATCAGTCAGTGCAAATATATATTGAATGAAAGTTCTCAGTGACATAATAACTCAGAAAACAGCAAGTTATAAGTACATATGAAATTGATGATAAATTCCAGAGGTGTAAGCCATGTTAGTCAATTGTAGCAAAAAAGCAGACCTTCTGACTCCTCAAAGGTTAAGATTTATTGTGACATTATATTTATTGTCACATAAATCAGTTGTTAATATGCTACAAGACTCTTTAATGAATGTTGACATGGACTGGGTATAAATTTGCAAACTAAATTTGTTCTTTTAATACAGTTCAAACAATTCTCTGTTCAAGCCAGTAGAGGGCACATTTGTTGAAGAAATTTTAATAGTTTTGCTTACGAATTAAGGAGTCTTGAATGTGGAATAGAAAATTACCAAATATTGTCTATCCAAGTATTGTTGAACTAAGGCTAATCCCACTTACCTGGCTGTAAACCCCATTGAATTCAACAGGCATTATTTCTGAATAGACATCATTAGGATTGCACTGTAAGACATCAAGAGCAGAATAAAAAATAAAGGAAAATATGACACTCTTCAGCGTGGAAATTTGGAAATCCCTTGAAATGCAACAAAACAGGCATTTACTTGGCTGTCACTCAGTCACTAAGGAACGCTGTCACTTAGATTGCAGTCCGATACATACTTACCTAGGAGTAAGTCCTCTTGAACTCAGTAAGACAGGGTTGTGCTTTCAGTTGCATTTGAATCTATTGATTAATAGATTACATTTGAACAAATCTGCATCCTGCTAACAGCCAATCGTTCTGAAGGGGAAGGGCATGCTTTTAGAATCCGTTGTTCAGAAGAAAGAGCCACCAATTTTCTTGCACCTTCCTCCCAATGAAAGCTGTAGAATTGTAGCCATACAGCATCCTTGGAAGTGCCCAGTGTGTTGGTGATCTTCTCTGGATGGTGGGGGTGAACTACAAAGCAGAGCCTGGCAATGACACTGGAGTGTAAAACAGCTCTGTGTCTGTGTGCCTGCTGCATCTCTCTCCCCCTTGTCAGGAGGAGGCTGGCTCAAGACATTTGGTTGCCTGAGGTAAAGGACAAGATGGTGTGCACATGCCATGCCACGCGCAAGCACACACACACAGAAACTGACTTGACTGGAAGCTGAATTGTACTTCAACACTAGCAATGGAACAGTGTCCTCCACTGTACCTGAGGGCAGTAGGCTGGCTTCAGAGGCAAAGGGCAGGGGGCACAATGGCACACACAGCTCTGTCCTCACTGCTACTCCCTCCCCCACCCAAACCTGCCACTTCACTCTGCCTAATAGCAGAGCTGGCCCTGCTCTCTATTTTGTCACCCAAGTAGGGGAAAAGAGGGATATGACAGGTGGCAATTCAGAAGTACATGGATGGTGGGGGAGAGCATGTGCAAAGGAAAACCCTTTCCAAAATAGCATTTGATTAATGAGGGGCACTTTTAAAATCAATTAATCAATACTTGGCTTGATTAATGGGTTAAACATTGCAGCCCTAGTATATATAGAATAGGTTGCTTCATTTTGTCTCATGCTGACTGAAAGCTATAACGGTATCTTAAGGGGGTGGGATTCCTTTCCTTGTACAAAACTAAAATAAGAATCAGGAGGAAACCACTTATTTAAAGGTAATTAATTTTAGATGACATATTATCACCATCCTAGGTATTTTAGTTTATTTAACAGGATTTGAATACTGCTTAATTCTGAAAACCTCTAAGCCAGGCATAGTGAAGCTTTTTCAGCCTGGGGGCCACATTGTCATCTGGTCAGTCTTTTGGGGGCCACATGCAAGTGGGAGGCAGGGCCAGAGATAAAAGTAAACAGAACAACACATGTGAATTTTACCTTTGTAGAAAATACTAGTTTCTACACACACTTGCACACCTCCTATTGTTCTTCCAGGCAAGCAAGAATCATTATCTGTGTTTAAGGACACATTACAACCAGGCAAAGACATTCAAAGAGGATGCAAACCAGGGCCGATAACTAGGGTTGCCAGGTCAGAAGCACCTCAAACCCTGAGATTTTGGGGATGGGCCCGAGTGATGTCATAGGGGTGTGCCTGAATGATGTCATGTAGCAGGCCCAAGTGATGTCACAGGGTGGGCCAGATTGATGTAATTAAGTATGATACATTAAGCATCAACCACAGTTGCTTGGCGCATACAATTCAAACAAAAACATTTCTCTGATTGGAAATTAAGATAGAAATCTTAGCTAAAGATGATGTCTGGGTAGGGGACATTTAATCTAGCCAACTTGTTTCTGGCAACAGCGGCGTCACTAGTGGGAGTGCGGGGGGTGCGGACCTCCGGCGCGTGCCCTCCCAGGGGCATGGACTGGGTGGCTGGTGTCTCGTGCATGTGCTAAGCACATGCGCGCGCGCTCCAGCCTGATGATCTCTCCCAGTGATTAAATCCTGGAGTCTGGACCCTGAGGCCCCGCCCCGCGGGAGATCATCCAGGCCGCTGGCGCCCTTCCCTCACGTGGCACCTCCAATGACGTCTAAGTGCACATGCCATGCCGCACAGGCCAGGCAGGCAGCTCAGCTCTCCACCGGCCCTCAGTGGCATCTGCCTGTTCCACTTCTTCCTGGACCTCGTGCCGTCCGCAGCCTAGGGGCGGGGCAGGTCCAGGTGGCTCTGGTGTCCCCCCCTCCATGGTGTCACCCGGGTGCGGCCCACACCTGCCGCACCTGGCTGGTGACGCCCCTGTCTGGCAAGAAAGGTTTAAGTGCCCTCAGGCCAGGCCAGTCACCAGAAGGCCATTGTAGGAAGAAATGAATCTAGTGTTGTGGAGATGTTAGATGGGAGCACACAGGAGTAAAGATGGATGCCCCTGAAGGCTGCAATTCTAAACACACTTACTAAGGACTAAGCCCCATAGAACTCAATAAGACTTACTTCTCAGTAGATATGGTTTGGATTGTGTTGTTGGTAAAGCTTGACTAGGAATCCTCTGCAAATATACCCATATCCAAGCAGGGTTGGCAACTCCCTGCCTGGAATGCATTGCTCCTATCTTTTAACATGGCTGCTCCAAACTACTTTACAGATTTGACCCTTCACTTCAGAAAGAGGTCTGATAAATGAGTAAGAGTAAGAAGATTCTCCACTCTTTTCTGTCTCTCCTGTGGGCTGCTATAAACTCACCTTGACAGCCAACCCAATTCCAATGAATAATTACTGACAGACAGAAAACACACATGGTTTGGTCTACCTTCATAGACAGCAGCCACGCTGCCCAGTATGTGAATTCTCTTTTACCACTATTGGGCAAGAAACAAACCATCATGCAACCAAGAAGCTGCATCATCAGTGGGTTTAAGGGGGTTGAGCTGACCACATGGAACCACTTTTGTTGCTTCTATGGATGAAAGGGAGTAAGGATAAAGGTAAATGAAATGCAAATATAAAAAGAAAAACAAAAGACAGTGATGATTTCTTAAATACAATACCATACCAACCACAACAAGATTCCTATGAGTAAGGCAGACAACTCAGCATCCCACAACCAGTCAGGATTCATAAAATGGAAATGGACTGCCTTCAAGTTTATTCTGATTTATGGAGACCCTATGAATAGGGTTTTCAAAGTAAACAGTATTCAGAGGGGGTTTACCATTGCCTTCCTCTGAGACTGACAAACCAAAACTAAAAAAAATCCTGGCAGCCAGTCAGCCAAGGTTACAGAAATCCCCATCCAGCACAAAATGACCCAGGAGCTGCCATTAGTGCAGAATGCTGTGGCATGATTGCTGACATGAGTGAGATCCTACCAGCACATAATACGTCTGCTCTGAAATCTGCACTGGTTGCTGTTTTGCCACCAGGCCAAGTTCAAGGTGTGCTTTCCATGTTATGGGTGCCACATAGTACTTGTTCTGCTCTTGTAAGAAATCAGTCCTTTAGCATGGCACCACCTATGCTTTGGAACTCCCTGCCTATTGACATTAGGCAGACACCTTCATTGTCCTCTTTTTGGCACCTGCTAAAAACATTTTTGTTTAGGCAAGCCTACCCAGACATGTAGAAGCTATTATGTTTTTATCTATTTTTAACTCATTGTTGGTTTTATTATTTTAAAAAATTTTAATACCTGCTTTTGCCAATAATTTTGTTTTAATTCTTTCTGTAAACTGCT